>NW_023270305.1:58030771-58410579 GCF_011800145.1 Mirounga leonina
TAAATAAATAAATAAATAAATAAATAAATAAATAAATAAATAAATAAGGGGCTCCTGTGGCTCAGTGAGTTAAGTGTCCAATTCTTGATTTTGGCTCAGGTCATGATCTCAGGGTTCTAAGATCAAGCCCAGTGTCGGGCTCTGTGCTGGGTGGCAGCCTGCTTAAGATTCTCTCTCTCCCTCTGCTCCTCCCCACTAGTGCTCTAAACAAACAAACAAACAAGCAAATAAAATGACAAGAAGATCTTAAAGCATTAGCCCAGTAAGCACTGATAAGCACTTATCAAAACAAAGAAAACAAGAACCCTAAAGAGCTTATACAAGGGTGCGGTCACTGCTGAGTGAGTCAAGAGCATCTCACCTGAACAATTTCCAATTTTATTTACATTAATTACTCTAAGCTAGTGTTGTTCAAACTTTTGAAATATGACCTTTGGTGAAATGCTCATGGGGACTATTTAAATCGATTTCACTGGCCACTAATAGGTATCAGCCAGCAGTTTGAAAAATACTCCCAGGTGTAGTTAAAAAAAAGGGGGGGGGGTTTGTCCAAAAAGAAGGTCTGACCTTCACCCTCTGTTACTGGGATCGGTGCATGGGTGGTTCAGTGGTAGAATTCTCGCCTGCCACCCTCTGTTACTGGGGATAATCTCTGGACCATTAAAATGTCATGCCTTGTAAGAATGTCTTTGCTTGGGGGCCTTGGGTCATGCAGGAAGTCTAACAATACAACCAACAATGGGGTTTTAGGTCACACAGTTCATCTGGAGGTTGAGTTCAAGCACATGGGCGTCAATCAATCATGGAGCCCCAGTAAAACCTCCGAATACTAAAGCCTGGGTGAGCCTCCCTGGTTGGCAACACTCTGTATGTACTGTGACACAGTGATACCAGGAGAGTAATGTGCCCTCACTCCATCAGAAAGAGGACAATGAAACCTCTGCATTTGGAAACCTCCTGGACTCTGCCCTATGTACGTGTTCCTTTGGCTGATTTTAATCTGGATCTTTTCCTTGTAATAAATCGTAACAGTGAGTGTAACAGCTTTCAATGAGTTCTGTGAGTCTTTCTAGCTAGTCATCCAAACTGAGAGAGGTTTTGGGAACCCCCAAACTTGCATTTGGTGTCAGAGGTAAGGGGGGTCTTATGTGGAGCCTGTGCCCTTTAATTGTACAGTTGGGCCTGAAACTCCATGTACTCCCCCAAGACAACCATGTTCAATGAAATAATCAAATGTGAACATGACCCAAAATCCTTAAGACAATCACTAAGAAACTTCAGAACACTCACCACAGTCAGGCTGTAAAAACAACTCCCAAGAAAATTCTAAGTCACTAAATGATTTCCTGTAAATTTAAAGATCTCAATTCTGTTCTCATTAAATGAACAAGACACCCAAACCTATGATTATATTGTGTTATATGATGCACAAATTAGATTCAAAATGACTGACAAAAAGATGTTTAAAAAAAATAGAGAAATCAAATAAATAACATTATTTTTCAGAAAGTCAACTGCAGTACAAATGTAGAGAATTAACTCAGAATATAAAGTTCAGTACTTTATTTGATTTATAACTGTCCCAAACCTAAAAAGAAGTCCTTATTTTATATATGTGTTATTTTACCAGAGATTTTGCAGAAATTTTACTTCAAAATTTGCCCCCAAATTTCCACTTACTGAGTTACTCCTAAGAATCATCAAGTAGAAGTGTGTATATATAACTTACTTGATATATATATGCTATGGTCTGAATATTTGTGTCCCTTCCCAAATTCATATGTTGAAATCCTAACCTCCAAGGTGGTGGTATTAGAAGGTGAAGTCTTTAGGAGATGATTAAGCTATTCCTCCTGAATGGGATTAGTACCCTTATAAAAGACATCCAAGAGAGCTCCCTCACCCCTTCTGCCATTTGAGGACACAGTGAAAAATCAGCAGTGTGCAACCCTGAAGTGGGCACTTAACAGACACTGAATCTGTTGGCACAGATCTTAGACTTTCTAACCTCCCAAACTGGGAGAAATAAATTTCTGTCATTTGTAAGCCACCCAGGATTTTTGTTACAGCAACCCAAACAGATTAAACCATATACATATAGTTATCTATCTATCTATCATCTATCTATATTAAACCATATACATATACAGATATATATATATATATATATATACAGTTACAGCTATAGTTATGATGCCTTGTCTGCTTAAAGGTTTGTGTGTGTGTATGTGTGTGTGTGTATGTGTGTATCCTAAGCAGAGAAATTAAGACACAACTATTCATATTACTAAAGGTAAAGAGGGTTGGAGAGAGGTCTCCATGCCAGACCATATTAATTCTTCCTTCTTTGAACTCTCATGGTTAATTGTTCCACACTAGCCCTTGCTAAAAAAGTGTGGTCCTCAGGCCAGTAGCATTGACAACAGGTGAGGCTTATTATAAATGTAGAGCCTTAGGTCCCACCTCAGACCTACCAGATCAGAGTTTACTTTTTAAAAAGATCCCACCCACCCCACACCACCCCCCACCCCCTCATGACTCAAGCTTCAGGGTGAGAAGCATAATAAGGCAAGAAGTGCTGGTCTGAATCATTTGTTCCTACACTGGATCCTATATGGTGTGGTCGGGCTCTAAAATGGTTTGTTCTATGTATTCACATCATGTACTACAACAGAACTGAAATTTTCTTCTAAGTAGGGCCTGTATTAATCCCAAAAACTTTACTGATGCCTAGTATGATTAAATCCCTGTTACTAAGTCTTTTGGTGCCGAGCCAATGATAGTCACTTTTGTGTGTATTACATTCAATTTTCATTATAAAAGGATTAAGGCTTCCTTTAAAATAGTGAACTCTCGGGTGCCTGGGTGGCTCAATCATTAAGCATCTGCCTTTGGCTCCGGTCATGATCCCAGGATCCTGGGATTGAGCCCCGCATCGGTCTCCCTGCTCGGCAGGAAGCCTGCTTTCCCTCTCCCACTCGCCCTGCTTGTATTCCCTCTCTCGCTGTGTCTCTCTCTGTCAAATAAATAAATAAAATCTTAAAAACAAAACAAAACAAAACTTCTCTTTAAGAAAATAAAATAAAATAGTGAACTCTCCAAGGTATTTCAAATAGGATTCAATTTACCAAGAAATCGACCAAAACCAAAAACAAAACCCTCAATTTACTCAATGCTCTTCAAAAAGGCACGAATTACATAAATGTGATTGCAACTCAAGTGAGACTATTTCATTTCTCCTTTAAGAAAGAGATTCTCTAAAGAAATAGGTCATTTAGCTTCTTTATGCCCCTATTATGTTATTCTGAGTGTAATAAGTAAAGACTGAATAGAATAGGAAATTCAGGAGGAAATATTTTCTCTCATCAGTCATTTTTAGAATCCATTAATCAGACTGATTCCCAAGGGGACTTCTTTTGGTTAAAGTTAGACATAGATATAGAGATGTCATATATAGATATGATACCCTGGAGGTTTTATTTATATACAAGATGGGTTATGTATCGTACTTTCCTTTCCTTTTTCAGAATCTTTTGAAATCTCTATCTCCTTAAACTTTCACACATAGAAAGACTGTAGTTTCGTTTATTTATATAATTTTATCTAGTACCCATGTTTTTAATAAGTTTAGATAATGAGAGTATTTCATCTAGATTTTGGTGTTGGCTTTTTAACGCTAACAGTTGTAACCTGCTGCTAAGTTTGTCCATTAAATATAAATTATGCAAATTCCATAGAAGCAGCTTCTTCTGAAGCCAAATGAGTACCATTTGTCTTAAACGTTGAAAATGTACCTCCCTAACCTACTCCTCTGTTTTGTCACTGTTTCTTCCAGGGACCAGGGAATTAGGCTCACTCAGTTATCAAGTATTAAATATGTGGAGTCACATCTGCACAAGGGGTTGGATTCTACAATTTGCTCTTAGTCCCCTAGCTTACCATCAGGGACAGGGCAGTGCACGTGGCTGGTGTATACGACTTTGTAACAGTGCTGAGGCCCCCTGAAGAAACTAGACCATCCCTTGGGGTATATATTCCTTGTAGGGAGTAGCAGGAGGCCAGCCATGCTTTCACCCCACCCTCTCTCTTTCCAGGATACAGGAGCTAAATGTGTGTTTGATGAGCCTTACTATACTAATTTCATACCCTCAAGAAGCTTACGACCTAGTTGAAGAAGGAAAACAACCTATAGAAATAGTTGCCAAATAATAGAATGGCATGACAAAATTCTGGGATAAAGGCTATCAATGATGAAGTAGTTTAAAGAAGAGTAGGTCAGTGGCAGATGGTGTGGTCAAAGCAGAGTTAACAAATGAATCAGCATTCTGAAATGTTTAGTTGCTGTCATGAAGACAGAGCCAGGGGGCGCCCAGATGGCTCAGTCTGTTAATGGTCCACCTCTTGATTTCGGCTCAGGTCATGTTCTCAGGGTGGTAGAATCGATCCCTGCATCAGGCTCCACACTCAGCGGGGAGTCTGCTTGAGATTCTTTCCCTCTGCCCCTCCCCCTGCTCATGTGCACTCTCTTTCTCGCTCAAATAGATAAATAAATCTTAAAAAAAAAAAGACAGAGCCAGTCCCAGTACCAGAACCTACTGATCCAGTGACCCTCTTTTAAGTATTTATGTAAAACAACAAATATGGCATTTGTCATGTAAGAAAGCTCAGTACCTTTTTTTTTAATCTTATTTATTTATTATTTTTATTATTTATTTTAGAGAGCGAGAATCCCATGCAGACTCCGTGCAGAGCATGGAGCCCGGCAAGGGGCTCAGTCTCACGACCCTGAGATCATGACCTGAGCTGAAACCAAGAGTCAGGCGCCCAAGTGACTGAGCCACCCAGGCAGCCAAAAATTCTTAGTACCTTTTATTATTAAAGTTAATTCCTGAGCTCACCAAACATTCATAGATGACCAAGACTTTACTCCACTTAAAGGAAAAGGGAACTGCTGGGCACTAAGAAGGTTTTATGGAGCAAACAGGCAGACAGGATCCTTAGTGGAGCATCTACACCAGTTTAAGGAACCAGAGGGGTGTAGTGGGAGGGGTTTGGATTAAAGAGAACTGAGTGGACTCTTGCCCTTTCCTCCCTACCCCCTAAACATACACTCGGAAATTCCTGCCAGAGAAAATGATTAAGAATTAATATTTTAATAATGAAATCACACAGCTGGCAAATGGTCAAATTAAGCTATGAAAAAATTGTATATAATACAGGAAAATGGTATTTAGTGACAGAGAAAAGAGGTGATGCATAGACTCTGTGATGCTGAATTGGTGTCTCTAATGTATTTAAATGATCTATAGTAACAAGAGTTTGAGTGAAGATGAATGGGTAGCACAGTGTTATGGCACAGTCTGGAAGCAAAGAGGCCTCAACTGAAATCCCAGCTCCCTTGCTGTGTGACCAAGCTGTGGGGCCTGCTAACTAATCTATCCTAGTCTTTTGATTGCTTTATCTGTGAAACGTGGGTACTAATAGGATTTACTTCCTAGGGATGTGAAAGTTATATGAGGAGATGTATGGAATATGCTTAGTGCACTGCTGGGAAAGTGGAAAATGATCAGTAAAGGTCAGCTTGTGTTCATGTCTAGTGGGCCAAGGCTGGTCAAGGGGGAGGACCAAAAAGCCATTTAAAGAAAACCAGTGATGAGGACTGTTCATCCACTGTTAAGTAAAGACTGTTTCTCTCAGTGGAGAGAGAGTGGTGTCCTAGGGGCAGAGGAGGGAAGATAAGCGAACAAGGCTAGAATTCCAACTGTCATGCCTGTATTCCAGCAGCAGGAGGAGGGGAGAGGCAGAGGTTCCATGGCCCCCACCACCCTGGTGGAGCCAGCTCCCCCATGAGTGACTTCCTGGAAATCCACATAACACTTATGCAGTCACCCAGCCACATCTGACTCCAATAAAGGCTGATCAATGCCATTTTGGGGGATACACTGCTCCCCTGAAGAAAATTGGGGTTCTGTTGCTAAGGAGGGCAAGAACAGATACTTGGTAGGCAACCAGCAGTCTCTTCCACAATCTTGAAATGATAATTGCCCTGTGCTGAGTATGTGTGAGGAAGTTCAATAGGATTTAGTGTTTACAGTAATCATTTGTCTTCCTTGAGTTGCACAGAAAATTTAAATATACATAGAGATGCTTCATAAGGTAAATGTTCTTTGAAATGAAGGTCATCAAAGCTAGTTTTTATTATATGCTGGCACCAAAAATAAATTCATAAATACTTACCTGTACCTCTTCAGAAAAACAAGGTTAATCTGTATTTTATTAGTTATTTTATGACTTGGCTCTCCTCTCTTCTCCTGTCCCCCAAGGTTGAAAAATAAAAAATTTTAAACCAACATATAAAAAAAAACCAGATGACATACTTTAAACATTGTTTATATCTTGAGTGATTTTTTTTCATGTTTACAGCTCTTATATTTACTTCAGCTGTCTGGCAACAACAACAACAAAAAATCACTGCTTCTAATAATCTTTGTGTCCTAACAATATATCTTTTTTTTTTTTTGACGTGGGGGGCAGTCACACACAAAGGGGAGGGACGGGGGGAACAGAAGAGAGGGAGAGAGAGAACCTTAAGCAGGCTCCACACCCAGCGCGAGCCCAGTGTGGGGCTTGATCTCACAACCCTGAGATCATAACCTGAGCTGAAATCAGGAGTTGGACACTTAACTGACTGAGCCACCCAGGTGCCCCCCCAATAATATGTCTTTTGAAAATTCTAAATTTTGATCTCTTTGTGAAGAACGTCTTATATTTCTGTAACATCTATATTTCTATTTTATCCCAATGTGCCCAACAGAGTATTAGGCATAAAAAATACTTCAATAGGGGTGTCTGGGTGGCTCAGTCGGTTGGGCATCTGCCTTCAGCTTGGGTCATGATCCCAGGGTCCTGGAATCAAGCCCCAAATTAGGCTCCCTGCTCAGCAGGGAGTCTGCTTCTCCCTCTCCTACTTCCCCTGCTTGTACTTTCTCTCTCTCTCTATCAAATAAATAAAAATTTAAAAAATATTTCAATAGATATTTGAAATACACTTTTGTTTTCAGATACTTTTTTTAACAGTAATTTTTATTCATTTTTTTAAATTAAGCTATACTTTATATGAAGGGAAACTCACCCTTTTTAGTGTATAGTTCTGTGAGTTTTGACAAACACCTGTGGTCATATAACCACCATCACTATAGTCAAGATACACAACAGTTCTGTCATCTCCCGCAGTTCTGTCTTTGCCCCCCTTTAGTTGACTCTTCACTTGTATTTGGGCAATTGCAAATATAGCTGTTATAAACGTTGTTACAGGTTTTCGTGTGAACAGAAGTCCTTATTTCACTTGGGTAAATATGTAGGCATAGTATTGCTGGGTCACCAGATCCTTACCAAAGCCCCAAAGCAAGAGTTAGCTTAGATACCAAGTTTTTATTAAGCATTTTGACAGTCATCCCCAAAGATCTGCATAATAACTTACTAAAAAGAGAAATTGGCACCAATACTGTAAGAGACAGCCCAAGGGACATTAACAAAGTAGGCTAGAAGTAAAGGGACAAAATGTATCAAGATCCATTTTTCATTGTGTTCAACACAGCAGAAATAAGAGGAAACACTAGATGTTGAAAAGTGATAAGGAAATACATTGTTTTAAGATTAATGTTTTCCCGGGGCGCCTGGGTGGCTCAGTTGGTTAAGCGACTGCCTTCGGCTCAGGTCATGATCCTGGAGTCCTGGGATCGAGTCCCGCATCAGGCTCCCTGCTCGGCAGGGAGTCTGCTTCTCCCTCTGACCCTCCTCCCTCTCATGCTCTCTGTCTCTCATTGTCTCTCTCGCAAATAAAGTCTTAAAAAAAAAAAAAATTTTTTTTAAAGATTGTTTTCCCATCGATGCTGTAATTTAAACTTCTTTCTATTACTCCTCCTCCAAATCACATTTCTGAGTTTTAAAAGGATTACTGAAGAGAACGGGGATGGCTTTGGGAGGTCCTGGAGCCTTCTGATGTCTGCTTATGTGGAAACTTTTAAAGAACTCCCTATAATAGATGTTATGCTAATCCTTAAAGAGATCTGCTGGGATTTCTCTGGGTGAAACAAGACTTATTACTCCACAGAATAAGAACTAAAAGGAAACCCAAATATAATCTCATCCCACCCTCACAGTTCACAGAATAGAAGAAAACCAGAGCCAGAGAAAAGACTTGCCCAAGGGCACAAGCTACTCAGACAGAATCCAGGGCTGGATGTAACAAGGGGAAAGCAAATGGAGGGGTGGACATTATGGAACTTCTAATATAATTCTGTCATATAAATCTTCAATTCTCAATGGCTCTAGCACACAGGCTAACATCATGGGCATAATGTTTGCTTTACTCAGGGACAGAAATAGAGAACAAAAGGGGTACCTGTATGGCCTTTTGTTTGTTTAAGGTAAATATTTTATTATAGTCCCTCAGCAATTCTTCCTTCTAATTATAGAGTGCACTGACTGGAACTAGAAGTAAGGACAAATTGATCAACTGCAGGGTTTGTGTTGTTAGAGAACTCTACCAATGATGAATAATCTTGTATGACAGGTACAAAAAGTGTGTGTGTAGGGGGGGGGGGGGCGGGATACTGCTGGATATCTTTTACTTTTGAAGGTGCACTGATTTATGTAAAAAACAAAAAGAAAAACTGGGACTCGTTCTCATCTTAGCAAACTACCAATGAAATCCCTAAGTGAACTGAATGTGAGCACCTTGCCGATAAAAGAGATGAAAGAGATAAGAAAAAGACCCACTTGAATGAGCATGACGCTGGGCTATAGGTGGGACTAGAAAAGCACTAATCCCATTCATGATGGCTCCACCCTCATGACCTAATCACCTCCTAAAGGCCTCACATTGAGGACTGCTTCAACATATCAATTTGCAAGGGATGCAAACATCAGCCTACAGCACTTCCTGATCAGGCATATTCATCCCATCATCTATCTGTGTTTCCAAACACAACTCAAGAGAAGGAGAAAATAAAGTTGAAAACTTCATACCCCACTCTGAATTAATTTCTATGCCTATTTTATTTGTGTATGGAAGAAACTGGTGGCGATGTAATAACTTAGGCCTGTAGCTAATATTTATGTTTTAAACCTTAAAAATTAAATCACAAATGTGCATCACATATTATGGGGTACTGATATTGACATGGGTGTGACTGATCAATGGTAGCAAAGCCTGGTGTTATGTATGTTTTTAATATAACTAATTTTGATTTTGCTTCCAAGTCTATTAGAACTATGTCTTTGGCTCCCAAATGTTCATATCTGAATGTCGTGACACAAGATAAGAACAGGCTTTCTAGCTTTAAAATGGGTGGTGACAGTGAAGAACAAAGTGGTAGTATATACATAGATTAAGAGTGTATAGCATGTAAATATCATTTATATTTCACACTCCTTGGAAATTTATTCTATTATTCAGAGTACAATGCACGATGAAGATGCTTCCCCCCAACCAAGACTAAATCTGAAATTAACTATCTAAACATTCTCTTGGGCATAATATAAAAATTTTAACCTAATTAACTCACTAATGTATCAATGAAAACAATATATACCTGTGTGGAAAAACAGTGGGAGATGAAATATTATTATAAAATGGTATATGGCCATTGTACACACAGAAAATAATCCAGTTTTTTTAACTGGCTTGTTAGAAATAACTGCCCATTACTCAACTTTACTGTTTAAGATCACTAGTAATTAATGAGTTTTAAGATATATAAATTAATATTATTATCTGTTTAAAATTTGGGAAGACATTCTTCAAACAAATAATGTATAGGTTGTCTTTACATTTTTCATCATTTAAAAATAATATAGGGCGCCTGGGTGGCTCAGTTGGTTGGGCGACTGCCTTCGGCTCAGGTCATGATCCTGGAGTCCCGGGATCAAGTCCCGCATCGGGCTCCCTGCTCGGCGAGGAGCCTGCTTCTCCCTCTAACCCTCCCCCCTCTCATGTACTCTTTCTCTCTCTCTCATTCTTGCTCTCTCAAATAAATAAATAAATCTTTAAAAAATAAAATAAAATAAAATAAAAAATAAAAATAATATAATGCAAATATAAATATAGCTTTCCAAAAATGAGGTGAACACACACTCTGAAGCTTGTTCTAACTTAGTATTCAAAAGCCAGAGAAATCAAATGATCCTAGTAGATATTCTGTGTTCTACAGCTTTTTCATACTAATTGACTAAGAAATGTATATTAAAAATGGTAGGGTTATTAAAACTTCAGGAGAGGGACACATGGGTGGCTCAGTCGGTTAAGTGTCTGCCTTTGGCTCAGGTCATGATCCGGAGGTCCTGGGATCGAGCCCCATGCCAGGTTCCCTGATCAGCGGGGAGCCTGCTTCACCCTCTTCCTCTGCCCCCACCCCCACCAGTGCATCCCCTCTTGCTCTTCTCTCAAATAAATAAATAAATAATCTTTAAAAAAAAAAAAAAAACTTTAGGAGAAATAAATTTTCAGTTTCTGAAAGAATGTTTCAAAAAGTTTGGTCCTATTAAAAAAAGCCATTTAATGTTTATCATTATTCTGCAAAGGCTTCTAGAGTTTCGTTTGGTTTTGAAAGGACGGTGGTAGAGAGGAGGCTTAGGCCAGAGAGCAGAGGCAGGTTTCAAGTCCAACAATTACTCTGTTCACACCTCCAATAGCTTATTTTTTTACAAACGACACAATTATGCAATAACTCTACACAATAATTCAGTGATCTTAATCATGATAATACAAAATACACAAATTGAGGTAAAATCATAGAAAACCCTCCCAAAAACTTTCAATACTTCATCCCTTCATGATCTTAGTTTAAAAAATGAAATTAAAATAACATATTATAGGGATGCCTATGTAGCTCAGTCGGTTAAGTGTCTGCCTTTGGCTCAGGTCATGATCCCAGGGTCCTGGAATCGAGTCCCGCATCGGGCTCCTTGCTCAGCAGGGAGTCTGCTTCTCCCTCTGCCTGCGGCTTCCCCTGCTTGTGCTCTCTCTCTCTGACAAATAAATAGATAAAATCTTTAAAAAATAAAATAACATACAGCATTTACGTCTTACTGTATACAAAGCGAGGCACTTAAAAATTGAACTTGTCTTTGCAAACAAACCAAAATAACTTCCACCCAGCCCAAGGTCTCTGTGTTACGGCTGGTGTAGTGCTCCCTCAAAGGTCTATTCTCATCCATGTTAAGTCTCATTTGGAACAAGCAAGACAATGTGGTAAGGGGTGTCCAGGCCACAGATGCCCTGTCCGTCACTCCCCACTTCTTTTTTTTTTTTTTTTTTAAGATTTTATTTATTTATTTGACAGAGAGAGAGAGAGTGAAAGCAGGAACACAAGCAGGGGGAGTGGGAGAAGGAGAAGCAGGCTTCCTGCTAAGCAGGGAGCCTGAGGCGGGGCTCGATCCCAGGACCCTGGGATCATGACCTGAGCCGAAGGCAGACGCTTAACGACTGAGCCACCCAGGCACCCCACACTCCCCACTTCTGTTGAGGAAAGATGGCATCTTTGATGGAAGGAGGTAACAGAATTTTGTCTATGGTATGCTAAATCGTCCTATCATCTTCTGACTGACTCAACAAATACTGCAGCAAAGCTAAAATAACAAAAAGGTCCAGGATTCTAATTCACTGTGGTCCAGCAAGAGAGTCTCCAAAGCAATGATGAACTGTAAAGTCACAAATTCAGAAAAATGACATGATAGTCTACACGTGTCCAAATCATAACCGATCACCAGAACAAGAAATAAATGACAAATATAGCAAGGGGGAAAAATGGACAGTTGAGAAATAACCCAAATATAGAGACAGAAATATATACATATAAACTAACAGTTTATAAATTTTTATTTCTAAGACAAAGAATAAGGAAGGATTGTTTAAAATATTATGTTGAGTGGGGAAGTTAAAAAGCACCTATTTACCAATATAAACCGCAGAGGAATCACAAAAGCTTAAATAAACTCAATAATTGAAATTACTGGCAAAAAACCGCAGAATATCAGATATGTTAAAGATAATAACTTTCTTATATCTGAAGCAAGACACCAAGAACAAGATCACATTTTCAAAAATAAACATATTTAAACATTTACACAGTAGAATAAGAACAAAACCAAAATTAAAAGAACAAAGACTGATGGAAATACTTGCATTAAATGTAACCGTCAAAATCTGTACATACGGAGAAAAAGTTTAGTTTTAATTTTGGAATCCTATGGCCTGAGTTCAAATCTCTAATTACTACTTATTTAGCTGCATAACTTTGAGCAAATAACTTCTCCTCTTTCAGCCTGTTTCCTCATCTATAAAATGAGGACCTAAAAATTCCTAGCTCTTGGGGCTGTTGGGAGCATTAGCACAATGCCTGGAACATGACAAAGAACTCAAGAAATGATAGCTCTGACAGTGCTGCTGGATAAACAATATACCCAAGAAGAGGTCAACAGAAAACTGAAGGTGTTTTATTTACTATCAGCAAAATTAGAGTATTTTTATTTTTTATTTTTCAAATTTTTATTTTTATTTTTTTTTAATTATTTATTTATTTATTTATTCATGAGACACACAGAGAGAGAGAGAGAGAGGCAGAGGGAGAAGCAGGCTCCCAAGGAGCAGGGAGCCCGATGCGGGACTCGATCCCAGGACCCTGAGATCATGACCTGAGCCGAAGGCAGACGCTTAACCATCTGAGCCACCCAGGCGCCCTATTTTTCAAATTTTTATTTAAATTCTAGTTAGCTAACATATGTGTAATATTGGTTTCAGGAGCAGAATTTAGTGATTCATCACTTACATATAACACCCAGTGCTCATCCCAACAAGTGCCCTCCGTAATGCCCATCACCCATCTAGCCCATCCCCCACCCACCTCCCTCCATCAACCCTTAGTTTGTTCTCTGACGTTGAGTGTCTTATGGTTTGCTTCCCTCTCTTTTTTCCCCTTCCCCTATGTTCATCCCTTTGTTTCTTAAATTCCACATATGAACGAAATCACACAGTACTTGTCTTTCTCTAACTTATTTTGCTTAGCATAATACACTCTAGCTCCATCCATATTGTTGCACATAGCAAGAGTTCATTCTTTTTCATGGCTGAGAATATTACTCAGAATAGCAAGAATGAATTCTTGCTATATGCAACAATATATATACATATATATACATACCACATCTTTATTCATTCATCAGTTGATGGACATTTGGGCTCTTTCCATAATTTGGCTATTGTTGATAATGCTACTGTTAACATCAGGGTGCATGTGTCCCTTCCAATCAGTATTTTTGAATCCTTTGAGTAAATACCTAGTAGTGCAATTGCTGGGTAATAGGGTAGCTCTATTTTTAACTTTTGAGGAACCTCCATACTGTTCTCCTGAGTGGCTATACCACTTGCATTCCCACCAACTGTGCAAGATGATTCCCCTTTCTCTGCATCCTCGCCAACATACGTTGTTCCCTGTCTTGTTAATTTTAGTCATTCTGACAGGTGTGAGGTGGTAACTCATCATGGTTTGATTTGTGTTTCCCTGATGATGAGTGATATTGAGCATCTTTTCATGTGTCTGTTGGCCATCTGGATGTCTTCTAGAGTATTTTTAAAAGCCATGTTACACTCCTAAACTGCAAGAAATATAACACCCAATGTTGGCAAAGCAGGGTTATACATATTCACTGTTGGTGGTAGAGTAAAACATCACAACATTTTTAGAAACATGGTAATATGTAGCAAAAGCTTTATTAGTATTTATGCTTGTTCAGATGGTAATTTTACTCATAAGTATTTATCCTAATTTAAAATAAAAGAGAAGGCACAATAGACTTAATTGCTTGCTAACTGATTTAAAAGCTTCTAACTACATAAAGATCGAATATTAAGGAAACAGCTTAATAAATTATGGAATATGATACCCTAGAATGCAAATATTTAAAATAATAATTATGTTGCAATGTGATTTTAATTATATTGATATTAAATAAAAATAACAATACAAAATAGTATCATGGTCTCATTACTACTATATTATGATATATACCAATAGAGATAGTATTAATTAAAATGAAAAACAGTCAATTTTTTTAGGGTTGTAAAAAAAAATGAGTGATTTTAATCTCATATTTAAAAGCCTTGTCTTCCCCAAATCTTTTTTTTTTTTTTAAATCAAGCCTCAAAAGTTTTCAGTATATATAACTGTCATAGTTGGGTCAAGCTAGCCTCAATTCATTATAAACGGCAACTAACTTTATGGACATTTTTCTGTGCAACACCAGATATCCATATTCAACTACATTTAAAAAATTAGATGGCGAAGAGGTGTATGTCTCTATTTCACCTACTTATCTAGTTAGGTAAGCTCCTAAAATCAAATATAATTTTGTTCCAGATGTGAAAAAGGATTTTACGAACTGGGCACAAACTGACTATATGGTAATACAGGAAACTATTGGTGATGTTCTGAGGATTATTAAAAATATTAACTAGTTAAAGAGAAGATTTTAAAGTATAAATTTAAAATACAGACTTAAGTTTGGTTTTTGCTTGCAATATATTAGTGTTTCATTACATACTTATATTACACCCGTAACAATAAAAAACAAATATGCATATCCATCAATTGCCAAAATATATGACTAATTTCTTGTTTCATGAGACAAGATATGATGACCGGTCAGTAGGTGACATTTCTCAGACATCGTAAAAAAGCATTTTCCAGGTAGCATGTAGGATATGATGTAGTCTAAGACTTTTATCAGTTATTATTTACTGATTGACATAACATATGCCTGCCATACATACATATACTAACTTCCCCATCTTGTAGAATAATACACAGGGACAAAGCTAATGGTTACTGACAGCAATAAAAATTTCTATAATTTACTGGGTTTTCATTATGCACTGGGAAGGATCTAAGCCCTTTACACGGATTATTTCACTTAATCTACCCAACAGCCCTAAGGCAGGTGCTACCCTCATCTTCTTTACAAATGAGACACCTAGGGCTTATGGTGGTGAAGGTCTGAGACATAATATTGTCTGACCCTACAGACAGTAACCTTTATACTTATAGTCAGTAAATATACTGCTTGGGGAAGAATATAAAAATGCAGTTTACAACAAACCTGGGTTTTTGCAATAAGTGGTGTTTTGTGGGATATTTTGTTTTTTGGGATTTTTTTTTTTTGTATTGTCTCTCAATGAACTTAAAAGTTCAATTAATCAGAACACCCTAATATCCCCTGCAAACATTATCAATAGTGGATGTTAGGGCTTTTAACCAAGTAAGGAGTTTACCAAATGGAGATGGAGTGGAGGGATGAACAATTAACAAAGACAGGAATGCTGAAGCATCTTGGAGAACAAGACTGAAAGACAGAACTTAGTAAAAAAAAAAAAAAAAATTCAAGTTGATCCAATACAGTTACTTATAATCCCTTAAACTTTGATTAGGCATGTTCATTATACTTGTTACAGAGTTGAGAAGCCAGAAGAGTATCCAGAAGACCAAAGTAATTAACAGATGATCATTGCATGTATCTTAGGTGGGCTGTAAAAGCAAGAAGAACTGGGACTTTGAAATTAAAAGCAAGACCTTGAATTTAATCAAGAAAAAGGAAATAATCCTTGGGCACCTGGGTGGCTCAGTCGTTAAGTGTCTGCCTTCGGCTCAGGTCATGATCCCAGGGTCCTGGGATCGAGCCCCACATCGGGCTCTCTGCTCAGCGGAAAGCCTGCTTCTCCCTCTCCCTGTCCCTCTCCCACTCCCCCTGCTTGTGTTCCCTCTCTCGCTGCATCTCTCTCTGTCAAATAAATAAATAAAATCTTAAAAAAAAAAAAAAGGAAAAGGAAATAATCCTAATACAGAAAAATCATACCTTTTTCAATTTCCCTAAGAAATCATCCTAATATTTCAAAATACTATGTCAATTCCTCTAAAATCTAATTCTTAACATGCTTCCCAATATTTAAATTTGATTTGAAAAACACCAAATAATATCTCATAAGAAATAAAATAACACTTTGTAAATGTTTTTAAAGGTTTTGTTTACTGGGGCACCTGGGTAACTCAGTTGGTTAAGCATGACTCTTGATTTCAGCTCAAGTCATGATCTCAGGGTTGTGAGATCTGGCTCCGCACCAAGATCTGCTTAAGATTCTCAAGATTCTCTCTCTCCCTTTCCCTCTGTCCTTCCCCTCCTTTCACTCATGCTCTCTCTCTTAAAAAAAAAAAAAAAGGTTTTGTTTACTAATAAAGGAATACCAAAGGAAACTAATCACCAAATAAAAGTAGCAGCAAAGGAAATTTTAATATTTGAGGTAAAATTTAGCAGAAGTACAGAAAGATACTTATTAGGTGGTACAGAAATTTATAATATAACTAAATAGTCTATAAAAACATAGATTTATTTTTAATGTTATATTATTTTATGCCTGACTTCTATACAACATAGAATGCAATCTGTTGGCATGAAAGACATAAACCTTTTGGTTACATGCACTATTATTAAAAGTAGCAAAGATAACTCATATTAACCAATTTTTAAAATTTTTAAATGTATTTGTAAATTTACACATGTATTTCACTATAACATTTGTGCGCTTTTTAGTATTGGATATAAGCTTTAAAACATAGGACTCTCTAACCTCAATAATCTGCCACTAGATACAATTGCCTAGATGCAATTATATTTCAAAATGTTCACCAGTAGAGGAAAACTGCCATAATGTGGGCAAGAGTTTCAGACATTTAGATGAAGCATGGTGGTAATATTTTAATTTCTATGTGAGACAATTATGAGAATAAAAATGTTTCCCATTTCACAGCCACAAGCTGCATCTTCTCATTAAGAAACCACCCAGGCCAGCCCTGCCACTCACTAGTTCTGTGTCCTTGCGTAAGAGACTTCCCCTTTCTGTGCCACGTGTGCAAAGTGAGGATAGTAACAGGTAGACCTAGTAAGGTTTGGGGGATCATTCCATGTTTAAGTGCTCAGAAAAGTGAAGGCACATAAGAAGCACTCAGTAAATTGTTGCTTTTATTATTTGGTAGTATATCATCATGTACAGAAAACTGTACACTAGTATTATCTTTTATTTATTTTTTAAAAGATTTATTTATTTTTAGAGAGAGAGAGAGAGCACGAGTGTGAGCGGGGGAGGGGCAGAGGGAGAGAATCCCAAGCAGACTCTTTGCCCAGCACAGAGCCCAATGCAGGGCTGATCTCAGGACCCATGAGACCACGATTTTTTAAAATTTTACATACAGGGGCACCTGGGTGGCTCTGTCGGTTAAGCATCCAACTCTTGAGCTCAGCTCAGGTCTTGATCTGGTGCTGAGTTCAAGCCCCACACTGGGCTCCAACCTGGGCATGGAGCCTATTTAAAAAAATTAAAAATAAAATAAAATTTTACATACAAACCCATAATACCAAAGATGATCATTCTTTTCCTACTGCCTAAAGAAAAATTATAAACAAGTATAGGATTTGAACCTTTACTATTAACTGGCATGCCAAATGTTTAATGGCAAGAATGAATCATCTACAATACTCCTGCAGCAATTCCAGCATTCACAGAATTTAACTTACTATTTATGTGATACACAAGCAAAAATGCAGTTTATCCTTAAACAGTATCCTTTAACCATGTTTCTACGAAAATACCTTGTTCAGGTCACCATTGCATATTTATAGCTAGGGTACAATTATTCCACTGGTAAACTGGGTAGATTTTGAGGCATTTTCCTCAAGAATTGTGATTATTATTCCTTATCTTGGAGAATGACATAACCATTGTGTATTTGTTTTTTAACCTTGAATTCTCCTCCAGATCTCCAATATTATCATTTCCTTAATTGCTAAAAATAGAGAGCATGGGAAGAACTAAGAGCCTTTTTGAACCACTTGCCCAGTGCAGCCCTCTTTGGAGAGTAAGCACATGCAAAGAAGTTCTCTGCATTGAAAGTCAATAATCTTCCCGGACAGTCAACCACCCATTTGTGCAAGTCTAAAGCTATACATATCATTTTTGCCGATGGATTTTAAATGCTAACGGATATTAAGTTGCTCTGGTTTTTGAACTTTTTTTTAAAGACTTTATTTATTTATTTGACAGAGAGAGAGAGCACAAGCAGGGGAGCGGGAGAGGGAGAAGCAGTCTGCCTGCAGGAGCCCGACAAGGGGCTCGATCCCAGGACCCTCACATTATGACCTGAGCTGAAGGCAGACACTTAACTGACTGAGGCACCCAGGCATGCCAGGTTTTTGAACTTTTTAAATCACTCTAGTTTTTGAACTACCACTTTAGACAGCCTAGTCTAGTAAATTGTTCAGATTTATGTAGCATAGACTGAAAAAATTTTTATCCTATATAATTAATTATTTATTTCCAATTACATTTCAGTAAATATTACACTATTTGGGTTAAAAGGCACTTAGTTGTGTAATAGTTATAATAGTGAAAAACTTAACTAAACATCTCTTGTTAGTTAAAAGCATATACGTTGGCATCCACATAGACAAGCGTCTGTAAGGATATACTCTCAACTGTGAAGAGTAGTGACCTTTGGAAAAACAAGATTAGCAGTTGAGGGGTACAAGGGAGTCTCATTCCACATTGTACATTTCTGTATATTTTGAAGGTTTTACAATCATCTCGTTTAACTTTTTCAACTTTTTAAAGATTTTTTTTTTTTTAAGGATATTCTAAAAGAATAAGGCAGTGCCATGTCAGACAAGGCTAAGAGAAACATATCAAAAACTTCGATTCTCTTCTTGAGTTCTACCACTGACAAGCTCATGAGACTGTGACCACAATGGTTTTCCTCCTGTTTCTCCTGTTGGCTCTTTCATTTAAAACACCTACTCGAATTTTATTAAAACTGTACTTTAAGAAATCAAATTCCGTCATTTCTCAAGGAAAAGCATGAAACTACTCACTATTTTTACCATCACAATTACAAAGTGTGTAAAGTATGATCTTTTACATATTTAATACATATAAATTTTATTCTTTACAATGCACTTCTATTTATATTGCAGTTCTGTCTCTTCTAACCATGATAAAAAAGAAATACGTGGGACCTGACTTAGTGCCTGGCTTCCACATCTCAAGCAGAGTGAAAAACGGACTGTGATCATTATCATCTTTTGGAAATGTGGCAGCTTTAGGGGTCAGAATTATGATTCAGCTCCAATTTGGGAGGGAATATAGAACTTTCACAACATCCAGCAGAAAACTCTCTCTCTCCTCGCTCACATCAGAACCCTCTTTAGCAATAAATTTTAGCACTTAATAAGCCTTACTGGGATCTAATACCAATCCTTCACCTGTCATCTTAAACTGATTTCACCTCATTTTCTTTTGAGAATTAACTCTGGATTTGCACACTCTGACATAATCCCAAACAAACCAAACATCTTGAGATTCCCAAGTACATATAAATAGAAAAGAACTCTTACTCCAACATGTCTAAGTGACCCCAAACAGTTGAGGAGAAAACAGAAAGTCTGGTCAAGTTGAAATTTCCAATCTTTTGAATGTTTACATGATAAACATCTAGATTATCTTTTCATTTAAACATTAAAAATTTTTTTCCTCTGTGCTATAAGCTTAGATTTGAAAATAGAACTACTAGTATTTGTTCACATGTAAATATTTCCCAATCATTTTATTAAATTCATTTTAGAAAGTCTATTTTGAAGGTAACAGCAATCTGCTGTAAATAAATCATATTATAAAAAATTTCCAGAGAAAATGTGAGTACTTTCAAGTGAGCTTTCATTAACGTAACATTCCATGCCAACTGCTCAAGCATGGGGAAAGCTCCTTCTATCCCTGGAATCACTGAGCTGAGGGTCACTGTCACTTTCAGGGTGAGGAAAGAATGCTAGTGCTGGATGGAACTCATGGCTCCATCTCTCCCAAATGGCCAATTACAACATGCAGAAATTAAATGAGACCCCTTAAGGACGTAACAAAACAACAATTATGTTTCCGGTTTCCAGAGCTTTTTCTGCATCGTCAAGCTCACACTAGAGTCTTGCTTTGCTAAAAATTAAATACTGAGAAAGGGTGCTAATAGCAGACTAAAACCTTTGAGGTATATCTGGAATACAGAAAGCAAAGGGCTCAAATTTACATGGAACCTGAAGCAAAACCCTGCAAACTAGAAATGGGCAGAAAAGTCCAAGCTCAGTCAAACAAATGTAAGAAGCAGGAGTGGTTTTGAAGTCATCAAAATACTCAATTAAATGACTTCTTGCAAAACAGCGCCCCCACCCCCCGCAATAATTACCTGACAGTGAAAAGATGTTTGACTCCATGCTAAAACTTTACGATGTACACCAAATGCATCTTCAGGGCTGGGAAACTCCCCTTCTGTAAGTGTTGAGATCCAAGAGAAGCAAGTTAGAGTCTGGTAAATGCCAGGTCTCTACAGAGTAGGGATGGAGGTGGACAGCAAAGCTGTGTCCAGAAGTATATGTGTCCTTACTTTCACAATTGTGGTAGAAGAAAGAGACCCCAGCAAAATAGAGAAAACAACTATCACAACAACAACCAAGCTGACTTGATTAATAAAATCAAAGGAGGTTTTTCGAAATAACAACAAAGTAGATAAAACTTTGTGAAGCTTGATTAAGACCACTGAAAGAAAACACAAATAAGCAATATTAGGAATGATAAAGGGGACACAGTTATAGATACAAGAAGACTTAAGGAACCTATTATTTATAATATATCTGAAAATCCAGATGAAATGAAACCTTTCCTGGAAAATAAAATTATACAAATTTACTCAAGAAAAGGAAACTAATTCAATAGGCCAAAAATCATAAAAATTATAAAGATAATCAAACTTCTACCCAACATGAAGGTACCAAGTCCAGGCAGTTTTATAGGCAAGTTTCACCAAACTTAGATTAAGCAGGGATTCCTATCTTATTTAAACAGTTATTTAAATTGCTCCAGAAAACAGAAATAAATGGATAGCATCCCAAGTCCTCCTATGAGGCTGACATAAACATGACAATGCTAATGATTATCAAAACTGAACAAAGACAGTAGAAAACCACAGAAAACCATTCTTACATGCCAATACTCGATAAAATACATAAGAGCAAACTCAAGAAGAGCATTTTAAAAAGTTGTATATCATGACCAAGTAGGGTTGTCATAAGAATGCAAGGATAGTTCACCATTAGAAGCTCTATTAAAATTATTTACTACTATAATATATTAAAAGAGAAAATTCTGTCATTTTCATTGCACCTTCTGCCAGAGTGGGCCTTGGTTGTAGACCAGATATCCCATGAAGGGAGAGTCCATGACTGTCCTAGTTATCGTTGTATTCCCAGAAACCAGCATACTCACTCCTTCACTCACAAAAATGTATTGAGTGCCTGCTTGGGGACACTATTCTGGGGATATGGCAGTAAGAAAAACAAAGTCCTGCTTTCTCAGATCCTATAGTCTGGTTAGAGAGACGAGCAATGAACAATAACAAAATATATGCACAATTTCAGGAAATAATAAGCACCATGAAGAAAAATAAAATGGGGTGAAAGAGACAGACAAATGGTACACCTTAGACAGAGGACTCAGAAAAGGCCTCTCTGATGAGGCAGCAGGGCACAGAGACCTGCATGACATGAAGGAACAAGCCAAGCACAGATGGAGGGAAAGAGTATTCCAGCACAGGGAAGAGCAAGGACAGGAGTCCTGGTTCAGGAACTTGCTTGAGTATCTGTGAAATGACAGAGGCCGGTGTGGCTGAAGCAAACCGGCTGGGGCAGAAATGAAATCAGAGACATGGCCAAGGTCCAGAGCTGCAGGGCCTGGAAAGGGATGGCCAGGACTTTGAATTTCATCATAAATACACCGGGCAACTATTGCAGGATGGAGAATAAAGGGAGTGATAAGACTGATTTAAATGTTGAAAGGATCACTCTGGCTGCTGCAATGAACACCTGGGAGGGGGCAGGAGGGGAAACAGTGACACCAAACTAGGAGAGGACAGCAGGGCACAGGTGAGACCTGCTGGCTTGCATGAGTGGCGCAGGCCCACCCACAAACTGCATGCTCAATAAGTACTTGTTTAACGAAGGATTTTTTCATTTCTTAATCTGATTTTCAGGAAATTTCTATGTTATACATTTGCTGACAGGAATAATATCAGTAACACAGAATCATAAGTATAGAAAAGCACATTCTATATTTCCACTTTGGTGAAGACCAAAGTCAAAAGCAATGTAAACAGTCTTTCCTAGTGCAACTCATGAGAAGAGGCCTGGACTCAACATCAGCCATCATGGAGGAGAAATGAAAGATTTGCCACGCAGTATTTCCTAAAATTTGATCATTAGACTAGGGACGGCCAACTCTTTTAGTCCCACAGGATGCTATGGGAGAAAAATATCCTGTTAAAATAACCTAGAGAAATGCTAATACCACAGCCAAGACTGACTGGATACTTACTGGAAGTCCAATACCCTGCAAAAGCCCTCTACATTCTATTTGCTCCTCACAGCCACTCTGTGACATAGTGTGGCAGATATGCTAGCTCCCCCATTCTCCCTGTGATGGGACAATAAAATGAGTCATCCAGAATGCCCTTCCATGAAGGACTTGTGGGCCCAATTGCTGGTAGTACGGCTGGCAGATGGCCTCTAGCTGTTAGTCTCATCAGGAGTCACTTTAACTGCCAAGAGTTGCCTTGCCTAAGGTCACACCTATTGCCAGGTCAGCCTCTACCTAATGACCAAGGAATACAGGAATATAAAGCTCTGGCCATCTCATCTCTAAAGCAACCTGTGGGGGCCCACTAAGGCTCACAAAGGGCCTGCAGTACAGTTTGACTCTTCTTCTGCCTGCCTTCAATCACTATTGATCCGTAGAGCACTCCTTAATAAATATCCCTCAACATAAACTTTGTCTCAGAGTTCACTCCCTGGTGGAATTAAACCTATATTACAGCCCTTCTTTCTCAGAAATAGGACACCCAAGTGTCAGCTGGGCGCATGAAACCATGCCGAGAATAAAGATACATCTCCTGGGTTCCCCTGAAACCAGGCAGAGCCTGCAACCAAGCTCTGACCAACAGGGTGAATATGGAAGTCATACAATTTCCAGGAGTGGTGTTAGTGGAGGAGAGGGCCCTGCACCCTTTCTCCTTCCTGCTGGCTGGAACATAGACATGAAAACTGGAATGGAAGCAACTACCTTCTTGAGGACCACAAGATAAAAAGAAGCTAGGTCAGTCATCAGGCGGAGTATTTCATACATAATCCTATGAGGTAGGTAATATGGTCCCACTTTACAAATGAAGAAACAGACTCCGAGCTAAACAGTGTGCCCAAAAGCAAACTGATGATAAGCAGCAGAATTAGATTTGAGTCCAGATATGACCCCAAAGGTTATGATCCTATACCACATTGAGTTGCCTCTGAGAGAAAATTTCGTGATAACTTCACTTAAGGGAAGTACAAATTACGATTATCCATCTCTTCAGAGCACAGAGTAAAGAGATATGAATGTTCAAATAAAGCATGCAGACTTTAAGTTAGCTGCAAAAAAGTTTCCAGTGGTAAATATTGTAGGAGATTGAAGAAGAGAGGACAGGGATATGGCTCCTTCCTTGGAGATTTGAGAGATTAGACAATGTAAATGGTAGTTATTTAATGATGCTTTGCCTACAGATATAGATATTGGCTCATAAATCTTCTAGGCCTGCAATTCCTTCTAAATATGAGCAGTACCCTTCCCTGTCTTGAGCAATGAGGGGTGGAAGAAAGCTTGCCCTTCAGGCGTGATCTGCTAGGCCAGGGGAGGAAGAGAGTAGTAGTCCTCCCTGGCTCAGGGCCGGGGAGAGGAAGACCAGGCTCAGTTATGGATCTGAGATAAACAATGTGATGGCCTGGCTGAGGATGCTGGCGGAGAGAGGGGGACACACAAGAAGCACCGGGGAAGGCAGGTCTAAAGCTTCTTTGAAGTGGCTGGTCCTCCCATTTTGGGGTTACATATGGGCCTTGTTTTGCTAAGTGGTGCCTTCAGATCCCTAAAGACTCAGACCACTTACTGTAGCTCTGACTCCTCCTGAGAGAAAAGGTTTCTCTTAGTGTAGCCAGAGGCCCGCAGCATCAGCTCCTGGGGAGACCCACAGCCTCTAGCCAGACATGTAGCTTACAAAGGCTGACCCCTCCTGATGTAGCACATCTCAGATCACTGAGGGGGTCTTTTACCCTCTTGAGCATTTGGGCCTTGTCCTCCATGGGTCAGTTAGCCTCTTACGAGGGGACAGAGGAACAGGCCAATGTTGTCCTGTCCTGGGCCATTAGTACTTGAGCTCTCAGATCACTAAGCCAACAAAATATTGAAAAGTGCCTGGTTCCAAGACTTGGCCAAATGTAACATCTGGTTAAATTAATCCAGAATAGTACACATGGACTTTCCTACATCATCAGTTTCATCAACCAGCAGTCACATATGTAACAGTCGTGTGTAAAGGAGACATGATTCAGGGGTGAGGTGGGGGAAAGCATGGTCTCTGAAGTCGAAGGGACCTGGGTATGAAGTCCAGCTTTGCCATTTACCAGCTGTAGGCCAGTCTCTTGGCCTCTCCCATCTAAATTATATTAATAATATTACCTACTCTGCAGAGCGGCTGTTGAGTACTGTCTGGGACCGCATCCAGCACATGGTAGGTATTCAACAAATGTTTGCCATTCTCATCAACAAAAAGGTAGCCTCAGTTCAGGGAAAATTTTTTCTTGGAATGAAATTCTTAAATCTCTTTAAAGGTACAAAACACAGTTAAAATTAAAATTGATCCCACAGCATTTTACTTTACATGAAATGTTTTGTAATTTCCATAGTCCTAGATGATCATTCTCTGTCTGGTGTTATCCATTGACATTCACATCTATCACTACCTATTTCATTTTGGTCCAAACCAAGCAGATGGCATTATTCCCCTCTCCCTCCGTATTTGCACAGGACTTCTCTCACATCACGAACCAAGTCGCTTGAGCTTGGCTTTAGATATAGCTATTTCTCCCATTAGATTGGAAGCCCTTTGATGATAAGAATCAGGACTTGTGATCATCCTTAATTTTTACTGCCTAGCAAAGCGCCTGGCACAGAGGAGGAATTCCATAAATACTTGGCAAAATGGCACCAAATTTAATAAATGCTGTGGATTCTATGTATTTCACAAAAACTGCATTTGGTTCTAAATCCTTATGGCAGCTGCAATCTTGGAGCATAAAGCATTTCAGAAACTATTTAGTGCCAGTACATTTCACTGGAGAAAATATCATTTTAATGAGAGATTGTCACTTTCGTTTGTAGAGCCCACAGGGTCCTAGTTAACATTGAGCAGGAGAGATCCCATTTTTCATTACAAATCTGAAATTAATTCCATTTTCAGCTTTGCTTGCCTAGTCAATTTAATTCTAATCCTTGTCTTGAAGAGGTAACACAAATGAAACTATCAGAGTAGAAAAACAGACTGCAGTTTTGCTGCCCAGTGGACAGTCATTTTATACTTCAAGGAAACGGTGTGGACACTCTATCAGTCAACAGATTATTGGACAACTGTGAGGAACTGTCTCAACCCCAACTACATATGTGCCTGTGTGTGTATAACACACATATACATATACATACACACATACATACAACACACATGTACGTGATAGCTACCATTTTAAAGAAGGCATTTTGTAGTAACATTCTGAAAATGGCATTAAGAGAATTCATTTTCACAGAAGGCATCCTGCATCCAGAATTACCCACATTTGCATTTATTTATGTAATTAGCATATTTCTATTAGCAAAAGAAATGCAGCTGATAAACACTTGATAAAGATTAACTGAGGCAGAAAACCTATATAATTTAAATATTGGCTTTTGAATAACTGCAGACAGGGCATGAGATGCCTACAACTAATGTATCTGCTCCCGTGAGAGTAAGAAATGGTGCCTGGGGCATTATGGGTGACATGGGGACTCAGAATGAGCAGGTTGAAAAAAAGAACTGGATACCAGAATACCAAAGGACATTTAATCAAGCCAGTCCAGGTTAAGGGACTTAGGGATAACCTGGTGAGAATGTAGTGAACCCAAACTGTAATTAAAACTGCAAAGTTTGTAGCACACCATGAGCATTAACCATACAGTAAATTCCATAGGTTGGGTGACAGGGCTCAATTTCTCCTAACTATAATCATTTTCTCATCTCCACAGAGTGCCCAGTTAATGCAGTCTCTTTAGGAATAGGTAAGGGGAGTTAAAAAAGCAATTTTCAAACTGACTACTTGGGTGTTTATATTAGCTGAACCTAGTGAACAGCCTAGAATGGTCTCTTAACAAGTGGGCCACTCTCCAAATAAATACTATGGGGAAGACAATGACTCAACAACAAGAAAAAGCATGTACACAGCTTACAAAGGCCTACAGCAGGAAGACCATGCAGAGCTGACCAAGAGATAGAGGAGAGAGAACAATACACAGTGTTAGTTTTGAAATGAATATGGGTCACACCTGATGTTGCAGAGCTGCCTGGGACACAAGTCATCCTGGATCAGAGTGACCATTGTTTATCCACTCAATGAGAATCAAGTGCCTAACGCTCACCAGGCACTGTTCTATGTGCCGAGACATGAAAGTAAAAAAAAAGACATTATCCTTGCTTGTAAGAAGTTTACATTCTAGTAGGCAAAGGAGGTGGGAGATGACAATAAATACATATTCTATAGAGAGGGTACATAAAGGACATAAACACTGATTTGGATGGGGACTACTACTATCTAAAGTCAGGAAGGGCCTCTTTAAGGAGATGAAATTAGGCTAAAACCTGAATGCGAAGAAACTAGTCATGCATTAAAACCCAGGCAGAAGGAATAGCAGGTGCAATGACCGTGACATAGGGTGAGCTTGGTGGCTCTGAGGACCAACAAAGCCAGTGAGTTGTCAGCTCCCAGCAAATCAGAGGGGAGAAAGAGAAGAGGCTAAACAAAAAGCCAGATGGCCATGCAAGGAATTTGGATTTTTTTTCTAATGTGCAATGTGGTGCCTCCAGCAGACTTGGAGAAGGAAAGGAACTTTTAAAAGCTCTCTGGCCACTGGGGAGGCAGGTGGGGGAGATGGGTGAAATAGGTGAAGGGGATTAAGAGAACACTTACGATGAGCACTGGGTAATGCACAGAATTGTTGAATCACTGTATTGTACAACTGAAACTAATATAACACTGTATATTAACTATACTGGAATTATAAATAAATAAATAAGCAAGCAAACAAGCAAGCTCTCTGGCCACTATGTAAAAAATGGGCTGCAGGGAGGCAGAAGAGGGTGCAGGGAGAATTGTTAGAAGGCTACTAAAAACACTGAGGGCATTGATGATAGTGGCCTGCACTCGAAAGGCAGCAGTGGGATGAACAGAATATCAGAGATAGAGTAGACAGAAATTGCTGAGAAGAAGGAGAGAGTGGGATGGAAGGAGTCAAAGATGATCCAAGGGTTTGGGGCCTGAGTGAGTGGGTAAATGATGCCTTGTTCTGAGATGCAAAGGTTGGAAGAGGATTAGGTTTCAGGTGGGGCGGGGGGCAGAAGGAGAGCAAAGGCTTTGTTTTGACCTGTCAGGTTTATATTCCCAGATGAAGAGGAAGTAGGCAGTTAGGTACTTGAGTCTTGAGCTCAGTAGAAGGATCAGGATTGCAGATACCAACATAGGCATCACCATGAAGATGCTAATTACAGGCACAAAACTGAAACTGTGGACAGGGAAGAGGAGCCCTGAGGTACTTCAACACTGAGAGGTCAAGTGGAGAAGCATCCAGGCAAAGATACTAAGAAGGCGACACTGGAAATGGGGGAGAGACCAGAAGAGTGTGGGGTCACAAAAATAAGAAGAACCTGTTCTAAGAAGTAAGAAATGATCAAGCATATTGAATAAGAACTGAGACATGACTACCCTGGATTTGAGAACAGGGAGGTCATCAATGGTAACAAGGGCAGATTTAGTGGAGTGGTGGCAAGAGACACCCAGCTGGAACTAACTGAGGAGAGAACAGGAAGTGAGAAGTGGACAAGAGGGATACTGGACTATTCTCTCATTAAGAATTAAGGAGGCCAACAGACACATGAAAAAGTGCTCAACATCGCTTGGCATCAGGGAAATCCAAATCAAAACCTTAATGAGATACCACCTCACATAAGTCACAATGGCTAAAATTAACAAGTCAGGAAATGACAGATGTTGGCGGGGAGGCGGAGAAAGGGGAACCCTCCTACACTGCTGGTGGGAATGCAAGCTGGTGCAGCCACTCTGGAAAACAGTATGGAGGTTCCTCAAAAAGTTGAAAATAGAGCTACCATACAACCCAGCAATTGCACGACTGGGTATTTACCCCAAAGATACAAATGTAGTGATCCAAAGGGGTACGTGCACGCCAATGTTTATAGCAGCAATGTCCACAATAGACAAACTATGGAAAGAGCCAAGATGTCCATCAACAGATGAATGGATAAAGAAGATGTGGTATATATATATATATATATATATATATACACAACAGAATATTATGCAGCCATCAAAAAAAAAATGAAATCTTGCCATTTGCAACAACATGGACGGAACTAGAGGGTATTATGCTAAGCGAAATAAGTCAATCAGAGAAGGACATGTATCATATGATCTCACTGATATAAGGAATTCTTAATCTCAGGAAACAAACAGGGTTGCTGGAGTGGGGGTGGTGGGAGGGATGGGGTGGCTGGGTGATAGACATTGGGGAGGGTATGTGCTATGGTGAGCGCTGTGAATTGTATAAGACTGATGAATCACAGACCTGTACCTCTGAAACAAATAATACATTATATGTTTAAAAAAAAAAAAAAGATAGTAGGAAGGGAAAAATGAAGGGGGGGAATCGGTGGGGGAGACGAACCATGAGACACTATGGACTCGGAGAAACAAACTGAGGGTTCTAGAGGGGAGGGGGTGGGGGGATGGGTTAGCCTGGTGATGGGTATTAAGGAGGGCACGTATTGAATGGAGCACTGGGTGTTATACGCAAACAGTGAATCATGGAACACTACATCAACAACTAATGATGTAATGTATGGTGATTAACATAAGATAATAAAATGAAATTTAAAAAAAATTAAGGAAACAGGGGCGCCTGGGTGGCTCAGTTGGTTAAACGACTGCCTTGGCCTCAGGTCATGATCCTGGAGTCCTGGGATGGAGTCCTGCATTGGGCTACCTGCTCAGCAGGGAGTCTGCTTCTCCCTCTGACCCTCCCTCTTCTCATGTGCTCTCTCTCTCTCTCTAATAAATAAATAATATCTTTAAAAAAAAAAAAGAATTAAGGAAACATAACAGTCTGAGCTCTGAGTGCTAGCAGGTTCTCCTAAGAATTACTGCAGACTCTCTATTAGAAAAACCAAGGGGCAAGAAAAGGATCAGTCATTTAGGGCCAGTGCCCAAATGCAGTAGAATTCAAGGCCATGTCATTCAACAGGAACCAGGAACCATGGAATAGAACAGGAAAGCAACTAGTCCCAAGTCAACTTTTAGAGAGTTACCCTTTAAAGTGACAGTATGTCTGGACAGTCCCAGTTTATATCTATTATTCCAGCATAATTATTAAGGACCTCAGAGTGTCCTGGTTTGGATAATAAATTATAAAGCTACCCTATTTATAGTTCACTATCTCCTTACCCAACATTGCACAACCCCATCATTTAGGTAAAGTCAAGATCACTACTTAAGCTAGAAAACTGCTCCTGACTATGCTAATGGACATCAAAAGAAAGCTGGGGTGGCAATTCTTATAACAGACAAATTAGATTTTAAACCAAAGACTATAATAAGAGATGAGGAAGGACACTATATCAACTTAAAGGGTCTATCCAACACGAAGATCTAACAATTTTAAATATCTATGCCCCTAACACGGGAGCAGCAAATTATATAAGCCAATTAATAACAAAAGCAAAGAAACACATCGAGAATAATACAATAATAGTTGGCGATTTTAACATCCCCCTCACTGAAATGAAAGATTATCTAAGCAAAAAATAAACAAGGAACTAAAGGCTTTAAATGACACACTGGCCCAGATGGACTTCACAGATATATTCAGAACATTCCATCCCAAAGAAACAGAATACACATTCTTCTCGAGGGCACATAGAATATTCTCCAGAATAGATCACATCCTGGGTCACAAATCAGGTCTCAACTGGTACCAAAAGACTGGGATCATTCCCTGCATATTTTCGAACCACAATACTTTGAAACTAGAACTCAATCACAAGAGGAAAGTCGGAAAGAACTCAAATACATGGAGGCTAAAGAGCATCCTACTAAAGAATGAATGGGTCAACCAAGAAATTAAAGAAGAATTAAAAAAAAATTCATGGAAACAAAGGAAAATGAAAACACAACTGTTCAAAATCTTTGGGATGCAGCAAAGGCAGTCCGAAGAGGAAATTATATAGCAATACAAGCCTTTCTCAAGAAACAAGAAAGGTCCCAAATACACAACCTAACCCTACACCTAAAGGAGCTGGAGAAAGAACAGCAAACAAAGCCTAAACCCAGCAGGAGAAGAGAAATAATAAAGACCAGAGCAGAAATCAATGAAATAGAAACCAAAAGAACAGTAGAACAGATCAACAAAACTAGGAGCTGGTTCTTTGAAAGAATTAACAAGATTGATAAACTCCTGGCCAGACTTATCAAAAAGAAAAGAGAAAGGATCCAAATAAATAAAATCTGAATGAAAGAGAAGAGATCACAACCAACACCAAAGAAATACAAACAATTATAAGAACACATTATGAGCAACTATATGCCAGCAAATTAGATAGTCTGGAAGAAATGGATGCATTCCTAGAGATGTATCAACTACCAAAACTGAACCAGGAAGAAATAGAAAACCTGAACAGACTCATAACCAGTAAGGAAATTGAAGCAGTCATCAAAATTCTCCCAACAAACAAGAGCCCAGGGCCAGATGGCTTCCCAGGAGAATTCTACCAAACATTTAAAGAAGAATACCTATTCTTCTGAAACTGTTCCAAAAAACAGAAATGGAAGGAAAACTTCCAAACTCATTTTATGAGTCCAGTATTACCTTGATCCCAAAACCAGACAAAGACCCCATCAAAAAGGAGAATTACAGACCAATATCCATGAGGAACATGGATGCAAAAATTCTCACCAAAATACTAGCCAATAGGATCCAACAGTACATCAAAGGATTATTCACCACGACCAAGTGGGATTTATTCCTGGGCTACAAGGTTGGTTCAACATCTGCAAATCAATCAATGTGATACAATACCTTAATAAAAGAAAGAACAAGAACCATATGATCCTCTCAATAGATGCAGAAAAAGCATCTGACAAAGTACAGCATCCTTTCTTGATTAAAACTCTTCACGGTGTAAGGATAGAGGGTACATACCTCAATATCATAAAAACCATCTATGGAAAACCCACAGCTAATATCATTCTCAATGGGGAAAAACTGAGAGCTTTTTCCCTAAGGTCAGGAACACGGCAGGGATGTCCACTATCACCACTGCTATTCAACACAGTACTAGAAGTCCGAGCCTCAGCAATCAGACAACAAAAAGAAATAAAAGGCAAAGAAGAAGTCAAACTCTCACTCTTTGCACATGATATGATATTTTATGTGGAAAACCCAAAAGACTCCACCCCAAAACTGCTAGAACTCATATACAGATATTCAGCAAAGTGGCAGGATATAAAATCAATGCACAGAAATCAGTTGCATTTCTATACAGCAACAACAAGGCAGAAGAAAGAGAAATTAAGGAGTGGAACCCATTTACAATTGCATTGTCATTTGCAACAACGTGGATAGAACTAGAGGGTATTATGTGAAGGGAAATAAGTCAATCAGAGAAAGACAATTATCATATGATCTCACTGATATGAGGAATTTGAGAAACAAGACAGAGGATCATGGGGGAAGGGAGGTAAAAATGAAACAAGACAAAACCAGAGAGGGAGACAAACCATAAGAGACTCTTAGTCTCAGGAAACAAACTGAGGGTTGCTGGAGTGGAGGTGGGTGGGAGGGATGGGGTGGCTGGGTGATGGACATTGGGGAGGGTGTGTGCTGTGGTGAGTGCTGTGAATTGTGTAAGACTGATGAATCACAGAGCTGTACCCCTGAAACAAATAATGCATTATATGTTCAAAAGAAAAAAAAACAAAACTGCTCCTGACTGGTCTGGGGCGAGAAGCGAGGGCCAAATATCTGAGTAAATTGGTAGACTATCCATTTCCTTGTGGAATATTAAAGGTTTCATCATCCCACTTCATAGAATGCAAGATCATCTATACTGTAAAGTACCAAGCCCAAATTATGATAACAGAATGTAATAGTTAATACTAAATCACAGTATATAAAAATTGGTGGTGTGCTTAGAAAAAGACCTAGAAAAGCTCAAATGAAATTGTTTGTAGTGGCTGCCCACAGGAGTGAGAGTTTGGATGGATGGTGGTAAGAAGTCTTACTTTTCATTTTATACACTTCAGTAGTTTTCACTGTTTTATTTCTACGGGGAACATGTATTATTTTTGTGATTTAGATTTCTTACATTTATTTAAACCAATATCTAAGTATTTCTCAAGAATAACAATCCATGATAGAAGGGGTGCATGGTATGAAAATCTCTATCTCCAGGCCTAGTCCCATGGCACCCGATGCTGTTGGCTCTGACAGATACATTAAAGCGAAACCAGATGCCCTCTGCAGCATCCTCTATGGCAATATTTAAGCCTAGAATTATGGTGAAGTCTCCTGACATCACTACTAATTCATGGAAGCTTCTTGGCAACCCACCTGGTGCACCATGCAGCCAGCCTGGCTTATATAAATCTCTGCCAGTTTATTTACAAAGTCCCATCTGATGCTGGTATTATCTCAACCAGCTTGTCTGTACATCATATTTTGATTAATGAAAATAAGTCAGGGTGCCTGGGTGGCTCAGTCGTTAAGCGTCTGCCTTCGGCTCAGGTCATGGTCCCAGGGTCCTGGGATCGAGTCCCACATCGGACTCCCTCCTCGAGGGGAAGCCTGCTTCTCCCTCCCCCACTCCCCCTGCTTGTGTTCCTGCTCTCGCTATCTCTGTCTCTGTCAAATAAATAAATAAAATCTTTAAAAAAAAAGAAAAAAGAAAATAAGTCATTTCCCAGCTTCTTGGCTGGTGCAGTTCTCAGATGCCCAGCTTTCAGCTGGAAGGTCAGACCCCCAGAGCCAAAGTCTTATGCACACAAGATCCCTGACACTCTCACAGACACATAAGCTTGTCCCACCTCGAGCTCTGTGATGCGGGAACCAGAATTTGCACGGCACCTAGTTGAGCCCTACTTACAACTACTACTTACAAGCTTGTCCCAACTTGAGCTCTGTGATGAAGAAACCAGGAGTTGCAGGGCACCTAGTTGAGCCCTACTTACAACTAAGTCATCACTATCCACATATGTTGGCATTACGTAGATATCAACCTGACATATTTCAACTGGAACCACTATCCACACATTTGGATTGAGAATTTTTTGTGTGATTTTCATCTGTAGAGAAGCCAAAATGCCATTCATTTCTTGGGAGAGGATCTAATCTATACTTTTTACAAATGAGAAAACAGATTGCGAGGTGATGGTGGCTTGTCCAAGATCACACAGAAAGTTAACAGCAAATCTTGGACTAGAATCTGGGTCTCCTGATTCTTAGTGTCTCTACCACGTTGCTTGCCATGAAAAAGTAAATTCTCATGGACACTTCACAGAGAGATATTTATCCAAGTTGACTATACAAGGATAAAATATAATCTACTTAACATAAATAAACCATTTACAAGTGTTCTTATCGCTGTTGCCTGCCATACTGAAAACTTTTCCGGAGTCAATTCAGAATGCCTTCACTCACACTGACACGAATAGAAGTGGGGACAAACTTAGAAAGGTCCTTGTATGTCATCCTTGAGATGCCATCTCTCACTAGGTTCTATCAATAACAAGCCAGAACAATGCTAAATCAGTATGATTTCTTGACAGTTTTTAAATCTTTTTAATTAAAATGAGTACCTAAATGAGTGGCATCTCTGGGATCAGCTAAAACTAAACAAAATGTTTTCAGTGTTCTTAAAGACCAGTGAATTATCAAAAAATGTGTTTTTCTGATCTGTTTAGGAACTATGATGAGAACTGAAACAGGATATCACAAGTCAGGAAGAATCCTTCAAATATGATCTCATCCACAAGGTTACCTTTCACGAGGTCCACTCCTGAACCAATGTAAACAACTTACCTAAAAGACAATTCCATAATCTCTGCAAGAATCTTTATCCAGAATGTGGGAATTTAACATTAAATCAAAAGTACTTTGGTTTATGTGTCCAACGCCTATGACTCAACCCTCAAAAAGAATGAACTCTTGCCGTTTGGGACAACATGGATGGAGCTAGGGTGTATTATACTAAGCAAAATAAGTCAGTCAGAGAAAGACAAATACCATATGATTTCACTCATAATGTGGAATTTAAGAAACAAAACAGGTGAACATAGGGGAAGAGGAGGGGGGAGAAAAAGAGGGAAGCAAACCATAAGGGATTATTTTTTAAAAAAACGATTTTATTTATTTGAGAAAGAGAGAGCACAAACATTGGGGAGGGGCAGAGGGAGAGGGAGAAGCAGACTCCCCGCTGAGCAGGGAGCCCAGTGCAGGGCTCAATCCCAGGACCCTGAGATAATGACCTGAGCCAGAGGAGAGGCTCAACCAACTGAGCCACCCAGGCGCCCCTAAGGGACTCTTAACTATAGAGAACAAACTGAGGGTTGCTAGAGGGACGGTGGGCAGGGGGGATGGGTTAAATGGGTGATGGGTATTAGGAGGGCAGTTATTGTGATGAGCACTGGGTGTTATATGTAAGTGATGAATCACTAAATCCTACTCCTAAAACTAATATTACACTAGATGTTAACTAACTAGAAACAAACAAACAAAAATAATAAATAAATCAAAAGTATTTCTTCCAACATTTTTTTGCAAGTTAAAGCTATCACGATTGTATATGTTTATATATATATACAAATATATATACAAATGTACATACCTGTGTGTATACATAAATAAATATGTGTGTATGTGTGCGTGTATATATATATACATACACATATATACACACATATATACACACACACATATACTTATCTTTTTTTTAAGATTTTATTTATTTATTCGAGAGAGAGAGTGAGAGAGAGACAGATCACGAGCAGGGGGTAGGGGGAGAGGGAGAAGCAGATCCCCACTGAGCAGGGAGCCCAATGCGGGACTTGATCCCAGAACCGTGGGATCGTGACCTGAGCCGAAGGCAAACGCTTAACTAACTGAGCCACCCAGGCACCCTATACATATACATATCTACTTTTCACATTACTAATTACTGCACAGGCCCAGGCAGGCTACTCAATAAATACACGTTATACAGAATTGAATTAAAATAGAAACAGTAGAAATAAAATCATCTGCATGTGAAATATCTTTTTAGACTACAGATGAAAAGTATAAGCTTGGGTACTTTTTTAGATGAAATAAAATATGCTTTGCAGTCCTGATAAAAATACTTAACATACATTTATTTATTTTTATCTAGCGGATTCTACTTTATCACCATATAATAAAACTACAAAACTATCTCTGTGTTGATCCCTGAGAATCTAGGATTTTTCTAGCTGCAGGTTCTTCTTCATTGGTATAGCATCGTGAACAGATTAGGGATTGTCAAACTGTCATGTGAAGACTGAGTTAAACTGTGTTTATGCTGCACCAGTTAATACTTTGTCACAACAACAGTGTCAGGAGAGGATTCAAGATGCGTCAAAGAAACAGTGACAGCAAATAGATGCTCTACAAAAACCTACCATGATTACCTCACTCAAGGAGAGTAATTCGGACAAAATGATGTGAAAGCAGACTATTCTGGTAGACATATTTAATATATTAGGTGCTCCTTTTAGCTGTAATTGCTAAAGGGGAACGAATGATTCTACCATCAAAAAAAGTATTAGTTATGAAGTTATTTGTGGTAAACACCAGGTAATGCACAAATAGAATAAGGCATAGTGCTAAGAGAACTATGAGAGAATTCTGAAGCTAAATAAAGGATATCTATACTCAAAATAAAAAGCAGAATCTAATTAGAAAACTATCATTTGTGACCATCATAGTAATGAGAGATTAAAGTATGAATCATCAATTGATGCTAAAATTCCTGAGTGAAAGTTTGATGAGAAACATATTTACATAGTCCCAAAGTATCTTCCCACAAGATCCTTCTTAATTACAAAGGAAAAAAATAGTAACTTTATAGTAGAGAAATCTGACAGATACCCCCTAAACAAGTGACCAAAGTTAACATCACCAGTAAGAGTACAAATCAACATTATGTGTCTCTTGATAATATGTACAGAGAATATAATATCACTTCTATGATATTTCTGCCAAAAATGAATAATCTTAATTGTGAGGAAAACTGGACAAAGCCAAACCGAGAGACATTCTACAAAATTACTGGCCTGTACACTTCAAAAACGTCAAGCTCATGGAAGACAAAGAAAGATGAAGCAAATGTTCTAGATTAAAGGACACAAAGGAAACTTGATACACAAATGTAGTGTGATCTGGGATTTTCTCTTGCTCTTAAGAACATTATTGGGACAACTGCCAAAACATTAATCAGATTTGTAGATGGATAATAATAATGTTATTTCGATGGTTTTGAGAATTACATGTAATTAGGTTGAAAAAAAAAGTCCTTGTTTTTAGGAACTACACATTGAAGTATTTGGGGGAAAGAGTCATCAAACAGGTCTGCAACTTATTCTAAATGGTTCCAAAAATGTATCTATATACATGCTTGTATATATGCATGTGCATGTATGTGTGTGTGTGTGTGTGTATTATGGATAGATAGAGGAACAGATGGATGGATACATAGCTACATAGGTAGGTAGAAAGTTAGATGAAGGAAGGCAAGAAGAGAAGAAGGGAGAAAGAAAGGATGAAAGGAGGAGGTAGACGAACAAGAGAGAAGGTATTAAAGCAAATGTGGCAAAATATTAACATTTGGGGGATCTGGGTGAAGCATATATGGATATTCATTGTATTCATCTTGGAATGTTCCTATAAGTCTGAAATTATGTCAAAATAAAAAGTACACTAAAGGGGCGCCTGGGTGGCTCAGTCAAGCGTCTGCCTTCGGCTCAGGTCATGATCCCAGGGTCCTGGGATCAAGCCCCGCATTGGGCTCCCTGCTCTGCGGGAGGCCTGCTTCTCCCTCTCCCACTCCCTCTGCTTGTGTTCTCTCTCTCGCTGTCTCTCTCTGTCAAATAAATAAAAAATAAAATCTTAAAAAAAAAAAAGTACACTAAAAAAGGTAGAATGTATGTGCATACAGAATGGCCAAGAATTAAAAATAATAATTGACTGTTAAGTACCTAGATGTTGTAGGGACTACACTAAAAAGAATGTATGAAACGTTTTTGCCCTTAAACTTATAGAGAAAGGAGAATTAACACAGTAAAATAATTGCAGAACAGTTCAAAAGAGTAGATATTCAATTAAATGCTAAAGATTACAGGTGTGCATAATCGATTCATAACAAATTTGAGCCACTGTTTAAGATTTAAAATAATGACAAATCATACCAAAAATATGGAGGAGCTCTAACAGCATTTCTGTTCTTATAAATATGCTTGTAAATAATTTCTAAAGATATGCTTATGTGTGCACATAATTACACATAAGAATTTAGAGGCTAAATATAATAAAACATTTATTGCTTCTAAAACTTCTGTAATCACTTGGATTTAAAATACAGGTAATTTTTCCACCCCAAGTAAGATATCCAGAAAATGTTATTATAATAAAATGGAAAATAGAAAGAATATTTTGATGGCAAGAAAATGAAAGGGAAAAAAAAGAGAAAGAGAAACAAATATACATTGCCAGCACATACATTAGCTAGCTATTCATATGTGTGACTTAACCATTTCCCTGTAATCAAATATCAACAACCCCAGATGAAGAAAATCCTACAAAAGCTTTAATGGATGCACTCATGGATACATTTTACCATAAGCAATGTTGTAAATAGAAGAGGTTAAACAGGAGAATCTGGCATCTCTTACACACTGAACAGAAGCTGAAAAGGAGACCTTGGCCTTCTGCTGCCCCATTTCTCCAACATGGGTTTGATTCTGCCATGGGCAGAATATTATTTAACTAGTCACTGCACTGATAAGACAGGTTATGTTCTTAAAAATCAAGCCTGTTTCTCCCTCTCCCTCTCCTGCTCCCCCTGCTTGTGCTCTCTCTCTCTCTCTGTCAAATAAATAAATAAAATCTTAAAAAAAAAAAATCAAGTTCATCTTTCAGTTCATCCTTGTATTTCCTGATGAGGGCACAATTCAATTTTGTCACTCTCAAAGTAAAAGCCAGAGGACATCACTTTAGCCACTGAATGACTATGACATGAATGTAAGCAATGTAAGCAATGCAAATAAGCCTATAGAAGCAGCAAGAGGCAAAAAGTGTAATGTAAGGTTAATGTATCTCAGATTCCTTATTCAAGTGGAGTGCCCCAAGGTTTCATAGGCAATAGGGATAATGAATATATTTATGATTAATTTGGGGGTCAGATGTTAATTATCAGTTCAACTTTTTTCCTCTTGGTCTAATCTCATTAATTCCATATTTATTTTAATTGGCTCTTTTTTGGATTTTCTGATTTCATAATGTGTGACTAATATTTCCACCATGTCCACTGTGTGCCAGCTTGTCTTGTTTTTTATTAGGAAATTATAGGGAGTTGATCTAATTTTATATGCAGACAGGCACACAGTATGCATGGCTGTCCTTTACAACATTTCTCAAATGGCAGAATGAAAGAATTAGACAGCTTGAGGTTGAATTTTGACCTTGGACAGGTTACTTAACTCTTAGCCATTCCTGCCAACCTAAAGAAAATAAAACATTGACTAAAGAAGCAAGAAGATCAGAGAAGAGAGAACTGGAGGCCTGAGAACGACCCCAGTTCATAACTTCCACCCCACTCCTGGGTCAAAACTAACACATGGCACAGAAGACAGTTATGGGAGGTCTGCAGGCCTGGGGAGGTTGCACCTCACTTCCCAGACTCAGCCTGACAGAGGCGGCGTGCGGGCGCTTTGAGCCAATGCGCCCCCTGGTGTCACGCAGGGAAACAACGACAGCTTTTCCGAGTCCCCCAAACCCCTGAGGCTTTTTTTCCCCAATGAAATTAATGTTACTCCCAATCTGGATCTTACCATTTTGAAATACACTCAGTCTTTTAGCTTCCTGGTATTACATTTTTTCTATGACTTGGAGAATAGACAACCGATATCCTCTATCCACATACCCAATGAGAAACAACATAGATATCTTCAGCCATATATATACACTATGCTTGATTTTAAATTATCAGTATTCTTTAATAGCAGATTACTAACAAAAAATAAGGGTGCCTGGGTGGCTCCGTCAGTTAAGCGGCTGCCTTCGGCTCAGGTCATGATCCCAGGGTCCTGGGATTGAGTCCTGCGTTCGGCTCCCTGCTCAGCGGGGAGTCTGCTCCTCCTTCTGCCACTCCCCCTGCTTGTGCTCTCTCTCCCTCTCTCAAATAAATAAATAAAATCTTTTAAAAAATAAAATTAAAAAATGAAGAAGCTTGTAATAATTCTGAGTAGATACTGTTTTGTACACTCTTGAGTTTTAAAATCATGTTAATGTTCTATATATTCAAAAAATTAAATGAAATCAACAAGGATGGTGGGGAGGATCCTAAAACTGAATGCAAATGAAAATAAATGAACCCAACTATATTTAAAATGAATAACATTACCATGCTGAATTTTTTAAAAACAGAGCTAATCCAAATAACTTCTGAACACAGAACTCTACTTTCAAGGTAAAGAAAAATAAAAGAACTGCAAATAATCTTGAGCTCTTTTTAGTAGGTCTATTTTTCAGTCCGTGTATAGCAGCAATACTGAAACAATTTTATATGTATTGCAGGATTGATCAAAGGAGTATATGTATTAATATTTTTTGTGAGCCAGGTTTTCACTGTTGAAGGAGGGAGATGAGAACACGGGGTGGAAGCTATGTTGGAATTGTGAGTATCAGTACACACTCAGAATTTTTAAATATATCTCCATCTTTTTAGCTGCATCTATGAGAATATGTAGGTATATGTATTTCCCATCTCTGTCTGCTGAAAAGGTCAAGAAGCAATGGCATTGTAGTATAGCAATGATCACAGACCTTGGGTTTTGTTTTTTTTTTTTTAAAGATTTTATCCATTTATTTGAGAGAGAGAGAGAGAATGAGAGACAGAGAGCACGAGAGGGAGGAGGGTCAGAGGGAGAAGCAGACTCCCCGCCGAGCAGAGAGCCCAATGCGGGACTCGATCCCGGGACTCCAGGATCATGACCTGAGCCGAAGGCAGTCGCCCAACCAACAGAGCCACCCAGGCGCCCAGACCTTGGGTTTTAAATACCAGTCCCCACTAACAGGACAAGGGCTCCTTGGAGAAATGATTGATTCTGGTGCTGGGGCAGGGAGAGTACAAGATGGACCTCAAACAGCTAATTGTGCCAAAAAGTAATAAAGGGTTAAAAAATTATAAGAGCATGTGAAAAGGATACAGGAAATAGCTACCTGGGGATAATCTGACCATCAAAATAAATAAAAGCAGGAAGCATTTCATTATAGCACAATGCTGTTTAATAAAACATAGAAGGAATGACTGAGTTAAGAATTATAAACTCAGGCATATATGAGTAGCAGTGGATCCTAAATTTGGGGGTGGGAGAAGCTTGAGGAGGAATAAGTTCTTTATACAACCTTAAAGTGCTCCCCCACAAATTACTAATTACAAAAGGAAAAATAGTAACTATACAATGTGGAAAATGGGTAACACTCAAATGATCCATTGTAAGATGATCAACTTTAACATCACCAATACTGGATAAATAGACATCCTGCACCTCCAGACGTGATGCCCCAAGGAGGACACAATATCACTCCTGAGGTGCTCCAGCCAAAAATGCATACACTGAACCTAATCATAAGGGAACATCACCTGAACCCAACTAGAACATTCTGCAAAATAACTGGCCTGTATTCTTCAAAAACATCAATGTCCTAAGAGACAAAAAACAAGTTGAGACACTTCTCCAGATGAAAGGAGACAAAAGAGCCATGACAACGAAGTTTAATACATGATATGGGCTGGAGCCTGTAGCAGAAAGAAACTGCCCTAAATGCAATTACTGGGACAACTGACTAAATTAGAATATAGACTGGATAACAGTATTATGTCAATATTAAATTTCCTGAATTTAATAACTGTACTGTGGTTATGTAAGAGAATATCCTTTTCTTGCAGTTGCAAGAATTTTTTTCAGGAAAAAAAGCAATATTGATATATATAAATAAAGAGAAAAACCAATAAGGCAAATATGTCAAAATACTGAAGATGGAGGAAATCTGTGGGCTATTCCTCCTATTTTTCTGTAAGTTAGAAACTTTTTCAAAAGAAAAAAATTGAAAAATATTTTATATTTTGAATTTAAAGTATAGGTACCTATAGCTAGCTTTTTTTTAAACCATTTTAAATGTTTCCATATTCTAATGCAGACAAATTAAAGTCAAGCTATATCTGCAGAGCTTATGATTTATGTCAGTGAAAGAAGAACTTTCAGTCAAATTACATGTGATTCATAAATACCTCTTTTAATGCCATTGTGATTTTCAAAATGATTAAAGAAATATTTGGTATTTTAGTTACATTCATATATTAATGCGTACTTTACATAAAACCAGTAAATTGCTCTGAAAACAAAAAAATACCTTATTCGACTTTCTTTTTAGTAATCATAAACACTGAGGTACCATATTTTTTATAATTTCTGATAATTCCCGAAAGTTAGTGGGAATAGGCACCTGGATTTGTGCATTTTTTCAATTTAGCATTTATATAGAAAAACAAAACAAAACAAAACATATTATTCACTGTTCTACTCTCCAATCTACAAAATTATACAAAATTCAAGTTGAAAACATTGAGCAAGTTCATGTCACAAACTAGAAGTAACAATGACCTTTGTAATCCATTTAAAATTATATTCTCAGATGAAATAATTGTATGAAAAACAACTTTTCAATTTCTCAACAATGTCATTCAGCTACACTACTAAGGAGAATATACCAGGAATTAAAATCATAAAGCTGAGAAGCTGAAAATCTAGTTTTTGAGATAACTCAGGATTAATTTCACTGGCATAAACCTCAAAGACACTGATTACAGAACTCAGAATTTCCCCTGATTAATAAAAAACATCACCGATCACCATTCCTCATGCCAAGCTTCTGCTCTTCTCTGTATTCAGGAAGTTTGTATTTCTGGGCTCCCCCAGACACAGAGAGTACCCCCATTCTTTCCATCTGTCCCAGTAGATATATTCTTTCTTTTTCTAGTAAATAGATTCCCTTCATTTCAAAGCAGTGGAAAGAGTTTGGGGAGTGGGGTTGTGGGGTGGCACCATTTTTGAAGTCTTGTAAATTCTAGAGAACAAGGAGCAGTTAGCTGTCAAGGTTTGCTGGTGAGAGGAAAAGATGCAACACTCACAAGTTTACTTCTTCATGTAAGAAAAGAAATTGATAGAATTATGTTTGGCGAAAAGAATTACATTTGATAGCATCATATACTGGAAAGATGTGTGGAAATGGGCCCTCTTCCACGCTGCTGCCTCTCAGGAGTACGTTTCTGCAGAATATATTGCAACTGAAAACCGACCAACTCCACCTCTAGATACCTCCCTAGAAGTACATTCTCCCATACAAGTATTAACCAAAACATTGTTTGAAAAGCAAAACAACCTAAATACCTATCAGCAGAGGAATTTATTTAGAAAGAGAAGAAAAATGCAGACACAAAGAATACCATGTAAATTCCTTGGTAGATATGTGAATTTAAGGATCTAAAAAAGTATACATCAAACTCATAGCAGTGGTTAACCTCTGGGGATTCTGGAGGGAGACCAGAAATGGAAAATAAAGTTTTATCTAGGATGTTTTAAAGTTTAAGGGAAAATGTATTCATGTGTTAGCTAAGTAATTAAAAATTAATTTTCAAAGATTAAAGAGATGGATCAAATTAAACACTCAATGAATCTAAGATAGAGGTCAATCTGACTATAAAATGATAGAAACTGAGAGATACTGAAAATCCGGCTAACTTCGAATTACTAACATTTTTAATACATCAGAGCAATGGCCCAGAATCGTAGTCTGAATCTTTTTTTTTTAAGATTTTATTTATTTATCTGACAGAGAGAGAGCATAAGCAGGGGGAGTGGCAGGCAGAGGGAGAGGGATAAGCAGGCTCCGCATGGAGCAGGGAGTCCCATGCGGTGTTTGATCCCAGGACCCCTGGATCATGACCTGAGCCAAAGGCAGATGCTTAATTGACTAAGCCACCCAGGCGCCCCTCGTTGTCTGAATCTTGATCTTTTTGCATATAATGAATCTTGCTGATTCCTAAAGAGAGTTAACTATCTTTTTTCCTCATCTATACTTAAAATTTTTAATCAACCCACTTGGAAGAAAGGAAAGAAGGAACAAAGGAGGGAGGGAGGGAGGGAAGGAAGTTTCCCCAAGTATTACATCGAATTTTGTTTGTCTGACTTCAAGCTTCACTATTGGATCATGGAAAGATTTGTGTGATGGGAAGAGGAATGCCAGCAGAAAGTTCTCTCAAAAAACTTTTGATTTAAAATAAAACAACAAAATAAGAGGGGAGGGGATGTTCTACTATAGAGACCTTGAGGCTGCCAGACTCTAGGGAGTTGACAATATCAACTCTTTTTCAATAGAGATTATAGAAACAACTTGCGAAGTCTTAGGGAAATACCTTTAGGACACTCAGGCAGTTAGTAAGATGAAGGAATACATTTCTTTTAAATAATTTCTGAAAAGAAAATGGATACATTAATTTGCAACTTGCTTTGAACTTATTTAGTAAAATTTAAGGAACTATTCTCTCACATATGTAAATTTATTTCCTTAAATGCAAAAGAAAGGAAGAGACTAGGAAGAGACAAGAAGGCTAGCTTCTTGTTAGCAAGAAGGTTGGCAAATTTTGTATCTTCTAGAAAAGATGAGAGGTTTATTATGACATTTATTTTAGGCTCCATATTAGTTTGTAATTGTAATTCTTCTGGTGGTTACTCCAGGAATTACAACATACACCCTTCACTACTAAAAGCTTAATGTTAATCCATTCCTTCATCCTCCTTCAAGAAAGAATTTGGAGAACTTTAAGTCCATTTAGCCCCTTTCAACTTAAATGCTATTGTTGTTATGCATTTTTGAAATATTGCATACATTCTTAAAACTTAACAAGATATTATTACCATTGTTTTATATAGTCAGTGTTCATTTATCCACATACTTACCACTAGTCTTCATTATCTCTGACTTTCCAACTGGGATCACTCTCCTTCTGCCTAAAGAATATCCTTTAGAATTACAATGGAGAGGATTTGCCACCAGCAAACCCATACTAAAAGAAATTCTAAACAGTATTCTTCATTTGGTGTGGTCTCCAAAATTCCAGCTTCATAGACTCCTCTAGAGACAGGGGAAAAATAGTTCCCCTCTCTGGATTCTCAGCTTCTCTGAAATCTCGACCCCAGTAATTATTCACTATCTTACTATTTTTGTGATGCTTTTAAGAAGATTTTATTTGTATATTTCATCTAGCATTTTTAGTTGTCTTGATTGGGAGAACTGACTCAAAGTACCAAGTCTACCATTACTGGGCATTACCAGCTCACGGACAGAGAATTACAGCCGTGGTTAGCACCTTAGCACAACCTACCATTTGCATGTAATTACAATGTCCCAATTCCAAACAGATTCTGAATGCTCTCTCCTGAGCATTCACATAACAGCTTGATGATGAAGATTTACTGGTGTAAATCCAACTTTTTTTTGTATTTAAATGAGTGCACACATGAAAAGTTTTTTGGAAGCGTGCCTGGCACATAGTAAGCACTCAATAAACATTAGCAAATATTATTGTAATTTCCAAAATAAGTGGATCCTTACAGTGTTTTCCCACAATCTTACAAATTACCACCACTATTCTTCATTCTAGTATTACCGTAAGAAATACTCCAGAAAACCAAAATCACTCATTCATTTAGTTATTTAAAAAAAACAACAACCAAAAACTGTAGACAGTATTCCTAAAGTCAAGTTTTGAGGTTACCTATCAGAAATACAAGTCAAAGCCACTGTAAACTATGAGCCTAATTATCAGATATGCACATTATTGTTTACCTAGTAAGAATGTGTTCTTTCTTACTACCTAAAAAGAGGGCGCTATGGATACAACAGGTTGTTACACTGCCTTTCCATAGTCACACATTTCACAAATAAGAGATGACTTGAAAACAGTCACTTCTTGGAAGCTGCTTCATTTGCAAGAGAGTGAGACGCGGAGGCCACTAATCCGCTCTTCCGCATCCTCGAATCTGCCTCTGATTCCCTCCAGGGCATTTTTTTATTTCAGGTACTGAGCTCTTCATCTCTGACTGGTTCCTTTTTACGTTTTCAGTCTCTTCGTTGAAGGTCTCACTGAGATCCTCCTCTCTTTTCTCAAGTCCAGTGAGTATCTTTATGACCGTTACTTTGAATTCTTTAGCAGGCATATTGCTTATCTGTGTTTCATTCAGCTCTTTTACCATGGTTTTGTCCTGTTCTTTCATTTGGGACATACTCCTCTGTCTCCTCATTTTGTTTCTATGTATTAGGGAAGTCAGCTGTATCTCCTGATCTTGAAAGGAGTGGCCTTAGGGAGAAAGGGTCCTGTGGTGCCCTGGGGCACAGTTCCCCCTGTCTGCCAGAACCTGGCGCTGTGGGGGTATGTCGTTTGTGGGCGGCCGCGCACTGGGGTTGTGGCTGAGCCACGTTTGCCTTCAGTCCAGTGGGCTGCAATGGCCCACGCCCGCTGCCTGTTGTGGGCGCACTGGCAGGGTTTGGTTTCTGTGGGCTTAGGGGGTCTGTCTGAGGCTGCTGCAGGCTTGCAGTCAGGCAGTGTCAGCAGTCTGTCCATCTTGTGGGGCTGCAGTCGCACTGAGCCGCAGGGTGCTCTCCCTGGGATGCCCCCTGAGAGGTCTGATGGGCAGGCAGGAAGGGTGAGCCACACAGGAAGCTGTGCCACATGCTGAATGCCAAGCGTTCCATCACAATTTTTGTTTTCAAGTGTGCGATCCATTTACGTATTATTATGTGTAAGTGATGATGACAGGAAGAACGTCTATAGCTCTAAAAGGCAACTTACGAGCCATGCACATTTTCTGCTTGGACAGTAGCCTCCCTGAATCACCCTACGCAGCTCTGTGAAGGAGTGTCACCTGGAGTGCAGCAAAACCAGGACAAAGAACAATGCTGTCAGACCAACCTGTAATCTATCCCTGCAAAGCCTCTTAAAATAAGATACAGCACCATAGTCATTTAATATTACTGACACCTGGTTTCAACCAGCTATTTTGGTAGGAACTGGGTATTTAATGGTGAATAAGATAACATGATCCTGGTCTTCCAGAATTTAGTCTAATTGTGCAGAAGAGAGAGAAAAAAAATGTGTGACTATATTATAAGGTAATAAGTACTATAATGGAGGAAGTACGGGCTACTGGGGCAGAATACAGGGAATGGATACCAAGAAAATCATTTCCAAACTGACACCTGTTGAGTCAAAGCCAAGCAAAGATGAGAAAATAGAACATTCCAGAAACCACATGTATAGAGAAAGGCCCAGAAATAAGAGAAGTCATAGCATATATTCTGGCCAAGCAGAAGCAAAAGCTAAGCCGGCTCTGTAGGAATGTCTCCATAATCAGGGCAGGCAGGACTTCCACCAAAAACAATACTCCCACCAAAAACATAGCACAAAAGAAAACAAACCACCATATGGAAGAGTCAGGAGACACAGCAAACAAGAAGATGAGCACGTGTACACACACACACACACACACAAACGGACTTGGAAATAATAGAACTTGAGAGATTCTAAATATACTTAATGTCAATAAATAGATAAAAGAAGGTATAGATACCACATGGCAAGAGTAATGAAGAAGAAAACAGGACACAGAAAGTTGAAAATCAAATAGAACTTGTAGAAATGAAAAATATAGTCACTGGCATTTAAAATCCAGCACAAGACTTCCAGTTTTAAAGCATTTATCTATGCTTCTTTGCAAAACCAAACTAAAAAGATAAGTACTTGTTTTAAAAGACACAAACTCACAAAGAGAACAAGAAAGGAAAAAATAGGCAAGAGAAACTAAAAAAAAAAAAAGGAGGCAAAAAGCAAATGACAAAGTGATTTGAGAGTCTTAAGAAAGTTGAAATGGAACACTACATCAAAAACTAATGATGAAACATAACAATAAAAAAAATTTTTTAAAAACTAATGATGTACTGTTATGGTGACTAACATAACATAATAAAATAAATAAATAAATAAAATTTTAAAAAAAGAAAGTTGAAATCTAAGCCTCCCAGGGTGGGAGAGGAGGAGGGGGGAGGAAGTCAGAAATCTGGAGAAGCGCAGGGTTTAGCAGTGTGAGGTTACCCGGAGGCAGGAGTGGAGGGTGAGGGAGAGGAGGAGGACTAGTTGACAGTTTGTACAGAGAGTAGTTAGCCCAAGAGGTATTCTCCTCCCACCCAGCAGAAGTCTGGAGGTTTATTCTCTGCGGAGGCTGCCAAGCTGAGCAGAAGGTTGAGGGCTATTCACAGAGTTAAGTGAGTCTGCTTAACCGTAATCCCCTCCCCACTTAGCTACTGGAATCCTGACAGACAGGCCTAGAGCCCACCTGTTGCACCCGCAGGCAAGAGATTCAGGAACTCTTCTAGGAAAACTGGCCAACACAAGAGAGAGTACCTCTCAGTTCTGACATTTTATCATCCTTCGATGAAAACAACCGGCTCACCACCTTAGCGTCCTATGGTGAAGCCACTCAACAAGCCCCGCCCCCTCACACAGAGCTGCCCACCAGCTTTTCAGAGTCTTGCTCTTAAATACAAGAGGAACCAAATGCTACTCAATTTGGGATGAAAGCCTCAAACCTAAAAGATAAACACCAATACAAATATATAGGAGGAAAGGAAATGAATGCTGAAGTAATAGAGACATGAAGGGGACAGGAGAAAAAAACATAATTAACATCCCCAGAGAAATAAAAGAAAATGCTTGCAATATACTGAAACAAGAACAAGAAACTGTAAAAAAGAAACATTCAGTAAATTTAAAAGAGCTTCTCAAAATATAAGATATGGTAATAGAAATAAAAATCCAATAGAAGGTCTGGAAGATAGGGCCACCTGGGTGGCTCAGTCAGTTAAGTGTCTGACTCTTGATCTCAGCTCAGGTCATGATCTCAGGGCTGTGAGATCAAGCCCTGCATTTGGCTTCACGCTCAGCAGGGAGTCTGCTTGAGATTCTCTCTCCCTCTCCCTCTCCCTCTGTCCATCCCCCTGCTCTCTTGCTCTCTCTCTCTCTCAAATAAGATAAATAAATCTTAAAAAAAATTTTAAATAAAAATTGTTAAAAAATGGTTTGGAAGATAGAATTCAAAAAATCTACCAGAAAATAGGAAACATAATAATGATAAGGAAAATATGATTATAATTAGAGATGAATCTAGAAAGTCCCAAAACCACTAAAAAGAACTTTGGGGGGGAAAAAATGAGCAGGGAGAATGGCAGACATTATCACAGTAATGATGCAAGAAACCATTCCAGAACTGAGGCTCATGAGTGTGTAGACTAGAAGATCAAGAGAGGCTAGAAAAATGGATGGAAAGAAATTCAAACACAGGCATATGATTATTAAATTTCAGCATGCAAGGAATAAAGAGAAGTTCCTAAAAGTTTCAGAGAAAACAACAAACAAAACAGCAATAAATGAGTAATTTTACTTTTTAAGAAAATAATCCCAAATCCAGAATAGGATTTTTATAGAAAAGTGCTCATCAGAGCATCATTTATGAAAAAGAGAAGAAAGAAAACAATGTAGTGTCCAACTGTAAGAGAAACAGTTAAGGAATCTATGTTGTAAACAATACAAAATCAGGACCTTAGCTTGTATACACAGGACACAGAAAGCATTAGCCATAAAGTATAAGATTGATAAATTGGACTTCATTAAATTAAGAATTTGTGGTGATCCAAAGACACCATTAAGAATAAAAATGCAAGCTACATGCAGGAAGGAGATATTCACAATACAGACTTGACAAAGGACTCAGCTCCAGATTACATACATAATTCCTATATATCAATAAGAAAAAGACAAGTCAGTTATTTTAAATGGTCAAAAGACCTGAATGGGCACTTCATAAAAGAGAGCATTCAAATGGTCAAACACATGAAAAGGTGCTTGTATGAATTTCCTATTGCCACTGTAATAGCAAGTTACCACAAACTTGTTGGCTTAAAACAACAGAAATGTATTACCTCACAGTTCTGGAAGTCTGGAGAGCACAGTGGGGCCTCGTGCTGTGTTCCTTCTGGAGGCTCTAGAGAAGGAGTCATTCCCACTCTGTAGAGGCCACCCACAGTCCTTGGCTAGCAAGCCCCTTCCATCTTCAAAGTCAGCAACAGCCTTTCGGGTCCTGTCACACTGTACGGCTGTCTCCCCCCTGACGTCTCCTTCCTGTCACCTGCCACCCTCTTTCACATATAAGGACTTTATAACTGCATTGGGCCCCCTGGGATAATCCAGGACAATCGCCTCAATTTAAGATCCTTAATTTAAAATCTGCAAAGTCCCTTCGGTGATGTAAGGTCACATATTCATAGGTTCCAGGGATTAGAACATGGACATCTTTGGAGGGACATTATTCAGACCACAATGTACTCGGTTTATTGATCATCAGAGAAAATCAAAGTAAAAATACAATGTGCTACTACCCACAAGGATGGCTAAAACTGAAAAAGACAGACAATGCTAAACATTAGCAAAAATGTATAGGAACTAGAGCTCTTATATATAGCTGATACATAAATTAACACATCTTGGGCAACCTCTTTAGTAGTCTATCTATTAGAGCTAAACATGTGGGGTGCTTGGGTGGCTCAGTTAGGCGTCAGACTCTTGATTTTGGTTTGGGTCATTCTCTCAGGGTGATGGGTTCAAGCCCTGCATTGGACTCCGAGCTCAGCAGGGAGTCTTGAGGATTCGCTCTCTTACTCTCCCTCTGCCCCTCCTCCCACTTGCACTCTCTCTTTCACTCTCTAAAATAAATAAAATCTTTAAACAAAATAAAATAAAGCTAAACATGTGCTTTCCCAATGGTCTAGATACATACCAATAGAAAAGCACATATTTCATCCTCCAAAAGACATGTATAAGAATGTTCAAAGAAGCATTCTTTATAGTAGCCCCAAACTGGAAACAACCCAGATGTCCACTAGTGAACATGGTAAATTACATTCATGTAACAGAATGTGATACAACAATGAAAAAGAGTAAACCACTTCTACATTCAGCAACATGCACGAATCTCAGAGACAAGCTGCTGAGTCAAACACCCCACAAAAGAACACATATTGTATGATTCAATTTACATAAAATTAACTGAGAAGTGAAACATCTCTATGTGAGGGGTGATAACAGTGGTTATCTTCCAAAAGGAATAATGGCTGGGAGGGGGTAGGTGAGAGGTTCTGGAACATAGCAGTGTTATATTTCTCAACTTCCGTGGTAGTTATATGGATATATTCACTGGACTAAGTTTCATCAAGGTAACACAGACAATTTGTGTGCCTTTTATAGGTGCATACTTGAATTTTAAAGTTTACAAAAATGTAAACAAAGACTGGAGTCCAGCTATGGACAATTTTCTCTTTCTCGCCTTATTTTCAATTTTTTGTTTAATGAACATATATAGATATTATAATGGGGGAAAAAAGAGCAACTTTTTAAAAACAGCAGAACTGAGATTCTGCGAGGTTCCTGACAAATCTAAGTACAGTGTGTAATTTAAACACAGTGTAACTGAAAACACTGGGTTGCTAGACATGCTGCAATGATGACCTAGAATGAACTCGTCCTTAAGATGGGGAAGCAGGAAAAAAGTTTTGGAAGCCTGAGTTACAAACAGAGGATGTTCAAGTTTTCCTTCAAAGTAACTCACCATGGGATTTACAAACTTAAAGCATTTCAGATATCATTATGAAACCCAAAGTTCCATTGCTTTTATTTTTTGGAAGTTGATTACGGAATTCACATCCTGTTTTTGATACTCTCCCACTGCCTTACTTTTCGGAAAGCGAACTGAAGGCACTTATTAGCCAAAAAGTAACAGTAAATGGCACAGTATACTCTGCATAACAAACCTTGCATGATCAGCCAGGAAAACGTTTAGGCTACCCTGTGCCCACATGGAATAACATTCTGTCTAAACTGCAAAATAACTTGTAAATATAACCCCACAAAATAGCTTCAGTGATTTTGAAAGTGAACCTCAAGTTTAATAAGGATATGGGGAATAGGGTATGGGTATGCTGTGTGCTGCAGAGCATTTGCCCTACCTTTTGTAGATTTCTTTCTTTAAACCCAATCCTATTTTTTTTCTAAATATAGAAGGTCTAATTTAATCCTCTGTTCCCTTGTGATTTGCATAAAATAACTGAAGTTCCTTGTGAACCTTCTACTCAGTGTTGTAACGGGAATTTTCTGTTAAGAAGCTTCCATGTCACTCCATCAGAGCCCTCCAAGATAAGAACAAGCTCATGCCCAAACTCCCTCATACCTCAGAAATTAAGCCAAGCAAGTGAGCCCTGTCCTCCACACCAGTAGTCAGTTTCATATTTGCTATTACACATGTCCATATCATTTGGCCCTTTAACTAAGAAAATAGTTTTTGTCATATAAAAGTGGTTCTGATTCTCAACCTAAGAAGATGTTGGAGAGGCGACCCAACGTTTCTTTCTCCTTCTGGTCATAACACTTCTACCTTTTCCCAGCACGTAGCTCTGTAGGGACTGTCCATCACAATTCCTTACACTGGCTAGACAACCTGATATCTGATCCTGGATCCAAAGGATGGACACATGACTCAGGCAAGGCAAATCAGAGTGTCTTCTCTGCAATGTTATAACCTGCTGCTGGAAAAGCTCCCTGTCTCCGCCGAGGTCTCTAGCTGAGAGGCTGAAAACCTGCAGCTCTCTGTGGTCATGGCATCACCATGCTGCCCACCCCCCTAGCTTGGAAGAAATTGGTCATCAAAAGGAGAATGATGCCAATGGTCAGAGAGAAACAGCCAAGAGATGGAGGAAGAGTCTGAGAGAGTACTGACAATGCCATTTGAGTCCCTGTAGGCCCTGATGTCAGCACCTATCTGGAACTTTCAAGTGACATAAGGCACTCAATTCCTTTATTTCCTCAGGCCAATTTAAACTATGTCCTGTGACCCTGAGCCAAAAGTCTTAAAACACCACAAACTTGCAGCAGTGGGGATGCCCATCACTAGCTGCTCTCATCAGCTCCTTATGGCTTACCAGAGGAGTGACTACTTCAGGCTGTGGTCTGACTGGTCAATGAGTGATCACGGAGCCACTCTGAATGGTAGGCTTCCAGGTCGGCCATTCCAGGCCTCAAAAGGGAATCCAGTCCCAGGAGCCAAGGATTGTCAATCCGCATGTCATCTGAGTTCTCTCTAGGCCACATCTAGAAGCCAGACCCCAGGCTCTCCAGCTGGGCTGCCAGACCAGAGGATGAGGTGTGCAGGGGTACTTTGTACAGCCTCAGAGCTCACGGCAGCAGGGCCCTGCTCTGTGCTGAAGCACAGTGTTTTTGTCACAAGCAATGCCTTTTTGGGGTAAAGTAACTGATCCCCCTGTTCAAGGGACAGGTGATAGGGATTGTTACCTTTGCTTTCAGCAGATCCATCAAGGAAAAAAGTGGCTTGAGCCCAGCAGAAGTTCTTGGGAGACCCAGATTCTTCAACTGGGACCAGTCTGACTGCCACAAAGGGATATGCCTTAATGGGTATTCATATTAGACACACGCCAGGATTTTTCTTTGGAAAATATCCTTGGGGCACCTGGCTGGCTCAGTCAGTGGAGCATGGGACTCTTGATCTCAGGGTTGCAGGTTTGAGCCCCATGGTGGATGTAGAGATTATTTAAAGATAAAATCTTTAAAAAAAATTTTTTTTAATTGAAAAAAGAAAATATCCTTGATTCTCACCATCAGATGACAATAACTGAGTGACAAAAACAGCCCAGGCAATTAGGTAAATGGTAAATCAGGCAAATGAAGCCTGGAGTAAGAGAGACTGGGTTTGAATCCCACCTTGACAGTTTTAGCTATTGTTCTTGGGCAAATTACTAAATTCTCTAGGCCTCAGGTTCTTCTTCAGTAAAAGGGAAATAAGGGTGTCTACCTTAAGGTCTTATTATACGTCCATAGAGTATGCAACTCTTGATCTTAGGGTTGTGAGTTTGAGCCCTGTGCTAGGTATAAAGATTACTTAAAAATAAAATCTTTAAAACAAATAAATAAATAAAAATAAAATGTCTACATTCCTTCTGATTTCAGAGGAGTTAAAATGAATTTCATACCAGATCAGTAGAAGCTGCTGAGGAATGTCACACTCCTACATGTACATTGGTACACCTCTTTTTGGAATGTAGTTTGTCAGCATCTGTCACAATATACAAAATATACATCCTCTGATGTATACTATTCGGGATACCACTGGTATACCAAAGTATACCATTCTCTGATGGCCATTCTACTTCTAGAAATATCAGCCACAGACATACTGTAGAGAGCAGATATAAGGATGTGTGCTACAGTATTGCTTGTAATTGTGGACAATTAAAGTGCCCATCAATAGGAATGCTGAGACACAAAACGGAGACTGAATTGACAAATCACAAGTCCAGGGGTCCTTCTGATAGCCATATGCAGGGAGATTGTGACCTCTAAGTCAGTTCTAGTCAATAAAAACTTATTCAGTGTCTGCCCATTCCAGATGTTGTGCTGGGCTTGTGTGGACAATGGTGAACAAGACAGACTCTGAGCCTTTAGCCAGGAGAAGAAAACCCAAAACCAGATTCAGTATTCTCCTAATACATGTAAGTTCTTGTAAGATTGTTTTTAATAACACCCATGATTTTTATTTTATAATTTCACCTAAGGTTCCTTTAAAAATTATGCCAACTGAAAGCACTGGGGCAAACTTTTGTATGAAAAGGAAATAAATCGTTATTGAGTCTTTCTTTGGCACTGTAAGAATCACAGTTTTGATCATTTCTTATGTTATCTTACTGTTTATTTCTCCTGAGTTTTCTGTCAAATAGCTGTAATTTCTTTTTGGTGGCTTGCCAAAAATCAATAAACAATTTGTCCTTTACAATTTTTGTAATAAACTACACTAAAAGGAATCCATTTCCTCTAGAATGACTGGAACACTTTGCACATATTAAAGTGAAATTTTCTTAACCTATAAATTATAAAAAATATAATCAGGCACAAAATTAGGATGAGTAATAGTGGCTTGGTTCTGTAATCCAAGTAGCAATATAAAGTAGTAATCCTAGATAAATTTCTACAATGTAGTTATGAATAAACAAGTATACGATTAACAAGTATATGATTAAAACAAGTACAGTAACAGAAACCAGAACACTTTAAGATTCTTCCATATAGACGGGGCGCCTGGGTGGCTCAGTCATTAAGCGACTGCCTTCAGCTCAGGTCATGATCCCAAGGTCCTGGGATCAAGCCCCGCATCGGGCTTCCTGCTCCGCGGGAAGCCTGCTTCTCCCTCTCCCACTCCCCCTGCTTGTGTTCCCTCTCTCGCTGTGTCTCTCTCTGTCAAATAAATAAATAAAATCTTTAAAAAAAAAAAAAAAGATTCTTCCACATAGACTTCAAAGATTTTGTTCCCCACATATCTCAAGGATAAATAACATGCCATAAAATCAATCATGCTAATTAGTATTTGTGCTTAGGACCCTAATAAAATGAAACAAAGATCTTGAAATAAGTTTACTAAGTTCTAACTCCCCTTAAAATTACCATTTTTATTGCCATCTTAGTCTTAAACGAGAATTAAGTTCATTCATTACGTGGGCTTTCCAGTTTTCTCATAGCATGACAACAAGCAAGGTTATAGCAGAAATGTATAAAGAGCTAACAATTTTGTTTTCTGTCATTTCACAAATATTTGTTTAGTTCCTGTATCAGGGTTTTTGGAACACCCAAAAAAAACTAATCTAATCTTCTTTAAATAGAGTTTTTGATCTCATTATTACCTTCCATTGTTGTGAATTTCTGGGATTTTTTTTTGTTTTGTGGTATATTTTCTGGCTACCTCTTTTTATCTGCCACCACCCAAACACCAATCTAGCAGACCTTTTACTTTATTATCCAGAAAGCACATTTGTTATGAAAAGAAGGGTGCCCTTTGCTAGGTTTGCTTCTTTTGTAAGAAAAGTAAAGTGGCCAGCTGTGAACATGTGAAGACCTTAGACTCTCAAGTCACTGTACAGGGTGGTCTAATTACGAAAACAAGTATAGTTAACAGAAACCAGTGGATAAACTCATTTTATCCACTAACATAAAACAAGTATAATGACAGAAACCAGTGGATAAACCCATTTTATCCACTAACATAATTGACACATTTGGTGAAGTTCTAAAATTATTAATTATTATTTATACTTCATACATATTTATCAAAATGTGTAACCCCTTGATTATTTAATTCAAAATCCTATCGTTATAATTCCCAAAAATGCTTAAGGGAAAATATCAAGGACCTGTGTTCATTTCAAATGAGCATAGGCTGTGGAAAATATACAATGTTATACTGCAGTCTCTCTGAAATGTGCACAGTGCAGGAGAAAAGTAACTCCGACTTCCAGTAACTGACAACCTATAACCATTTCTGGAATGTCTCCCGAGCGATTGCCTCCTTGATATGGCACCTGTCTGAAATCCCTGTTGCATGTTACTGCTCAATACTTCCATTGACTTATTGCTAGAAATATGATTTCCACTTTTTTGTGGCACCCAGAAGGAAAAAGCTAGCTGCTGAATTAGCTTCTGAGATTTGGATGAAACTAGGACACATATGGAATTAAATATACCTATAAGCAGATAATCATTTTCCATCTGCAAAATAACAAAAAAAAAAGATCACTTAAAGATAAAAGCTACTCTAACTCAGAAAAAAAATGAGCTCTGCATTATGTGAAATTTGAGCCTATAATTTAATTTAGTCTTTGCAGTGTAGATGGACTGTAATGATAAGCAACAACAAAAAACCTGTTTTCCTTACTTCTTTTCTTCTTTGTTCTAAAGCATTTAAACCGAATGTTGTACGAGTCTTGAAACGCAATAATATATCTCTATGAAACCAGATGAAAGCACAAGCCTGTCCTAAAGAAAACCATAAATGGATTTTCAAGTCTCTGATTTGTTGTTCCACTGAAGCAGATGTGCCTCTTGGTTAAGCATAGTTTGGGAGGAAGAGATGCAGTTGATGGTCACTCACACCTTCATTCAGTATTCCCCACTGGAACAGATGGCATTTTGGGGGTGTTTAATCTCCCAGAATAGGTGCCTATGAGTAAGATGACTCTTATAATCTCCCAGGTACCAGGAAGTATCTGCCCAAGCATGTGGGAACGTAGCCCTAATTGGGCTACACTTGCCTGGCGCCTCCACATGTTCCTTCTTACTCATTGCTCTAACCATCTGGTTCTGCCCCCACACTACTAGAATGAAAATGCTCTTCCCTTGACCTCTTTTGAATCCCAGTGCTGGTCCATCTCTTTGCTGAGCGCCAAAGCAGGGCCCTTCAGCACCTCCTCAGCACCACCAGCCCCTCCACACCACACAGAGAGACAGGCACCTGCTCCGCCCCTGCCTTACCAGTCCCTGCACTCCCTGCCTTCTCCTTGTCTGTCCACTCATTTGCACACCGTTTGGGGCACCTCCGCCACCCCTCTGCCATCCTTTCTTCCTAACTTAAAGGTAAGGGTGGCTCCCAGGTTCTAGCTCAAGCCCTCATCCTTTTCACTTCACCTGCCGTCCTTTGATGTCACAAAGGCAGTCGCCACAAGGGTCTCCTGTCAGGCATTCAGTCAGTGTCTGAGCTGACTGTCACTCTCCCTCACCCATCCTGGCAGCCACCCATATGAGATCCTATCTGCTCTGGGTCTCAATCCACCTACCTGCCCTGACCATCGCCCAACCCCTCCCATGAAAGGGTGACTTGGAGACTTCAACTCTAGCTTAACATTTTTCACATTGGGCTTCCGAGGTAAGGTAATTGTGGCTCTCTCTGTCTCTCCTTCCTGGTTTCTAGTCCACATGTAACAGAAAGAGCATGGCTTTGGAGTCCAATAAAAATGGGTTCTAAACCAGGTCTGTTCATTTCTAGCTCTGGGACTATACCTTTGAATTTTTGCAGGATTACAGGGAGAATACTTATATGTAAAATATTTATATGTATGGGTTTTTTGAAACTTACAGGTCCAGTGACTTTCTTTTCCTCTATTTCTCTTCAATTTACTTTGCAAAGTTCCTTACATGCTTAATCTAATTAAGCTCTCATAGTAACCTACCAGTAGGTCTAGAGGAAGAAGCTGAGGCTGGCTAGGTGACAACCAACAAGTGGTAGAAACAGATTCAAACCTAGGTCTGACTGGCTCTGAAGCCCTAGCTCTTTCTACCATATAAAGTGACTCCAGGACACAGAGGGGCCAAGAGGCTGGGCAAGTGAGGCAGGGAGACACACAAATGGAAAATCACAGCATAGTGTGAGAAGAGAGGTGCGGAGAAAATGCTGTGGGGGTACACAGGAAAGAGACATTGATTCTGTCTCAAGAAATCAGGGAGGGCTTCACGGAGATGGTGTGCTGGAGTTGCCTCTTGGATGAATCTGCCCCACAGACAGACCAGGAAGGGCAGGGCTGTGAGCAGTAACGGAGAGGAAACCGTCTGAGTCACTGCCAAGAGTAGGGTGTGATGGCAGTGAAGGAGGGGTAGGGTGGGGGATGGAGTTATGGTAGGTGATGATGGCAAAAAGGTAGGGTGCGGCCATGCCCCAGTGTTTGAGGCCCATTCAGCAAGCAAGAGAGCCACAGGACTTTTGAAGTACTGCAGGGACAAATCAGATCGGTGCTTTCAAAGGATAATCTCAGTGCTAGCATTGTGCAGGAATTCTGGAACCCAAAACCACTTGGGGAAGCTTGGTTTTTTTCGTTTTGTTTTGTTTTTTGGTAACTTGGTTTGTGCTCTTATTATGAATGTTAACTTTAATCATCTGGTTAAGGTGGTGTCTGCCAGGTTTCTCCACTGTAGTTACTGCTTGTCCTTTGTAATTAGTAAGTATCTCGCGGTGAAGTCCTATGTAAATACCATGTTCCTCAACGAACTTTCATCGCTGGTTATAACATCTATTGATTTTCTAACTCCATCATTCCAGCTATATTTAATAGGTGATATTCTACTCAAGGAAGAGCCTTCTCCAAAACAAAGAAACAAAGAAAGAGCTTTCTCTTCTCTCCATTAGTTATTTATATCACTACAGATGCATGCATTTTCATTTTACTCAGTCGTTTGTGATTTGCGCTCGAATTTTCCCAGATGTGGCCAGTGGAAGTCCCTTTAAGCTGGCTCTTATAACATTTTAACATCTCCCCTATTCTTTGAGCACTGCTGTACTTTCCGGCGTTAAGAAGCTACTCCAAACTAATCTTCCCTGCCCCACGCCTAGACTCAGCCTTTTTTTTAAAAGTTCTGATCTTTTTTTGAGGAGAATGGTATTTAGAAACCAAGTTCTGGGTGCTAGGTGTGTGTCTGCTGTTGATGTGTCATTGTGCATGAGTCCTCTCAATGGACAGAGCAAGCAAATTGTGTGTATGTGCATGTGTGTACAAATTTATATACACCTGTATCTGTATTTCTGTGGGAAAATTCTTTTTTTTTTTTTAAGATTTTATTTATTTATTTTGAGAGAGAGAATGAGAGACAGAGAGCATGAGAGGGAGGAGGGTCAGAGGGAGAAGCAGACTCCCTGCCGAGCAGGGAGCCCGATGCAGGACTCGATCCCGGGACTCCAGGATCATGACCTGAGCCGAAGGCAGTCGCTTAACCAACTGAGCCACCCAGGCGCCCCTCTGTGGGAAAATTCTTTAAAATTTCTTGGCCAGCTCCTAACCAGGCCAGAATTTTTAGAAGCGGGCTCATAAATCTGTATTTTTTACAAGTTTAGCCGGGTTTTCAAACAGAGGCTTGAGTAGGGGAGTGATAGCAGAGGCGGCAAGAGCAGTCGGGAGGCTACTAGAACTGTCCAGACAAAAGTTAACAGGGTGTGAACTCGAGCAGAGGCAGCAAGACCCAGAGGACATGATCAACCACACTTGGGGCTGACTGGATAGTGGAGACGAAACAGGGAAGGAGGGAGAGGCACTCAGTGTTTCCTGCTTAGATAACTGTCACTGCCGTGGCCCACACACTATCATTAACACGTCAGCAATGAACACATGTTTATTTAATTGAACTTCCTCTCACTTTCCTCCTATAGATTATATAAAAAATCCAAGTGACATTCCGGGAAGAAAATAATTATAAAACATTCTACAGTTTATATCTCTTCCATTACATTTTATCATATGGACTAAAAGCTGAGTATTACCCCAGGCAAGAAGGATGACTCGTGAGTTCATTGTCAGCAGGGCAGGCTCTCACATAGATAAACATGGCCTGGCCAAAGTGATTGTGTTCATGCCTACTATGCAGAATAATAGACCCACAAGGCTTTTTACCAAGAAGCAATGTCTGTAACAATATCTCTTATAGTCAAAAAAAAAAGAGCTAGAGTCTGCTCGAGAGAGAAGTCATTAAGCAGAGATGACTGCTTACTATCACTGCAGCATAAAACTCACTGGAGCATGAGCAAAATTATATAAAAGAGATGTAAGAAGAAAAGTAAAGCTAAAAGCAAATGACCCTTGAATTCTAACTGCTATAACAGAAAGTTTAAAACAGATAAAAGTACATCCCAGAGAAAAATAATCATTCCCACTGCATAGTAAAAGCAATTCATCAATGATCCTTCATTGCCAAGTCCACAGGTCCCTTTCCCAGACTTACACTGGTGTACTCTGTTGGGACTGCTGAGGTCTCCTTGACACCCTCTCTGCTCTTGGCCACTAGGGCACTCTACTTACCTGGTTTTCCTCCTACTCCTGACTGTTCCCATCTGTCACAAGCACCTCTTTCTCTGCTGATCTCCGAAAAATTGATCATCCTCAAAATCTTTTTTTTTTTTTTTTAAGATTCTATTTATTTGAGAGTGAGAGAGTGAGCGCGCGCGCGCGCGAGAGAGAGCACGAGCAGGGGAGGGGGAGAGGGAGAAGCAGACTCCCTGCTGAGCAGGGAGCCCAAAGTGGGGCTCGATCCCAGGACCCCAAGATCATGACCTGAGCCAAAGGCAAACGCTTAACCGACTGAGCCACCCAGGTGCCCCAATCATCTTCAAAATCCTACCCTGGCCTCTTCTCTTTCCTTCATGTGGTCTCTGAGTCCTCATCCACTCCTGCATGCTCACTGCAACTCCCATGGCTCTCTACTGAGCAACGGACTCATATGTATGTACAATCACCTCTTGGATGTCTCACAGACACCTCAACCTAGCTATGTTGAAAGCTGAACTCATTACCCCCTGACCTTGAATGTGCTCTTCAATCTGTTTCAGTAAATGATTACCGCCATCCAACCAGGTGACTATGACAGCAACTTGACCGTTACCTTACACATTCTTTCTCCCCCACAGCCTATCTCCAATCACCAGGAATCTAAGAATCTTCAGAATATATTCATTGCTTTCTTTGTATTACCACCATAATGATCTCACTCCTGAATTACTTAAAGTGCCTCTACTCTGCAATAATCCATTATCCACACTGCAACCAAAGTAACCAGCCCAGAGTCTAAATATAATGATGCTCCTTCCTCCAGAAAGTCTTCTCTGACCACCACCCCCTCTCATGAATGAGTTAGGTATATGCCTTAAGGCTCTCATATACTTTGGGCTATCATAGAACTGAACACACCAATCCAGCTGATCATTTATTTATGAGTATTGCCCTCATGATCATAAATTCCTTGAGAGGAGATGCATACTATTCACTGTTTTGTCCCCAGGACCTAACACAGTGAATGACACATAGTAGACACTCAAGAAATCTTTGTTGTAAATCACTTTTATTCCTCTAAGCTAGGGGTTCTTAACCTGGAGCCCAAGTACCCCTTAATAGAATTCAGGAAGATTTATGTACTTATATGGACTAAAAACTACTAAAAAAAATCTTTACTTTTAACAGACTTTAGTATTTCCTATCATTCAGAGTGTAGGCAACAAATTATAGTAGTATTAGCTGTCCCTCCACCTTTAGACCAGTAACGTCACAGACATTTCACATTACATTACAGTTGTAGCAGACCTCTCAAACACCAGGCATACTCATCACCACTCGGAAATCATAATTATTAAAACTGCTAGACTTTTCAAATGTATGAGTTAATAAAGCATATATAATATATCACATTAAAGTATTTTATAACTATATTTCAAAAATAGTTAATTTTCTTTACAATCCTATTTATGTATTTTATTTTATGCATTAGGAGACATTATTCTGTGATAGTGGGATTATAAATTGATATATGCACTCTGGAAAACTGTATGGCAGGGCATACAGCAAAACTGATCCTATGTGCATCCTGTGCCCCAGAAGATCCACTCCCACCTGGAATTGCATGTATATGTTTACTTGTACTAGAATGGTGATAGTAGTCAAAAGAAACTAGAAGCCCATCTACAGTAGAATGGATAAATAAATTACGGTATTTCTACACAATAAAAAGTATGGAAGTGAGAATAGTCATGTAGAAACACAGACGAATCTCATGAATAGAATGTTGATTGAAAGGAACCAGACACAAAAGAATGCATACTGTACTATTCTTTTTTAAAGTACAACATTAGGCAAAACTAATCTACACTGTTAGAAGTCAGAATAGAGGTTAACTTTGCATTGGGGGTTATGGCTGGAAGAGGGCACAAGGGGGTCTCTGTGGTGCTGGTAATGTTCTAATTCTTGATGTGGATGAGGGTTATAGGTGCACTGGTTTGTGAAGATTGATCCAAATGTGTACTTTTCGGTATCTATAGAAAAGGACAGAACAAAACAAACCTATTATTCTGAAATGGGATCCATAGGCTTCACAGTTTGTCAAAGGGCGTCTATAAAAGAAGTCCTATCCTAACCAGAAATTCCAAGGGGGGGGGGGTATCTTAAAATGAACAAACACAAGTCATTCATTTACTCATTCAAAAAATGCTTATTAAGCATCTTCTACATACCAGGCACTATTCTGGGCATTGCAGGCAGGGCAGTGATCAAAACAGTCCTGCCCAAATAGAGCTTATATTCTACTGAAGAGAGGTAACAAGGAACAAAATAAGTAAGAGCTAAGGAGAAAAATAAAACAGGGATGGATAATAAAGAATGTGTTGGAGAGGGGTCTGAATGTTAAATAGGGTAGTCAGGGAAGTCCTCACTGAGAAGATGACATTTTGCAGGGACCTAAGGGAGGTGAGTAAAGTCACATGGATGTCCGGGGGAAGAAGGAGAGAGACAGAAAGGACAGTGAGTGCAAAGGCCCTGGGGCAGAAAAGTACCTGGGTTTTTAAGCAACAGATAGGAGGTCAGTGTGACTGGAGTGAGGCAAGGCATGGGGAGAAACTAGGTTAGATCACAGAGGTAACAGGAGGCCAAATTCCCCACTGAGGCTTAGAGGCCATTATAAGGACTTTGGCTTTTCTTCTGAGGATTCTGAGCAGAGAATTGACATGACCTGACTTCTGATCAACTGGCTGCTGTGCTGAGAACAAAATGGGAGGACAAGGATGGAAGCAGTGAGGAGGCAATAGGTAAGAGGTCTTGGGGAAAGAATATGGAATGAGAAGAGGAGAGAACAGATACCATGAGGAATACAAACACATACACACATTCAAACAGACACACAGATGCATTATTGTTGTCATATTTGCTGGGGCTGTTACTGAAATGGCTGCGAGCAATTTGCAGCCTTCATGACTCTTCACTCAATAGCCCAGCACATATCTCCTAAGACAAGTACTTTCTCCTACATAACCACATTGTACAATTGAATTCTGCTATTAACCTAATATGTGGGCCCATATTCAAATTTCACCAACTGTCCCAATACCACCATTTATAACAATCCTCCCACCCTGATGCAGGCTCTCACACTGCACTTAGTTGAATCTTTTTAGTCTCCTTTAATCTGGAACCGTCCCTCAATCTCTCGTCTTTTATTTTTTTTTCAATATTTATTTTTCGCAAGGTACAGACCAGCTGCATTGAAGAAAGTCCCTTACTTTGCATTGGTCTGTTTCCTCATGACTAGCCTCAGGTCATGCATTTTGGGCAGGAAAACCTGATGAGCAATGTTGAGGGGCCCCTATATATAAGAGGTGGACTTAGAGAAGAGGAGATCAAGGTCAATCAGGGAAGTGAGAGAAAACCAGGGGGCTATAACCTCCAGGACAGAAAAGGAAGGATATTGAGTAGAGGGTGACCAACTGTACCCAATGCTGTGAAGAGGTTAAGCTGGACACGGCCCCATTTAGCAGTGGAGGTCACTGGAGCCCTTTCAGAGAAAGATTGCAGTGGCTGGTTAGAGGGAGAAGCCAGTTCTTTATGTTAAGGAGTGAACAAGAGATAAGATGAAGCAGTCAATGGAGACAACTCAGAATCACAACACTTTAATTAGAATGGATTTTAGAAGGGTCTTAGAGATCACAGAGTCAGCCCGCTCATTTTTAGAAGAGGCCCATGTTAAGCACCATGCCCAAAGTCAGGCATCTCACTAGATCCCCCAGGACCTGATTCCCCATAGGATGCCACGCTCCTACTTATGAGAGGTTTGGCATTGAAGGAAAAAAGGTGTGGGGAGGAATCTCAAAGAAAAGGTTAATATAAAGAAAGTAGAAATCTTCTGCCTTTAATGATCTTCCTAAAATGTAAATCGGCCTTTTTAAATGTTTAAATCCTCCCACTGGTCCCCATAATTTGTGGGACGAGCTGTAAATCCCTTTGCAATCCAGCCCCAGGCTGCTTACTCAGCTTCATCACCCACAGTATCTTCCTCACTCCCACAGTGCTGAACCAAGTACTCTCTCTTCAGGAGACCCGGCTCCTGGGCCCCTGAGCCTTTGCATAAGCTGTTCCCTCCTTGGTGTTCCTTCCCTCCCCTATTTTTCCACCTGGCCTGCCAAATTGCTCTTCATCCTTCAAAAGTCACTTTCTCCAGGAGGCCTGCCCTTGAACACCTACTTCTGTATCTTTGTGTGAAACTCTTCTGGGCCAGGAAAGACTTCGCTTCATTTAGAGCCAGCAGATGTTACTTTACAATCTCTCCAAACATCCTTCTTGCAAACGTTACCTCAGATTTTCAAAAGTTGATCGCCATGTTTCCTAAATCTAAAAGAATATGAATCAAGGTTTTCCTACTAACACAGTCAAAAAATCTTAAGTGATTAAAAAAGTGTTTCATTCATTATAAGATCCATGGACACAGTTCAGAAGAAAAACACTGTGTCTTCAATGGCTGGATTTTCCGTTGTAGATCAGGAAAACAGTAGAAGGAATGAGCCAGATAGGATTTGGAGTCTGACTTAAGAGCACTGCAGTAATTGGTCATTATTGCCATCCGAATATTTTTTTAAAACAAGATTCTGAATCCTGCCTTTACATGCCAGCTGACAATATATTTTCAGGATTTTTCTCTTTGCGAAGTATGTATAAAATGAGTCCTATAGAAATATCATCTCCATTTCACAGCTCACTCCTTACAAGTAATTTGAGATATGAAGAACTAACAACAAATAAAAATATGTTAGGCACTTATTAAGTCCACAACGTGTGCCATACCAGGGAACATACTCAGAACTCAGATCAGGTCGACAGATGGGTAAGTCAACAAATGCACCATAATGCAATGATTCCAGAAGGCATGTACTGGCATTGTGGCCTGGACATACAGAGCAAGGAAGGCCTAAAATAGGCCTTTGAGTTGTCAGGTAAGGCTTCAGCGGGGAGATGACCCTACATCAAGATTGAAGGCAGAATGAGACTATACAAGCAGAGAAGTGAAGGGTCATTGCGGGCAGCCAAAATGGCATGTGCAAGGATGAAGATACACAAAATACGAAACTGGGCTCAGGGAACTGCAAGGAGTTTGATGTGGCTGGAGGATGTTAGAAGGACATGAAGGGACATCAGGTTGGAGGGGGAGCCAGGAACCAGATTGTAAGAAGCCTTAGAAACCCTGCTAAAGGAGCTTGAACCTTATCCTGTGCAATAGGGCACCTTAGGTAGCTTCTAAGTCTGGCTTTAGGAAGAGTCGTTTTCAACACCTGTTAGATGGCCAACCTCACAAAATCATCTAAGGGTCCATGCATGTCACTCATAGCCAGGGCTGGTGTCCAACAGACGTGCACCAGTATCTGTGCCAGGTAAAATATGAGAATATTTCTTCACCAACTGGTAAAGAGCTGTGCCACCAACATCACCTTGCAGCCTCCTGTGAGTGCCATCTGACCACCTCCCTGGTGCCTGCTAGCATCAGCCCCCTTTCCCATATACTCCCCTCTCCCTCTCCCACCAGACCCTGGCAGGGGGGAAACACCCTAATGGTAGCACTGGCACCCCAGTAGGCAAATGTGTGTTGTCCACTTGGCTCCCCGAGGCTGTGGTCGCCAGCCATTGGCCAGCATCCCCCAGAGACACCCTGGCATGGCCTCTTATGAGAACTGAAAATTCCATGGTGTGTTATATCCCCAGTATTTTGTACTTAAGCCCTCTCAATATCCCTTCCTTACCTTTTCTTGCCCTCAACTCAGTATTTCTCACCACTGTCCTGGTTTTTTTTTCTATCAAGAAATCATTTGCCTCCTCTTCTTATCTACCTCCTCTAGTAGAGTTGCCATTTGTTCCTTCTCTTAGCCCATACCTCCCTTATTAGACAATCTTTCTTTTTTTTTATTTTAATTCCAGTGTAGTTAACATAAAGTGTTATATTAGTTTCAGGTGTACAATATAGTAATTCAACACTTGCATACAACACCCAGTGCTCATCAAGGTAAATGTACTCCCAATCCCCTTCACCTATTTTACCCATCCCCCTACCCACCTCCCCTCTGGTAACCATCAGTTTGGTCTCTATAGTTAAGAATCTGTTTTTGTTTGCTTCTCTCTCTTTTTCCCCTTTTGCTTGATGATTTCACATATGAGTGAAATCATATGGTATTTGCCTTTCTCTGGCTCATTTCGCTTAGCATTATACCTTCTGGATCTACCCATATCATTACAAATGGCAAGATTTCATTCTTTTTATGGCTGAATAATTTCCACTGTATATCTATACCACCTCTTCTTCATCCATTCATCTATCGATGGACACTTAGGCTGCTATTATAGTTTGGCTATTGTAAATAATGCTGCAATAAACATAGAGGTGCACATATCCCTCTGAATTACTGTTTCATGTTCTTTGGGTAAATACCAGTAGTGCAATTACTAGATCAATTATAGGGTAGTTCCATTTTTAATTTTTTGAGGAACCTCCATACTGTTTATCACAGTGGCTGTACCAGTTTGCACTCTCACCAACTGTGCACGACGGTTTTTCTTCACATCCTCACCAACACTTCTTGTCTCTTGTGTTTTTGATTTTAGCCATTTGACATCTGTGAGGTGAACATCTCATTGTGGTTTTGATTTGCATCTCCCTGATGATGACTGATGCTGAGCGTCTTTTCATGTGTCTGTTGGTCATCTGGACATCTTCTTTGGAGAAATGTCTATTCATGTCTTCCTCCCATTTTTTAATTAGATTATTTGGGGGGGTTGTATAAGTTCTTTATATATTTTGGATATTAACCCTTTATCAGATGGGTTTTATAAGGGTTTTTTTTGTGCTGGGTTGTATAAGTTCTTTACATATTTTGGATATTAACCCTTTATCAGATATGTCATTTACAAATATCTTCTCCCATTCAGTAGGTTGTCGTCTAGTTTTGTTGGTTGTTTCCTTTGCTGTGCAGAAGCTTTTTATTTCAATGTAATCCCAACAGTTTGTTTTTGCTTTTGTTTTCCCTTGCCTCAGAAGACATATCTAGAAAAATGCTGCTACGGCCAATATCAGATAAATTCCTGCCTGTGTTCTCCTCTAGGATTTTTTATGGTTTCAGGTCTCATATGTAGGTCCTTAGTCCACTTCGAGTTTACTTTTGTGTATGATGTTTCATTCTTTTGCATGCTGCTATCTAGTTTTCACAACACCATTTGTTGAAGAGACTGTCTTTTCTTCATTGCATATTCTTGCCTCTTTTATCAAAGGTTAATTGACCATATAATTGTGGGTTTATTTCTGGGCTTGCTATTCTGTTCCATTGATCTATGTGTCTATTTTTGTGCCAGTACCATACTGTTTTGATTACTATAGCTTTGGAATATAACGTGAAGTCTGGAATTGTGGTACCTCCAGTTTTGTTTTTTCAAGATTGCTTTGGCTATTTGGGGTCTTTTGTGGTTCCATACAAATATTAGGATTGTTTGTTTGAGCTCTATAAGAGACACTGTTGACACTTTGATAGAGATTGCATCAAATCTGTAGATTGCTTTGGGTAGTATAACATTTTAACAATATTTGTCCTTCCAATCCATGAGCATGGGATGTCTTTCCATTTCTTTGTGTCATCTTCAATTTCTTCCATCAATGTTTTATAGTTTTCAAAGTATAGGTCTTTCACCTGTTTGGTAAGTTTATTCCTAGGTATTTTATTATTTTTGGTACAACTGTAAATGGAACTATTTTCTTAATTTCTCTTTTTGGTACTTTGTTATTGGTGTATAGAAAAACAACCAATTTCTGTGTATTAATTTTGTATCCTGCAACTTTACTGAATTCATTTATCAGTTCTAGCAGTTCTTTAGTGGAGTCTTTAGGGTTTTCTATGTATAGTATCATGCCATCTGCAAAGAGTGAAAGTTTTACTTTTTCCTTACCAATTTGAATGCCTTTTATTTCTTTTTTGTTTTCTGATTGCTGTGGCTAGGACTTCCAGTACTATGTTGAATAAAAGTGGTGAGAATGGACATCCTTGTCTTGTTCCTGACCTTAGGGGAAAAGCTCTAAGATTTTCCCCATTGAGTGTGATGTTATCTTAGACAAACTTTCTTAAAGCGGCAGCCCTCTGAAACATGGCCCCACCCTATAGGCTACAGCTGATTGGACTGGGTGGACATCCTGTCCAGTGCTAAGCCAATTAGATTTTCTTTCTTGGAAATTTGGAATCAAGACGCAAAAGACTGATCGATTCATCTGGTATTGTAGGACCAAGCTGGATAGTCATGTGTGCTGAAGGGCTGAGATGAATTGTGGAAAGGGATGACTATGTGCAAAATGGATCATTGAGTTAAGAAGCCAGTCTGCAGACATAGAAAATCAAAGCATATATTATCCAGAGAGAGGCAGAGATATGAATCTGTATGAATCTGTGATTCTTACAAGAGAAAGACATAGGGAAAGAGAAAGAAATAGCTGCCTGATAACTGTGCAATGCCTGAAAGGCCAGCCTACTCCCTATAATAGAGTTCCCAAAGATTCTCTTGTCATCTTATGATCCTCTCCTTAATTGTGTTCTTTGAAAAAGTTTCAGTTTCTTGCAACTGATCTCTTATTTAGAAGGCATCCTGTCATTTGTGGCTCCTGTTTTATTCTTACCCATAAAATCAGTTCACAATGAACACAGAAACATGTTTTAATGACACTGTTAAATAGCAGCTACACTTAACACGAATCCTCGTGCCTTAAAATAATTTTCGATAGCTTTAGAATAATTCTCTGACCAACCTATTTATGTACTGCCAGTCCAGAGAAAGATTCTTTTATCTCAGGGAGTTATTGCTGGCTTGCCACTCCCCTCCTTCATGCTGATGGGGAAAGGGGTGGTAAAAAACTAGTGGGCATCTGTGGAATACTTCAACTTCTGGGTTGAGGTCATCTAGGTGCCTGCCTCCCACTGGGGGAAGAAAGGAATGAACTGATGAGGGGGTAGAGGTCAAGGGGCACAATCTCTGACTATTCCCTCTGCATTCCCTTTTGTCACCAGCAGCAAGGCCAAAGCCTGGAAATTCATTTTTAAAAAGCAAGAATCTTTGGGAGTAAACAAAGCCAATGTATAGACTGTTGCTGGTCCCTAAACCAGCGATTGCTAAATACTGCACTGGGTCCTCAAAGTATAAATATGGTTATATTCTTTAAACATAAAAAATTTACACATCCTTATAGTTTCTAACACCATCTTTTCAAATAGGATAGCAACCAAAGCCTCAGATTTCTATTACTTCTAAGTTAATCTTTTTAACAATTGTTTCAGTTTCTGGGTCTCCAAATGTTCAGTATCTTCTAAATGAGAAGAATGGGCCCTCTGCTAGGAGAATTCAAAGGTTATAGACATGCAAGACAATTCAAAGGGAAGAGAAAAGTCTTTTCAATAGATAGTGTTGGGACAACTAGATATCCACATGCAAAAGAATGAAGTAGGACTCCCCCTACCTCACACCATATATAAAAATTAACTCAGAATGGATCATCTGCCTAAATGTCAAAGCTAAACATTTTAGAAGAAAATGTAGGCATAAATCTTCATGAGTTAAATTAGGCAATGGTTTCTTGGATTTAACACCAAAAGTATACGGAACAAAAGAAATAAAGAAATAAATTGGACATCATCAAAATTTAAAACTTTTGTGCTTCAAAGGACACCATTAAGAAAGTGAAAAAACAACTCATGAAATAGGAGAAAATGTTTGCAAATAACAGATAAGGGACTTATATTCAGAATATATAAAGAACTTTTACAACTCGATAAAAAAAACAATTAAAAATGGGCAGAGGATTTGAATAGACATTTTCTCCAAAGAGAATATACAAATCATCAATAAATTATGAAATGATGATCAATATTATTAGTTATTAGGGAAATGCAAATCAAAATCACAGCGCGATCCCATTTCACACCCAGTAGGATGGCTATAATCAAAAAGAACATAACAATTGTTGGCAAGGCTGTGGAGGAGTTGGCACTCAAGACATTGGTAGTACGATTATACATTGCTTTGGAAAACAATTTGGCATTACTTCAAAAAGTTAAACACAGAGTTACCATATGATTCTGCAAGTCCACTCCAGGTATACACTCAAGATACCAGAAAACACAGGTCTACACAAAGGCTGTGGACATCTCTTCCACTGCTCACAGGGACAAGCTCACCATCTCCGTAACTCATTTCATTCAATGCCTGCTTGGTTCTTTCTGGAGCATTTAGAACACAGGGCTAGGTACCATCTTAATGAAAAAATTAATTCTGTTAATTTAAGAATTTAATCAATGTATAGATCATATATATTATTAAAGTCTATTTCGCTAGCTGGCAATCTCATTTGGGTTGAAAAAAACACTGGTCTACTGAGCTCTGAAACATACCAGTGAGGTCCCTAAAATATTACTGTGGCCTGTGACCAGAAGCATTGGCATCACTTGGGAGCTGTGAGGCCTCATACCAGACTTACTGAGTCAGAAGCTAGATTTCAGCATGTGCTCAGGTGACTCCTATGAACAATGATATGTGAGAAGAAATGTCTGCTCTCAAACACTTTAATTACACTTAAGATCAATCCACATATGACAAATTTGGGTTAAACTTACAAAAGAAGCCTGACTGCTGAAGATATGTAGTCTGGTGGCTTAAGGATGACTTTCCATGTGGTTTCAGGACGAGTAAGTCCCAGATGCAAAGCCAGCAAGTCAGCCTTCCCAACAGATTCCTTTTTTTGGTGGCAAGAATGTCACCTACATTGCAAAAGTGTTCAGATCCAAATCCTTGTGGGTAGGAGAGGGCTTAGGACAGCTCTACTTAGAAATGCTGCCATGGAAGTTTTTCACTTACCACAGTATAATCTACATTCTGATTGACTGTGGTTGTGGGGCCAATTTCATTCTTTGTAAGAGAGTATATTCCCGTACAATGTTTTCAAACAATGACCCACTATATAGTAACCATTTTTTTCTAAATAAAAACATGGTCATATATTCTGAATTAAAAATAGAGACCCACAATATGATAGAGAAGTATATCTATAACAAGAATTGAATGGAATATTTGTGACTGTCCAGGGAAATCTAGGACATATGGTACCAAGACCCCTGGGGCACTAATGACCTGGATGAGAGTTACAATGACCTTGGTCTTTCTCTGGGTATCTACACCAGAATTCTCGGCACACCAAATTCCTCCTCACCCTGGTGTCTTTGCATGTCACCTCTCCTCTGCCATGCCGTCTTCACTTACCCGCCCTTCTCATCCTTCTGGTCTCAGCTTAAATGCCATCTCCCTAGAGAGCTGCCCTGGAATCCTATGGCAGGTAGCTTCCACTAACCCAGTTCCTCTCTATGATCATTCCCTTCTCAGTACTTGTTACAATCTATATGCACCGTGTCTTTTTGTTCATTCATTGTTGGCCTCCACCATCAGAATGGAGGCAAGAATGTGGTCTTATTCACTGCTGCACTCCCTGCACTTGGTACCTTCTAGAGAGTAAATGCGATTTTGATGAATAAACAAGTAAAATGTTCCCAATTTAGGGTATAAACAAATCTTAATAAAAATTACCAAATAGGGATGCCTGGGTGGCTCAGTTGGTTAAGCATCCGCCTTCGGCTCAGGTCATGATCTCGGGGTCCTGGGATCAAGCCCTGCATCGGGCTCCTTACTCTGCAGGGAGCCTGCCCCTCCCTCTGCCTGCCGCTCCCCTGCTTGTGTTTCTCTCTCTCGCTCACGAATAAATAAAATCCTTTTTAAAAATCACCAAATAGACTATACCTTATTAATAAGAATAACAGTAATAAGATTATTTACGAACAGATCATAAACTTCCATCAAAGCCTTTCACTTCATGCTCTTGCAAATGAACAGGATCAAATGAATAGTCAATGGTACTACTGAATTACTTTGTTTAAATCTCTTTCCCTCTCAGAGCCACTCCCACCCAGAGGGAAATGAGAAGATTATCTCTCAGAGATGGGAGAGAGGGGAATGCAATGAGATGACACAGATCTATATATAAAAGTATCTGGTACAGAACAGGTACTCAACTCAATATGGGTTTGATTCTTTATAGTTACCCCCATGTTTCCCTTATTCAAACTGGTCAAGGGACTAAAGAATATGAAATCACATTTCCAGACCCTCATGTGAACCTGTTCACTCAATACCCTACACCCAACCACGGCTGTTAGACCCCTCTTTTCAAATTCAGCAAGTTCAATTGTATTTGCAGCACCACATTATTTTAGCCATGTCACAATTGAGACTTAATTTTTAAAAATATCTCTAGTAGATCATTGTTTTGGATAATTGTCTCAAAGCTGGTAATGTTCCTGAGGTGAATTTGAACATGGCTCCACTTCTAGATTGAGTTCTAGCAATCAGCTTCAAATACTCCTAATAAACTGATAAGCACCAGACTGATAAAGAGAGTTAGGAGAAGCAAGAAGCTCACAGAGTTCTGGTTAGAAATAAGGCACAGTGGTAGGGACCACAGTGACTGAGAAAAGTAAAAAGCATGTAAAACAGTGAAGCAATAACTTTGGGCTTTGGAATCAGCCCTGGGTTCCAATTCCCATTCTATAGTCTGCTAAATAGTGACCATGGGCAAGATCCTTAGCCCCTCTGTGCCCTGGTTTCCTCACCAGTAAACTGGGGCTAACAATAGTTCCACTGTCATTAGGTTGTTAAGAGGATGGATGAGATAAATCTGTACACACATTTATTTAATGCTGAGTCTGCACTCAAGAAATGTTGGCTCTGGTTATTAAATTTATTCTCATCCTCAAAGATCTTATATACACTTATAAATGAAAACAGAATGAAAGAAAAGTACTAAATGATACATATTAAGTGAGCAGCAGTGGTCACAAAAGATGCAAAACTTTAGGAGTGCTAGGCACGCCTTCATCTAAGGATGGTATAAGGTCTCATGGGAGTGGTGAAGCTGAAGCAGATGGGGCCATGCAGGGTGTGGATACAAACAGGCCCCCTGCGGTGGGCACTTACTGTTTGCCAAACACTGTGGGGCACCTTGTATGTAATCTCCACAAGCTACAAGGCAGATACTTTTAAATCTCTAATTTGTAGATGAGAAACTGTTTTACTGGTGATAGCTAAGGCTCACAGAGGTTTAGTAATTTCCCCAAGTCGCCCAACTGGTGGCAGATCTGGGTTTCAGATAGGATCTGACAATCCACCACTGTGCCATTGTTGGGGAGAAGGGCTGATATGGAGATAAATCATTCCAGCATGAGGCAGGAAAGAACAGAGTAATGTTTTCATATGGCAAGTGGGAAGCAAACAATATATACTTTAAAAAAGAAAAAAAGGAAAATAAGGGAGGAATAGTGGGTTAGGGCCAGAAGGAATGGAAAGCTAAGGAGTCTGAGCTTCAGCTGGTGGACAATGAACAATCTGTTTTGTTTACGGTGTAAGTCTGTGCTTTTAATGAAATACTACTAATGCCATGACTAAGAGCAGTTATTGAATACCAGCTCAGGGCCAGGCCCCAGTCTAAACCATTTGCATACATTATTTCCAAAAGTTACAATTTGCAATTTAGGTATTATTATCCCCGTTTCACAGCTAAACAAGGCCCTGAGTGGTCAAGCCAGTCATTCGGATGACTCCAGTAAACAGCACAGTGGGGTTCATCACTGAGTGTGTGCCAGGTCAAAGTCAATACAAAGTCCTTACCCTGAAAGAGTATTGCACAAAAACCTTCTTTGCATTAGAGAGTGAAAAAATAAGAAAAAGGAAAATGGAGACAGGGAACTAGTCAGAAACAATATACCAATCCAGAGTAAGGAGATAAATGTCTTAAATGGAGTCACTGAAAATGGAAGGGAGGTGACAGAGAGCAAAATGTGTTCATGACCTTTTCTTTCATTTACTCCATTTGTGTCATGATCTGCTACCTGCAGTAGAAACCAAGTTAGTAAATATTCCAGTCTCTATCACCAGCCTTGCCTTTAAGCCTGAATTGAGTCCTGTTGTTAGTCTAAGAGCAAACACGGCTTCTAGTATTTACCTGTCCTGTCACAGTGCTATCAGGGCTAAAATAGGCATCATCCTCTAATCTGTTATCTGTATTGACGAGTAAATCATTCAAAAGAATAAAACTAAGCCTCCACATCCAATAAATCACATTATGCTTCACATATCAACATTTTAAAAAATCTGACTTAAACACATAGTCTGTCAAATCAGGAAGACACATATGCTAAGCTCCAGTGAGCTCTGCCAAATCCTACATTATTATTGAAGTTCATCGTGATCTCAGAGATCACACGGTTTTATAAAATGGAGTGGTGTGGTATCAACATTTGTTGGGCTGCTTTCTAGTTAATATTCTGGGGAAAGTAGCACAATAAATAAAGCAGTAGGAAATATATACACCATGAATATAGCTTTCAAGCTAAGCCAAAAGCTAATAGATAATTACTTACATTATCTCATTTGACAGAACCAAGAGTTAGAAGCTTGAACGATCATATAATGTTTCCAAAAACCCAAAACATTTTTGCACTGAAACCTTAGCTATAGTCCTCCTCATTCAATAGCTAACCGCAATATGTTAAGTGGAAAATCAGTAGTGTAACAGGAACACAAGTTGAAATTCATAAAGATAAAAGAGCCTAATTTTCCTGTCCACATCCACAGTTAATACATAAAGATTCCCAACAATTTACAATATTAATCTGAAATATTCAAATATATTTCTGGGAATAAAATTATGAAAGAAATGGCACTCAAGAGTCTCACTAAGGCTAAAAACAAATGTGGTCTGTGTACTGCATTTATCAGAAAAAGATATGTATGTAAGATAAGGCAAAATAACAGCATATACAGGCTCATTTTACAGCTCTTAATTACATAGTGATCTATGGTTTGTGTTTTTAAAACTGTTGGACTTAATTTTATTCCTATGTGCAAAGACACATACACAGATATTAAAGAATTCTGCTCACCTGTACATACTCTGACTCAACCAAATATCATGAAAAATTTAGCAGTAAAGTCCAGTCTCTGAGGGTAGGCTTACCACTATGCCACAATTCAGTATAAAGATACAACTACCTTCATAATAGACCAGAAGCTAAGTTGTAATTTTTTTTTCATCACTTGAGTCTTCTGCAAACCAGTTACACAAACAGCTTCATTCACCTTTTCCTCCAATCTGAGTGTTTAACTAAGCCATGTATCATCACACTCCTACCAGTCCAGCTGCCTGTCATCACAGCACTTTACTGCAACTCCACCCTTTTCCCCCCTTCAGTTTCAACAGTGCATTTTTTTTAAAAAAAATTAAGATTAGGAGTTCAAACCCTTAAAGTACTTCAGTGAGCTGTCACAACAATATTATTTAACCCCAGGGAATTTTCTGTTTAATTGCCACTCTCTCCGTTCCCCCAAAGGGCTACATCTTATTTAGATGGTGTAATGGAAAGCACCGCATTAAGAAAGACAAAGCAAAAACATAATGGGTTTAAATTTTTAAACATCTAACCTTTTCACAAGTCACTTTTCATCATTTGCACCTGTGACTTTCATAAGCGGCCTGGCAACTGGAGAAGCAAAATCTCCAGGACAGAACCAAGTGGGATGCCCCAATCACAACCCTCATTGTATCAGGAAGCAAAGAAAAAAGCTATTTTCTCATATGTGACAGGAAGAAAGTTTTACATGTCAGCTCCACCCAATCTTGGGAATAATAGAGCTCCTAATATTTAAAATCTTCATTTTCTAAAAGTCAAGTTTTTAAAAAAATATATATATCTTACTGTATTTTCAAATATTAAGTTCTTATATTTTGTAACAATTTTTCAACTGTAGGGCTCAGATAAAAAGAGGGGGTACTGCAGAATAAGCACAACACTAGAAGGGGGGAAGAAAGCAAGACTTTTAAATCATTCTCCCCAAGGAGAAATCAAAACCATTAACATTACACCACATAACCACTTATTTCATTATGAAAGGCAAACTTAGAACACAAGTGGTAATATTCTGAAATGTGATAGAAGTAGTTCTACATCAATGAACACACAAGTTTGGAAGGCACAAATATGGTCTCTGTCAGTTGTAGTCTATCCTCAGCAAGCTATTTGCCCCATGGGTGAGGCTCCCATATGGAAATCTTCCTTAACTGCAGAAGGCTGAATGGGATTCCCTGTGAACAGCATCTGGACCACACCTTGTTTGGTCTCATAAGCAGCTGACAAGAGCTGGAGGAAAATGCGTCTGGTCCAGAGATGACAGGACAGGGCCAAGAATCAAAATATGTCCCTCTACTGTTTAACAAGGAAGGCCCCTTAAAATGGCTATTTATCTAATTGTGTTTTTCTTATCAGTCTTGGCTACCCACTGCCAGATGTTGGCCTTTCGGGGGGCTGACTGGTAGGATTTTGTGGTCCAGCAATTGCCATCATTTTATAACCTCAGTGATGTTGTGGAAGCATCCATTTAGTGTATAAATATGGTTGGGGTTTTTTTTGTTTTGTTTTGTTTTTGGCATTAAAACACTGCCAAGTGAAATATTAGAGAACAAACTCCCCACCCATTGCAGAAATTTTCCAGTTTCAAAGCATCTGGGATGAAGATTCCAAATTACCTATAGCAAAATTTCTTCTAGATTTTTTTAATCCTCTTGCTTGTTGAGGAACCTACGGAGGAGCTTGCCAAAGATGACACCCGCCGTTCAGATTATTGGTCCTACATTTACCCAGTTAGGGCAGGAAGAAGTGTTTGATGGTTACCCGGGATCCCTCCACTTGTAGCCGGAAAGAACACCCAAAAAGCAGCAGGACACTCAACTCCTTAGAGATTTAAAAGCCTTCCCGAGGAATAAAGAGGAAAGAGATCTCCCCCTCCCCACCTGCACCCCCCACCCTGTCTTTGCCTTAGTCTTAGAATCGCAGCCCTTCTGTAATTCCATGCAGTTCCGGAGAGAATCCTTTACTCCAGAGGGCTCCTGGATCTGACCCCAGGAAAGCCCGTTTGGTCATCCTTCTCCCCACCCTTCCAATCTCCACACCCAGCCCTTCCCCACGACCCCAGGCCACTTCCTTACCTGATAATGTCGTCGTTGTGTCCCAAGAAGAATTTTTGGCTGTGCTCTCGGGTGTTGTAAACCACCCCGACCCCAGCCACAAAGTAGACCACCTCCTTGCCGGCCGTGTAGTACAGGTTGTTGCGGCACTGGTGACCCCGGTACCCGTACACCCACTCCAGCCGGAGCTGGCAGCTGGGAGCTGTCCGATCCGCCATGATAAGCCGACCCCACGCGCCCCCCGGCCCCCGCGCTCCGGGTCTGTCCTCGCCAAGACTCGGGCTGCGGAGGACCTGCAAGGGCTCAGTGTGCAGCGCCGGGCGCTGATTTCCGCGGCGACGCACAGACACAGCCCAGTGCGCCCGCTGCCACCATCATCCGCCGCCGCCGCCGCCGCCGCCGGAGACAAGCCGCCGGTGCGCGGCCGCCAGACCCCGCCGGGCGCCCCGGCTCCCTCTCCCCGGGCAAGGCGTCTTCGCGGGCGCCAGCACTCGCACGCGCGCGCCTCACTGCACCTGCAGGCTTCGGCCCCCAGGAGAGGTTCTTGGGGGGGTCACCCCACCTTTTAAATCAGGGATCTGCATATCCAAACACTGATTACCCAGTTCGCTCCCTGAAGTTTGCAGTGCGTGGGGGCTTCGCAGCAGGCAATGGGATTTATTCTGTGACAGCTTTGATTTGACAGAGAACCCGGGTAAGCTTTGCCATCACCATCGCTGGATCCGAAACTGACAGTCTATACCCAGGATGCAAGAGAGAGGAAGAAAGAAACAGATTTTTTTTGTATAAGTCACCAGCCCAAGAAAATGATCCCCAAACTAAACCAAGTTTTTTTGTTTTGTTTTGTTTTTTGTCAGCTGGTCCCCCCTTTCCCCTCCATATCCATCTCCTTAATGTATGCCCTAAATGCTTCTGGCTGGCGGTTGCTGATACGATTTAAGAGAATACTTTGTTTCCCCATTAAGCCAGGGCGAATATGCAATGGTCAGTTTTTAGATGCTCCAATTTAAAATTCGTATCTTCCGTGAACCCCCTCTTGGCCGAAAAGAAAAACAACAACATAAAGAACTTAGCAGTTCTCACAGATCAGCAACTCCAACAGCAAGCGTCATATAAGATTTTTCTGAATTGGAGGAAACGAGACACTAGTGCAGTTGGAGGCAGGAAAGCGCTACTTACTAATGCTCCTGGTCCAAAAGAAATTAAATAATTAACAAGTGGTAAAAAAATCGTGTACCCCCTCTTCAGGAAGGTCTGAGCTATCTACGGGGCCCCCTGGGCTCAAGGGTTAGCCTCCAGCCCGGCGGGGGGTGGCCGCCCACCTCACCCCGCAACGTGCGCAAACACAACCCGGTCTTCGGCCGCCGCAGGTCCGAGGGATGCCAGCCCCCAGGGACAGCCCGACGCGCGCGCACTGCCTCCCTGTCAGTGTCCTGCACTCCTTCCTCCCACACCCGATCCGGCCTCGTCCGCAGAGCATCCCAGCTCTCTTCGCCTCTAACCTCTGCTCGGAGCGGGCGCCGGCAGCACGTCCCGATCTCGCACTGAGGAGCGAAATCCTCTGCCTGCCCTCCCTTCCCCGCCTCCCGCACCCGAAGATGGGCTTCGTCACTGGGGCGCCGCGGGAGACAGGTTCTTCCTCCAGCCGGGGCTCCGGGGGCGGGGCCACAGCGCCGCTTTCGGGAACCGCGGTGGCCGGTTACTAGGCGAGATCACAGCGCTTGGAAACCGCGACGCCCCAGAGCCTAGCTCTCCCCGCCCAGGTTGCCCCTCCCTTCCCCGATGCATCCCGGGAATTGTAGTCCTTTCGATGCCAGCTGGGTCGGGGAGCGCGCGGAGCTGGACCACAAGTCCCAGGATTCCACACGCCCAGAGGGGTCCGTAGAGAGGCCGTTACCAGCGTCCGCGGTTCCTGCGGTTCTCCGGCTGAGCAGAGGAAGGCGCACCAAGGGCGACCGCTTGTCAGCGCCTTGCGTTCCCTAAGCGACTGAGGCGGCGGCCGGCGTGCGTGTGTATCTATGAAGAGCAGTGGAGTTGAAAAGAGAATCTGTGTGGCCCACCTCGAGAATTTCTTCTGCACCAGTCCCTGAGGCTTACTGTAGCTAGCTGACCGAAGCCCAAGTTTGTTTCCTACTTCAGTTTTCCATTTTGTTCAGGTGGGTTCTAATCTGTTAAAGTGCGGTGCTGCCACATTTAAGAAAAATGCTGGGGGATGTGGTCTCACTCTGCCCTAAGAACCAGCGCCTTCCCAGGAGCTACCTCCCAAGTTACTTGAGGATAACCAGATTTTGGAAATGGGAAGGCGCTCACACCACAAACAACCAGCCTCGGCCTTCAAACGCAGATGCCTGTGGCATTCCTCCTAAAACTGCCCAAAGTGAACTATGAATTCTGCACTAGCCCATTTTCAAACTGGGACCACAGCTGACCTGTGGGAAGAGATTCCAAAATCTCAGTGACTAAAAGACTGTAAAAGGATGATACAAAGGATATTGGGAGCATGTCCTTTCCTTTCTGAGCTCAGTGTAATCGTTTACTAGTTCTTCAACTACTTCAAGCTTTAATATAGCCCTCTGAGGGGTAGGAAAGTCTCCAGAAGAGTAGAAGTGCCAGAGTTTGGATGACCAGTTGCAGCCTGCAGCAATGAAGAAGGTGTGAATTGGTTTCATTGTTATGTTTAAGGGAACAGGAATCTGCAAATATGTCAGGTGGCACTATGCAGATAAGGGCACTACCAAAAACAAAAACAAATTCCTGAAAAAGATTTGAGACATAAGCAAAAATATAAATGACCAGAAATGCCATACCATAAAACAGTGCCGGTGAAGTATATAGACAATAAATTCTATATAGGAATCCAAAAGATGAAGAGATTTTCCAGTTATAGTAAGTCAGGGAAGACTTCATGGAGGAAATAGGAAGTATAGGTAGAATTGAGATAAAGATAAATTGAAAGAACATTCTAGGGTCGCCTGGGTGGGTCAGTCGTTAAGTGTCTGCCTTCGGCTCAGGTCATGATCCCAGGGTCCTGGGATCGAGCCCCGCATCGGGCTCCCTGCTCTTCAGGAAGCCTGCTCCCTCTCCCACTCCCCCTGCTTGTGTTCCCTCTCTTGCTTTGTCTCTCTCTGTCAAATAAATAAATAAAATCTTTAAAAAAAAAAAAACCATTCTACATGGGTCTATGGAATAAAAGGATAGATATAGGAAAACATAGATTTAAAGACACTGAATAGAATTGGTGCAAGAGAGAATTCATGTACGATGAAAAGGGAACATAAGCCTGAAAGGTTAGATTGTGGATGGAGCTGAACCTAGAGGTTTGCCCTATATCCTTAAAATAATGGAGAGTTGTTGAATTTTTTTTTCCTTGACAAGGAGAATAAAACAGTAGTCTTCAGCAGAAATAAGTTTCACCAGGACCTGCCATTATCCCCATGCAGAGCCAAGGGAATAAGCCAAAATACATGGAACCTGAGATACACCATTGGCTGCATGGAATGGACTGTGGAAGTGGACATTTTATAGGATCTCGAGAAAGAGCAAAGGCCCGTCCCTACAGAGGCTATACTGAATCCCAATAGATCTCACCCTTTTCCCTACTCCACCCTTTTCCAATATCTATATCAGGACAAAAAAAAAAAATGGACAAAATAATGCACAGCCACCAAACTATAGCTCTAAGAAGATCAACTCATTCGTAGATAATGTGGGAAGAATATCAAGAATTCATACACAATGTATCAGAACGATTTGGAAAGAACTGCCCCATTAAGCAACAAAAAAGGGGGGGCATAGCCAAAGCAAACCAAAATCCTCAAAGACAGTTACATTATGTGAAAAAGATAAATGAAGAACCCCATCTGGAAGAAAGTTTATGTCAAAGAAGCAGATTCTCTACCAAAGAAGAATTCAGTTATAATATGAATTCAAAATATCAAAAGCTTAAAGATGGATACCAAAAAGAAAATCCAAGCTAAAGAAATAATTGAATGTAAAGACAGTTTCAGATCTAATGAAAAGATTTGAAACAACAGAGGGGAAAAAAAGCCTGGAAATCAAATTACCAGTATGGAAACAACACTGGAAATTATCACAAGAAATGCAGGGGGGAAAGACAGGATATTCAAATAGAGAGATGATGCTTGAGAGAGCAAAGCTAATCCAACATACAGATCATTGGTATTCTTAAATTAGAGAAGCCAACAAATGGAACAGAAATAGTATTCAGAAATAAAGTAACATATTAACCGAATTTGGGATTAAAGGGGTACACTGTATACCAGAAAAAAAAAAAGATGACATAAAATAGTCTCCATGGAGGCATATCTTAACAAAATTATTTAACTTCAAGAATAAATAATACTTCAGGCGCCTGGGTGGCTCAGTCAGTTAAGCGTCTGCCTTTGGCTCAGGTCATGATCCCAGGGTCCTGGGATGGAGGGCTCCGGCTCAACAGGGAGTCTGCTTCTTCCTCCCTACTCTGCCCCTCCCTGCTCCTCTCTCTCCCCCTCTCCCCTGCTTGTGCTCTCTCTCGCTCTCTCTCAAATAAATCTTAAAAAAAAAAACAACTTCAAAATCATTTGCAAACTTTAGAGAGGACTATTACACCATCTCTGCCAATTAGTAATTACAGGGAAACATTTAAGCATTTACTGTGTGTTTTGGGAGGAACTGAAGTTTCTCCTCAGTTGAAGGAAAGATATTTACCTAAGAATACTAGCTAATATAAGAAAAATGATAGATTTAGAAGATTATTCAATGATGTAATTGATGCAGGCAAAGGTCATAAATGTATACTAAACTGATTAGATGAAAAAATGCTAAAGAATCACTCCCACAGATTATCTACCTTTATTTTTTTTTAATTTTTTTATTCTTATGTTAATCCCCATACATTACATCATTAGTTTTAGATGTAGTGTTCCATGATTCATTGTTTGTGCATAACACCCAGTGCTCCATTCAGAATGTGCCCTCCTCAATACCCATCACCAGGCTAACCTATCCTCCCACCCCCCTCCCCTCTAGAACCCTCAGTTTGTTTTTCAGAGTCCATCGTCTCTCATGGTTCGTCTACCCCTCCGATTTCCCCCCCTTCATTCTTCCCCTCCTGCTACCTTCTTCTTCTTCTTCTTCTTTTTTTTTTCTTAACATCTATTGCATTATTTGTTTCAGAGGTACAGATCTGAGATTCAACAATCTTGCACAATTCACAGCGCTTACCAGAGCACAGACCCTCCCCAGTGTCTATTACCCAGTCACCCCCTCCCTCCCACCCCAACCCCCACTCCAGCAATCCTCAGTTTGTTTCCGGCGATTAAGAATTCCTCATATCAGTGAGGTCATATGATACATGTCTTTCTCTGTTTGACTTATTTCACTCAACATAATACCCTCCAGTTCCATCCACGTCGTTGCAAATGGCAAGATCTCATTCCTTTTGATGGCTGCATAATATTCCATTGTATATATATACCACTTCTTCTTTATCCATTCCTCTGTCAATGGACATCTTGGCTCTTTCCACAGTTTGGCTATTGTGGACATTGCTGCTATAAACATCGGGGTGCACGTACCCTTTCGGATCCCTACTTTTGTATCTTTGGGGTAAATACCCAGTAGTGCAATTGCTGGATTATATGGTAGCTCTATTTTCAACTTTTTGAGGAACCTCTATACTGTTTTCCAGAATGGCTGCACTAGCTTGCATTCCCACCAACAGTGTAGGAGGGTTCCCCTTTCTCTGCATCCCCGCCAACATCTGTCGTTTCCTGACTTGTTAATTTTAGCCATTCTGACTGGTGTGAGGTGGTATCTCATTGAGGTTTTGATTTGGATTTCCCTGATGCTGAGCGATATTGAGCACTTTTTCATGTGTCTGTTGGCCATTTGGATGTCTTCTTTGGAAAAATGTCTGTTCGTGTCTTCTGCCCATTTCTTGATTGGATTCTTTGTTCTTTGGGTGTTGAGTTTGATGAGTTCTTTATAGATTTTGGATACTAGCCCTTTATCTGATATGTCATTTGCAAATATCTTCTCCCATTCTGTCGGTTGTCTTTTGGTTTTGTTGACTGTTTCCTTTGCTTTGCAAAAGCTTTGTATCTTGATGAAGTCCCAATAGTTCATTTTTGCCCTTGCTTCCCTTGCCTTTGGCCCCACAGATTATCTGCCTTTAAATGGAGAGATCTAGAGGTCAACATTTCAGTCAAATTATCAAATTTAGTATCACCAGGTTGCCTGGCTGGTTCAGTTAGTGGAGCATGCAACTCTTAATCTCAGGGTTGAGGGTTTGAGCCCCACATTGGGTAAAGAGGTTAGTTAAAAATAAAACAAACAACAAAAAAAATTAGTAACACCAATACCAGAACAAACTGCTTCTTCCACCTCCTGATATAATGCAGTATGAATTGCTGCACAAAATATTTTTGGCCAAATACCTAACCCAAATCTTATCAAGCCTTAACACCTAACTCAGTTTACAGAAAATATGGGATATGTGAACAAACAAGTTAATTGAAACCACAAGGAAACAGGTAATGCCAGAAGATAGGACAGGATATAAACTGGCCTAGCCTCATCAAAAAAAGTAAATGTAATGAAACAACAAAAAATACAAAAAGTGGGGAGTTATTCTTGATTTAAAAAGATGAAAGAAATACAAAAACCAAATACAATGTGATTAGATCTTGGATCCTGTTTTTTTGAGTTTGGGGTTTGTTTTTTGTTGTTTTTTTTAAGTCTACAAAGGACAATGTGGGGAGAAGGAACAACTGAGGATATTCAAATACAAAGTGGATGCTAGAGGATATTAGGGAATTGCTGTTATTTTTTAGAAAATCTTATTTTTAGGAAACCTGAAGTATTTAGGAATAAAATGTTACATCTGCAACTTACCTTCAAATGATTCAGGAAGAAATGTGTTATTTATATACATACAAACACAGACATGCACATCTGCATAAGAAGAAATAAAGCAAATAAGGCAAATACTAGCAATTGCTGAATCTAGGTATTTTTAAAGTTTTTCTGCATGTTTGAAATCTTTTATTATAAAAAATTGGGGGGACACCTGGGTAGCTCAGTCAGGTAAGCATCTGCCTTCAGCTCAAGTCATGATCCCAAGATCCTGGGATCGGGTGCCACATCCGGCTCCCTGCTCAGCAGGGAGTCTGCTTCTCCCTCTGCTCCTCCCCTGCTCATGCTCTCTCTCTTTCTCTCTCTCTCAAATAAATAAAATCTTTAAAAATAAATAAAGAATAATTTTAAAAAGGTAGTTTTGTGGCTCTATTGAAACAGAAGTTATGTTTCCATCACATCAGGTTTATGGCAGTGGTGACAATGAGACTTGTAACATTTTCTGCGAGGCTGATGGAGTAGACTGGCAATAAAACTTTACAATATTAGAAACAAGGAATAATATATTTTAGATCATTTGCCAAAATAGCAATCAATGTACTTGCTATAATTTGACTTCTAGGGCCCTAAAGTAAATTGCTTGAAGAAATTGAATCCCAAAGATTACAGTTGGGTAATTTTTTTTAAGAGATTCTTTTTTTTAAAAGATTTTATTTATTTATTTGAGAGAGAGACAGGGAGAGTGAGAGAGAGAGCACGAGTGGGGTGAGGGGCAGAGGGAGAAGAAGACTCCCTGCTGAGCAGGGAGCTCAATGTGGGGCTTGATCCTGGGACTCCAGGATCATGACCTGAGTGAAAGGCAGATGCGTAACCAACTGAGCAGGGAATTTTTGAAGCATGTCCATATTTGAGAGGAGATCAAAGAAGCCCAACCAAAACAACTGTGGACTGACTGACAGTGACAACTGTGGATTGAACAAAAGTTCTTTTTAAAAGGACTGTTTTGGAGGTTATGATTCTGACTTTGGAGGGACTAAGGTGATGGGCAGTGGAAAGAATCACATGTGAAATTCCTTAAATAAAAATAGACTTTAAAAAAATTAAAAATAAAAATAAATTTCTCACATGAGAAGTCTGGAGGTATAGCAACTTAAGGAAACAGTCAGATACCCAGAATCTTCCTGTCTTGTTGTTATACTACATTCAGCACAGATCTTCCACATCATGATTTAAGATGATAAACTTCAGTATTTACATTTGCATTCCAGCTAGCAGGAAGGAGAACAGAAGATGGGTACACCCCCTCTAAGGATATTTTCTGTAATTTTCATACAATACTGCTGCTTACATCTCACTGGCCAGAACTTAGAGGGCATGTAGCCGCAAGGGAAGCTAGGCTTATACACTATATTCTTGGGGGCAGTGCGTACATTTAAAATCAAGAGTATTATATTAAAAAGTGGAAAAGTAATGTTGGTTCATCAGAAGTTTCTGCTATCACACTCATGGGTCCTTTTTGAAAAAACTTTCTGATGATGATATTCAGCCACCCAAGAAGTGAACAAATAATCAGAACTGGAGAAGTCATGGTAAAAAGATGGGAGATGAACTTTGAATCAATTTAATCATTCTTCAGTTTCACTCAAGTATTTTTGTTATTGTTAACTCAGGCAAAGTTAATTGATACCTTTTTATTTTTAAAAAGCTGATCTAATATGATCCCATGCTCATGAAATTATTTCTATCCATCCAACCATCTGGCCCTGAATCTAACTGTATCTGTTTAGAAATATTATAGTTCCCAAAACCTAACTGGTTATTTTCTGGAAAAGTGAGATTTAGGACAATGTATGGCTTTCTTCTTTGTATCTTTTTGATGGTTCAAAAATGTTTGAAATGAGCATGTACCATTTTTAGTAAAACAATAAATCACTGCCCTTAAAATATGTGTTGATAATAGATTGTATTTTATTGGAATAATATTTGGAGTCATCAGGACATACCCTTTGGTTGACCCATCCACACCCTCTTAAGTGGCAAAATCAAGGGCCTGTCAGATCATTGAAGAGTTAGGACATATGAGTGTAGCTATTTAACCACAATTTTCTCTATAAAAGCTAACCAATTTGTTTAGAGCTAGACCTTGTAGCCTTGACCTCATTAGCAATGAACTACTAAAAATTGACAATGATATTTTACCAGCTATCAACTAATGGGGTTAAAGTCCACATTTTTAACCAAGTAAAAGATTTAAAAATAGGACATTGAAAGATGCTCAACATCATTAGCCACCACAAAACTGCAAATCAAAACCACAAGGAGATACCACTTTATACCCCTGGAATGGCTATAATCAAAAAGAAAATTGCAAGCTTCAGAGAGGATGTGAAGAAATTGGAACCCTCATACACTACTAGTGAGGATGTAAAATGGTGCAGCTGCTTTAGAAAACAATCTGGCAGTTCCTCAAAAAAGTTAAGCATAGAGTCACCATGTGACCCAGCAATTCCACTTCTAGATATATACCAAGAGACGTAACATCCATCCACACAAAAACTTGTACATGAATGTTCATAGCAGCATTACTCATACTAGCCAAAAAGTAGAAGTAATCCAACTGTCCATCAATCGATGAATGAATAAATAAAATATGTTTAACCATATAATGGAGTATTATTCCTCAACAAAAAGGAATGAAGTACTGATACAAGCTACAACGTGGAACCTTAAAAATATTCTAGACAAGGGGTGCCTAGGTGGTTCAGTGTGACTCTTGATTTCAGCTCAGGTCATGATCTCGAGCCCCGCATCAGGCTCTGCGCTCAGCAGGGAGTCTGCTTGAGATTCTTTCTCTCTCCCACTCCTCATCCTCCTCCCCCTTTCCCCTCCACTCTCTCTCTAAAATAAATATTTAAAAAAAATTCCAGACAAAAGAAGCCAATCACAAAAGACCACATAATGTATGATTCCATTTACAGATAGAATGTTCAGAAGAGGCAAATCTATATAAACAGTAGATCAGTGGCTTTCAAGCAGAGTATGGGTAGGTGTGGGAAATGTGTGTGACCACTAATGGGTATGGGCTTTTTGGTTGGATGATAAAAATGTCATAAAATTAGATTGTGATAATTGTTGCACAACTCTGAATATGCTAAAAACCACTGAATTGTACACTGTAAATGGGTGATTTTATAGTATGTAAATTTCAATAGGGCTAATAAAAATAAAATCAATGTTTAACTTATTTTATTTGGTTGTTGCATGTTGATTTCCTGTATATTATACATCATAATCATTTCCATGTAATTCCTTAAATGTCAATCATTTTTAGAGAAGAAATTATTATTCATAGAGGAAAAGATTGATTTTTAAATTAAAGTTCATGGTTTTAATCTATCATCCAGAACCTATCCTATGTTTGATGTCTTTATAGGAATATTAAACATTTTGTGTAAACTATATGTCACATTAGAAGGTACAAAATGCTGGAGCTAACGGAAATGGGCAATTACCAGTCATTCATGGAGAAAAGAACTTTTCAAGTTTTTTTCCCCACCTCTGTTCAAACATTTTTAACAAAGGATAAAGAGGGAGCCTCTATTGAACTCTAATAGACTAACTATAGTCTAAGATCAAATCAATAAAAAGTTTCCATCATTTTTCACTGAAGGTAGTTTCTCTATATTCTCTATTCAATAAAGATAACATGAAAGAACTAGATCAGATAAGTAAGAAAAGGCCTCTTTAATCCATGTTTGAAAAGGACCTATTCTAAAAAGCATTCCCAGATATCCAGAGTCTGTCTTTCAAATGTAATTACCTATGATTTTATGTAAAGTTTAATTTACAGTCTAATTGCAGACCAACTTGCAATGTACAGACATCTACAACTTCAGCACACATTTGATATTTCTTAGTCCAAACATGGGCCCTGGTATAATTCTTTTTTTCTGCTCCTGGTAGTAATTCAGTTATAGCGTTCCTTTCTAATAGAGCCCCCATTGAAACTCTAATGAGATCTCTAATCTCAAAGAGAAAATATGAAAAATTAGTCACATAACTAATAATATATGCTATACTTGGAGTACATTTTATTTTTTTAAGATGTTATTTATTTATTTGAGAGAGAGAGAGAATGAGAGCACGAGTAGTGGGGAGAGGCAGAGGGAGAGGGAGAAGCAGGCTCCCCGCTGAGCAAGGAGCCCCACGTGGGACTCAATCCCAGGACCCTGAGATCACGACCAGATCCGAAGGCAGAGGCTTAACCAACTGAGCCACCCAAGTGCCCCTTTTCAGTCCATTTTGAATGTTTTAGGTCAGTTATAATAGGGGTCACATCTGCCTGTTAGATGTGGATCACTGTAATTGACATCATTATATATTCTTCCTAAGGGGAACCTATAGGCTAATTAATGTGTCTCCTCTAAAATTTTTGCAGTATTTCCTAGTAAGAGCAATGACAGTTTCTTATAGAAGATGTTAATTTGTGTTTCAAAACTTTAAAGATGGTGTGGCAATCTCAATGGTAGGGAGGTTCCCATAATGATAATTTAATACTTATTACTAACTAGTAGTACTAGTAGTAGTTTTGTGCTAACTTCAGGTACACTTTCTGGAACATTTTTCAAGCTTACACTGAAGGGGAAATTGTAATCATGTCTACCTAAGAATCATAGGATTCTAAAGCTGAAAAATATCTTAGAGATACCTTAATTTTACTAGTAAAGGAGGCTCAGGTGATGGTCAACAATGAAGATCCCTAACAACTTTATTGAGTGCTTGTATAGTCAAACAGATAACTCCTCAGTACTGCTATGGGGAGGAATTAATAATGTTACACAGAAAGTATCATGGAATAGTATGATGGGGAAATCCTTTCAGTTCAGAAGATAAGGCTCTGGAGCCAAATTGCCCAAACTGTAATCCCTACTCTGCATTTAATGTTTTTTTTTTTTTTTTTAAGATTTTATTTATTAATTTGACAGAGAGAGAGATAGCGAGAGCAGGAACACAAGCAGGGAGAGGGAGAAGCAGGCTTCCCGCAGAGCAGGGAGCCCGATGTGGGACTCGATCCCAGGACCCTGGGATCATGACCTGAGCCGAAGGCAGACGCTTAACGACTGAGCCACCCAGGCACCCCCTACTCTGCATTTAGTAGTCTTTTGGCCTTGGGCAGTTTACCTAATATCTCTAAGCCTCGGTTTCCTCATCGGTAAAATGGACATAATGTACTTACCTCATAGGATTGTTGTAAGGATTGAATGAGTTAAATACATCTAAGGCAACCTGGAGCTCTATATGGACTCTCCTTTTTCTTACGGAGCAAAGATTTTGCGGGGCTATGGAGACATGCCCACCTAGAACCCATCACCTCCCTGACCTCTTATAAGCCAGACTCCAGTTATCGGAGACACTGGAATTACTACATAAATGGCCCTGAGCCCACTTACTACAGGGCTATCTTCTGGACTGCTCTGCTGGAATGTACTCTCCCAGATCAGAGGCTGACCTGAAGGGATAGCGATTTGTGGGCTGGGAGAGCATGTACCTGAAGCTGGGATGCATGGACTGAGTGTCCACAAATTTGTGTGCAAGGCCCCTCATGGACAGAGTAGGAGGTAGGACAAGAAGAGAGGCAGCCTGGAGGCAGTGGCCCATTTCTCCTCACGCTGCCACATTCTGGCATGGAACTCAAGGGATTCTAAGAATTCTGTGTTTGAATCTCTCCTTCCAGGTTGTTATGAAGGCACATTTGACAAGAGGAAAGAACGTATTTGATATCTTGCTTGATATCTAACTTTTAAGCATGTAGACATATGGAATGGACCCCTTTAGTATTCTTGCCTTGCCCTGATGAGTGTTAGGGAGTAAGCCTGGTGCCTTGCCCATAGTAAGCATTCAATAGAGTTTAATTATTATTGTTGTTGTTATTGTAAGTGACCCTTCTCACTTCTAGCAAAATACAATCTTTCCTTTCCCCCACTGACCAGAGACAATACATACAGCCTGCCAAGAGAACGCTGATGTACAAGCACTCAGGATAGAGATTTCTGAAGGCCTGAACAGAGAGGCAAAACCACTTTTCAGGTTAGCAAGTACAACCAGGAGGTAAGCAAAGCCCTTCGCAAAGATCAGCTGCCAGAAATTCCGTACTAAACATGAACTCAGCATCAGCACTTGCACCTGTGAAGAATAACTCCCAGGGAAAGACAGTACAACAAAGAGGCCACACCCCAGCACAGAGCTGCCCACGGTAAGTGTCCATAAGACAAGAGGGTGACCAGCAGATCTGAGAGAAGTGGAAGCGAGACCCTAGTAGAGCCAAGCAAGGAATGTTCTCGTAGCCTCAGGGGCTCAACATTAGCACAGGTTCCTCAGTAAGGAAGAGCTGGGAATGGAACAGAAGCCTACTGTTGTCCTTCACTATCTACTTTGATTATAGCAGAGAATGTGGGTCAGGCATGCTGAACAGATTGCTTTGTTAATTTTATAAAGTCCTGAAATTTAAAACATGTTCTGAAGAGGATAGAATTTGACCCATTCCTTACACCTTACACCTGCATAAATTTCAAATGGATCAGAAATATAAATGTAAAAAAAATATCATCAAAGTACTGACCGAAAACGCAAGCTAATTCATCTACAGCCTGGAGAAACATTTCTAACCATGATGCAAAATCCAGAACTAAAAAAGGGCAAAAATTGATACATTCAATTACAAAAAAAAAAAAAAAAAATTAAGACTTACTTTGCAGGGCAGAGAATATCATAAGAAAGTGAGAAGAAAAGTTATTAACTGGGAAAAATATTTGTAATCAATATTGCAGAGAAAGGATAATTATCTCTAATATATGAGCTTCTTCTTTTGGTAAAAATAAGACTACTAACTCCATGAAAAAATGTAAATAGGCAATTCATATAAGAAATAAAAATGGCCCTTAATCATGTGAAAAAAGAAATGCTAAAAACAAAAGAAATGCAAATTAAAAAATACACAGAATTTAAAACATGGACAGATGATCAACTGCACAGTCTCAAGGATACCTAAGGACAAAAAGAATAAAATGGACATGTCCCAGATGATGGACTCTAAAGTTAAAAAAAAAAAATTAAAATGTTTTCAGTCATCATATTAGAGCATAATAAATAATGCTTCAGGAATGCAATCAGCAAAATCCAGACTTTGGGCAATTCCCAAGGACAACCTGTTTTTGGTATTTTTTTAAAATCAATTATAGGAAATAAAAATGAGAGGTAGAGGGGAAACTGCTTATTAGAAGATAATTAAAAGACATACCAATCCCATGGAGCTTATTTGGATCCTGATTTGAACAAACTATTCAAAAAACAAACACTATGAGATAACCATAGAAATGTGAGCACTGACTTAATATTTGATGGTTTTTAAGGTATTATTAATTTTTAGGTGTTATAATGGCCATGTGATTATACTTTTTTAAAAGAAATCTTATCTTTTAGAGATACATGCTGAAATATTTATGTATGAAAAGTTTTGAGGTCTGAATTTGCCTTATTTGCTAAAAATAATCTGGAGGAGGGGGAGAGAGGTGGGTGGGGCTAAAGCTAAAATCAGATGGGCCCGGGGCTGGTTAGTACTGGCTACAGGTTGGTTCACTGTACTGTTCTCCCTACTTTTTAAAATTTCCATATGTTCCATATTTCCAATTAAAAAAAATTGCTTCAAATATTGTTAGGGCCAGGACTCTGGACAGGACCCATCCTCTCTGACTGTTACAGCCAAGATTCTAAGTGGCACATGAGCAAAGTAGCATCCCCTACAGAACCTTCTTTCGGGCTTATTTCCATCTGAAGGTGTTTATCCATTTCTCCTGCACAGTGTTTTGTTATTACGGTCTCATTAAAATGGGTCAAGTAAGATTTTGGTTTATTATTCCCTCCAATGAGAAATAGGAAGTACAGAGTGATGGTTAAGGATTCAGGCTCTGGAGTCAGATAGCTGCACTCATGTCCAGCTCTACCGTCTGGATATGAGACCCTGAGGGAGTTATGGAGATAACACTGATAATTTCATAAATACGTTATGAGGATTCAGTGATTGACATAATGTATGTAAAGTGCTGAGAATACCTAGCACATAGTAAATATGCAAAATATTTTTGTTAATAATAGTAAACATCATCAACATTTAAAATATCTGCCCACAGAAGGTTCCCAGAGATTTTAAAATAAGATTTTAACTCCGTGATGCACATGTCTGTGTGATTGTCTGAGTTACTATTGCTGTGTTTATATGCTGCCTGGCCATAAAATTGGTGTCTATTCTCTGAACCGGTTTTCTTTTTTTTTTAGGATTTTATTTATTTATTTGAGAGAAAGAAAGAGAGAAAGCATGAGCGTGGGCTGGGGGGGCGGCAGGCAGAGGGAGAGGGAGAAGCCGACTCCCTGCTGAGCAGGGAGCCAAACACGGGGCTCGATCCCAGGATCCCGGGATCATGACCTGAACCAAAGGCAGATGCTTAACCGACTGAGCCATCCAGACGCCCCTCTGAACCAGTTTTCTTTTCTTTTCTTTTTTTTTTTTAAAGATTTTATTTATTTATTCATGACAGACAGAGAGAGAGAGAGAGGCAGAGGGAGAAGCAGGCTCCCTGCAGAGCAGGGAGCCCGATGCGGGACTCGATCCCAGGACCCTGGGATCATGACCTGAGCCGAAGGCAGACGCTTAACCATCTGAGCCACCCAGGCGCCCTGAACCAGTTTTCTGATAAAACTGTAGAATATGTTGGAACTGATGCAGCATCAAACTGAAAATTCTCCACAGCCTTAAAAGCATCAATATTACTTACATGCAAAGACATCAGTGAGATAAATAACATGCCGCAGATTCATTAAATTGCTACCATTATAGAAGTAGTAGCCAAATAACTTCAGAATTATAGGCAGAAGGCGCAGTAGTATATCATCAAACGAATGGTAGCACAAAGTCCTCAGAATCTAGTACTTGTGCCCTAGAGTGAGGAAAAGTAGAGAAATATTTAAAATCAAGTGGCTTGACCCCTGAAATCCTGAATTTCTGAAAACATTTTACTAATGGGAAGGAAACTTAAAAACAGTTTTGTGAACTCCGCTGCTGGCCCCCACAAATACCGACCTGATCTTCATATTAGCGAGGATGTTTCATTCCTCAGACAAAAGCTGAACAATCTGAAAAGAAGAGGACAGAATGAGCGAGCCCGGGGCACATGGACTGAAACATGACCTGGGGTCCTGCTCTAATCACTTTTCGCACGGCTTTGGACAAGGCACTCCGTCCCCAGGTCTTGGGTGTGCTCAAGTGTGACACGAAGGGGCTAGACTCAACCACCCGCAGGACACCTTCCACCTCTAAAACGTATGGCCAATTAATAGCATTCGTTTGTTCTTGGCACTACCTATTTCAGGGAAGTCATACAATTCAGCTACACCTCATTTATTGAGAGCCTACTTCAAAGAGTGGTGAAAACAGGGTAGAACGGGGCTATTCCCTCCCAATCTAGGCTCTTTAAAAAGACTGGGTTAGGGGCGCCTGGGTGGCTCAGTTGGTTAAGCGACTGGCTTCGGCTCAGGTCATGGTCCTGGAGTCCTGGGATCGAGTCCCACATTGGGCTTCCTGCTCGGCAGGGAGTCTGCTTCGCCCTCTGACCCTATCCCCTCTCATGTGTTCTTTCTCTCTCATTCTCTCTCTCAAATAAATAAATAAAATCTTTTAAAAATAAAAAAATAAAAAGACTGGGTTAGCTCAGGCCCCCACCCCGTGCCCCACGGCCTTGCACCCCCCCCGCCCTCCCCGGGGCCAGGCCCCTGCCCGCATGGCTTGCCTCCCCTGCTCGCGGCCCTGCTGCAACCCACACCTGGGGCTTCCTGGGTGGGAGGTCCTCCTGGCCCCCCAGGAGGAGGAAGAGATACCTGCGGCCTGACAAGTCCCCCCCCACCCCCCGCAACTACTTGGCGGTGATGGCCTCGGTGATCCAGGCAGCACCCTTCCGCGGGCTGAAGGGCCCACATCAGGCGTCAGGTCCAGGCCGCGTTCCCCTCCTTCAGGGACGACTACGAGGGCTGCAAGGATCCCGGCCGAGGCACTGCGGCTGCAGAACGCGGCCCTGGAGCGGGGCGGCGCTGGCAGAGCAGGGCCCTGCGGGGAGCCTTCGCCGGGGGACCTGGCCCCTCCGCGCGGCGCGGCTGGCCCTAGAGGCCGTCGGGTCCCCAGCCGACGCCCAGGGAGGGCTTCAGCATGAATTGATTGCTAGGGGACCCCAGGGAGCGGGCACCACGGAGGGTCCGGCAGGCGCTGGGCACAGTGGGGAGAAGGTGATGCCCGCTCCACCCCTGCCCTCTGAGACGCCTCTGGGGCCCCTCTGCCCCCTTCCTGGGCCCAGGAGAGCAGAGGGGAGGACTTCCCAAGGGAGGAAGCAGCAGGCTCTCGCCCCTCTCCCCTGAGCACAGAGCCTGGCCCCTGCACTTACTGCAGGACCCCGAAGACCTCCGGGGTGTCCACTGGGAGTCATAGAGCCTCACTCTGGGTGGGCAGCTGCCCTCCTCCTACTTGCCCCTCCACCCTCCCAATGTGGTAATGCCCTTGGCTCCACTACCACCCACACCCTGTCCCCAGTGCCCACCTTCAGCCAGCCCAGCCTACTGGAGGGTGGCCCCGGAAGCTCATGGCCCGCCAGGGCTGCTCTGGGATCTAGATGCCCTCTTCCAGGGGGTGCCACCCAACCAGAGCATCTGTGACGTGTGGGTTAGTCACTCCCAGGATCCAGCTGCCTCCACCCCAGGCTGGCGACTCTCCCATAGAGCCTGCGAGGCTCCCAGGGCAGGGGCTGCTTTCCTCTCCTACCTCTTTCTGACACCACTGGCTTTTGGGGAACCAAGGCCAAGAGGACCAAGAGGTGTCTGTGGCCACAGCAGCCCTGAAACACCAGGCACCAGCGTGCTGAGAATCTGCGATGTTGATTGGACTACCCGACCAAGGGTTGGCGTTGGCCCAGGCACTGCCCTGGCCCTGATGGTCAGTCATGCCTCTCCTACCCCCAGAGGCAAGACTGGAAAGAGCGAGAGCTTTGCTTGCAGCAGCCCCTTCCGGATCCACTTTCTCTGGCCCTCTCTGTCCATCTAGCCTTCCTTCCATCTATCCATCACCAGGTGTCGCTTCCCCTCCTTGGCTCCGGGCTGGGAGAGGGAGAACCTAATGGTGGCTCCAGCCTGAAGTCCTGTCCTCCCTCATGTGCCTGGGAATGAGGTAGCCCCTTTTGGGGGAAAGAAAATCAAGACCCTGCTTGGTTTGGGTGGTGGTAGTGGGGAAGATAACAGTAAGGGAGTAGACAATAAAAAAAATAATAATAAAAATTAAAAAATTAAAAATAAAAAAACTGGGTCAAACTTGGGAATAAACTTAAAATCATGTTGTCAATTATATCTCAGTAAAATTGGGGGGAAAATCTTAATGGAATTGTATACTTCCAAATGTTAAGTTTTATGGTATGTGAATTACATCTCAAGAAGAAGAGGGGAAAAAAAAGAAAGAAAGTATCTTGGGTGGCCCAAAGAGGCTTAAATAGTGATGTGAACCAGAGTATGAACTTTTAAAACTGAACAAGGAAAATCTGCACAGCAAATTTAGTTAGACCAACAGTGAGAAGCACCCTTTACCAAGACGGGCTACATAATTTGCATGGCCCAGAGGAAAATGAAAATGCAAGGCCCCTGGTCCAAAATTGTGAAGAATTTTGGGGCACCTGGGTGGCTCAGTCGGTTAAGCATCTACCTTAGGCTCAGGTCATGATCTCAGGGTCCCAGATGGAGCCCCACGTTGGGCTCCCTGCTCAGTGGGAGTCTGCTTCCCCTCTCCCTCTGTCCCTCCCCTCCTCCCCCGCTTTGTGCACTCTCTCTCTCTCTCTCAAATAAATAAATAAAACCTTTTTAAAAATTGTGAAGAATTTCAAGAGAGTGACAGCAGAGCGTTAAACCAAACTCACACCCCTCTGGGCATGGGACCCTGTGTGACTGCACAGGTCACAGACCCATGAAGCCAGCTGTATTTACTGAACTGTTAAAATTTTCTAGGCCCAGGACAGAACACTTAACAGACAACCCTTTCAATTTTCACCACAACCTTGTGAAAGTAACATTATTATCCCTATTTTGTGAGCGAGGAAATAAAGGCTTCAAGGGGTTAAAGAATCTATCCAAGTTCTCACAGCCTGGAAATGACAGAGCTGAACTTCATACTGAGGCCTGACTCCAAAGTCATGTCCTCGCCAAAATTTTTGAGTGAATACGCCAATGTATGTGGAAACATAGAAAGATAAATTATACATATGCATTTAATAAATCATGTACCTTATGAAGCCTGCAAAACAAAGACATTTTAAAGATGCCATAAATAGATATTCTAGTATTTTCTTTCCATACCTCAACCAATTGCCTTTCACAATTTCCAGTAGTACCCAGGGGTTAAGGCTGCCCTTGACTCAGACAAAATTAGAGTTAATAGTACCCAAGATGTTAATTTCCCTATGAAGCGTGAACATTTTAATAAGATATTCTTAAAGGTAACACTCAAAAAGGGGGTTGCTCATAATGGAATTTTAGGCCCTGTGAAAATCAAGGGGCATTTACTTTTTTAATCTGGAGGCTGACTTGCCTTGGAGAAATTGCATTTCATTCTCTGATAAAGCAAGCAGGCTGAGCTTGACCAAGATTTTTGGTGTATTCTAGGTTGTCTGCACAGTTATACAGCAAAGGCTGATTGGGGAACACAAGATTACAACAAGATACAACATTAGTGACAAGTGTTTACTGAGTGCCTATGACAGGCCAGAAACCTTGCTGGTTGCTAGGGATAGAGTGAGTCAGCCATCAAGGAACTACGTGTGTTTTAGAGGAACAGAGGGGGCTCCATGCCAACAGAAATAACCTTGGAAAGAGATGCAGTTTGTCTTCTCCTCCTTCCTCCTCCTCTCCGCTAGAAAGCAAAACCTGTGCTTACAGGTGTATTTTATGAAAAAATAGTTCAATACATTAGAACTTGATGAAAATGATAAATTTTCCTTAAAAATATTAGAATCAACTTTTTATAACTGTCATCTTTCTCTAAACTATAGTGTAGTTTTTAGATCCTCTTGAAATACTGGGATGCCACAAAGTGCATTACAAAATTTGTTTTTGAATTCTGCTTTTATCTCTTTGTACATAATCAATAATAATCTGTGGTTGAACCATGGAGGTGCTAAAGATGGACAGCTCAAGATAAAGGTGATTTTTATAACTCTTCCTCAAGATGGCGACAAAGGACCGCGTCTTTAAAACAGGGACGCCAACTCTGTGCTGTTTAAATTAAATGGAAAATTCAGAATTTATTTCCTTACCGAATCTACAAGAAAAAAGGTGTAAATAAATGATATCTACAGAACTGTATTTTCCTAGTATCCTATTGGTTTAAAGGGTGAATTATTTGGATAGACTGTTCGCTTTGTAAAAGTAGCACTAGGAAAAAAAGGATGGAGTAGAAAGAAGAAAATTGGAATCACAGATTATATATCGAGATGGGTATGTCAACAACGCTTCACATGCCTTTCTTTGGTTGCTATGGTAACTCCCAGGTTCATTTACTCAGCCCTTGTTTTAATAGAGCTCTGAAAGCAGTGGAATGTTGAGCTGCAGTCAGACTGCCTGGTTCAAGTCTTATCTCCACCCTTTACTAAACATGTGACTGTCAAGTGATTTAACATCTCTCCGTGTCTCAATTTCCTCATTTGGAAAATGCGGATGATGAGTAACTGAGAATAAGCATGTAAAGCACTGAGCACAGTACCCGGCACATATTATGTATTCAGTAAATCAGCAGTCACCACCAAACCACCATCATGGCCACCCCTACGCAATCTACAAAGACTCATCAAAACATTCATTTCACCGTATTTTATGAAGAAGCATGGTTCTTGGTATTGGCCAATCCCAGATAAGGGGGGAAATACTTTGGGGCTAAACAGTATAATTTGAATATCTGGCTCATTGCTTAAAATATCATATTGTTCAGTTTTTCATTTTGAAGCAATCCAATAATTTGATCAATGAATCACTCCATTCTGTTCAATTGCCATTTAGGATCTTTCTAGTTTTGCCGTAACAAAAAATTACATAAAGCAAATTTATGCAGAAAGCCACATTTTTACCAACCTATTTCTTCTTTTAAGTAGATTTTTACATACCCAATCTCTGTTTCTATTCTAGCATTTCCTCTGTAATTACTAGAAAAAAAGAATAAAAATAAGTATCATTTTCCAAATTTTATAACCTTCATGAATAAGTTTAATCTACCCATATTTGCAGGAGATGCTTGGCTTTATTTTAGCGCTATCCTCTTTTTGCCTTTCCTTCTTGATATTGCTCATTATCTCAGGGCTTAAGCAGTTCTTTCAACATTTATCCTTTCCATTGTCATTAATTTTTTTAATTGTCAAAATAATTTTCCATATTAATAGCCAATATGCCTGCTCTCAGCTGGTCAAGATTCTGTTGGTCTGTTGATGTGGTTGATCTGTTTTGTTTTTCCTTCTAAACAGTTCAATTTATCTACAAAATCCCAATTGTCTTGCTAGTATTCCTCAGCTAATTAATTGTGTGTCCTCTACTCAGCATTGTCTTTTAAATTCAAATGCTTTGCTTTTGATAGAATCATTTCTCACTGTTTTTCTACTTACTACCCGTGAGACTCAAGCCCTTTGGTAGCGATGATGACCGTTGGCACTGTATCATCCAGCCACACTCATGTCTCCCTGCTTCAGCCTGATGGCAGAACTTGCAGAGAAATATGGAGCCACAGGCAGAGATCCTCTTAAGAACTCTGGACCAGGAGAGTCAAGAGGACACATCAGTAGTGGACAGCTTCTCTCTCATTAGCTGGATAAATTGACACTTTCTAAAAATTATGCTGTTTACACATTTTACTTTGTAATCAACATTATTTGGCTGCATTCTAAGATTTTTGAGAGATGTTTTTTAAAGTCAGAGAAACCGGGGCGCCTGGGTGGCTCAGCCGTTAAGCGTCTGCCTTCGGCTCAGGTCATGATCCCAGGGTCCTGGGATCGAGCCCTGCATCAGGCTCCCTGTTTCACGGGAAGCCTGCTGCTCCCTCTCCCACTCCCCCTGCTTGTGTTCCCTCTCTTGCTGTCTCTCTGTCTGTCAAATGGATAAATAAAATCTTTAAAGTAAATAAATAAAGTCAGAGAAAGTTCATTTGTGTGATCTCTGGTACTATTTCCATGTTTCACTTACTTCATATTTGCGATTGTATCAGAGGGAAATAAGCCCATCCTTTCTAACAAAATGTTAGAGAAAAACAGGGTGTGACAGTCTGTTACTTTGGTGCCCCCAGTGAAACATTTCCTGGTATTCATGCCTTTGTGTATTCAAGTCCTTGACTCTGGCCTTGGTCATGTGACTGGCTTTGGACAATGGGACATTAGCAAGTGTGGTGCAAGCAGAGGCTTAATAAGTACTTGCACGTGGTGGGGTGGGGGGTGTCCTCTTGGAAGGCTTCATCTTAGAGCTAGACCCCTGAAAGGCCACAAGTGGAGGGAAACCACAGAAACCATTTGGATGTTCCAGTTCCAACCAAGCTGTCATCAGAATACAACAGCCAAAGTGTCCTCAGCCACACAACAATGTAGCAGAGTCAACCCACAGAATCATGAGAAGTAACAGGTTATTGTTTAGCTACTATGTTTGGGGATGGCTTGTTACACAGCAATAGGTAGCTGAAACACCTGGTAAGAAATTACCTTCTTAATTACACATGGTGTTTCCCCTAGGTTTCCTCTCAGGAAAGCATCACTATGTACACATTTCATTTTGATAAAGATTCAGCTCTAAATTTATATCCAACTGAGATGTCAGAATGATGCCCGACACCCTGCAGTGTGCTTTGGCCTTTGAGCTATTTAAAAACCTGTCACCCAGGGCAGCCCTGTCCTCACTGACATCTCCACCAGGAAGCCTGGCTGGCTGGCGCTCTAGGCATCGCAAATCTTATTTTGGAAAACGCTGACAGATTGTTTCACAGAATATTGTCATAATATCATGTCCCTGAATATTGAGTTGCCTTCATGGTAGCAGATTTCTGCAGAGATTGGGCTTTTAGATTTCTATGATTCCAACATTTCCTTTTTTGTTAAACTGTGAATTTATTAAAAGTCATTATGAAACCATAGAGAACTAAAAAGAAAAGTTTACCTACAAAAAAAGTCTGAACACTGATGGCGGACTAGTTGAATCCACTCCAGTATGTCCTCACAATGGCGTGCTATGTACTGATAAAACAATAGGCAAGTTCCGTAGTACTGACATGGAAAGTCCTCCTGGATAAAGCAGTAAACAAACAAACAAAAAAGCAAGTTTCAGAACAGTGTGTATGGTATGCTCCCCTTTGGGTTAAAAGGGAGAGAAATCTACATTTGTATTTGCGTATATGCGTGATATATTTAAAAATCTAAGAACAGGAGTGGGAAATTGACACTAGGGGAATAAGCACAAGAAAGAAACTTTTCACTATTATACCTTTTTATATTTTCTTGTTTTTTAAACATATGAATGTACTACCTATTCAAAATATAAGGTAAGTTGTTTCAGTTTGTGAAGACATGAACTAAAATATTAGCAGGGATTGCCTCTGGGTGATAAGATTTCACATTTTTTTTTCTTTTTGTTTATTTGTATTTCCTATTTTTCCACACAAAAAAATTTCATGTAATTTAAAAAGCAATATTTAAAAATTATCAAATAAAAAAAATCCATTGATAGTCCCATCATTCAATCCAAACACAACTATTATCTTTCTATGCATAAACCTTGTAATCACAAATACATACAATCTGGTATCCCTTATCTGAATATACCAAGGTTTACATAACTGAACACTTTGACATTTTTTACTGTATCCTTTCATAAATAATGATGCAATTGATGTTTATACAAAGAGTTTTCCATATGTACAATAGATCCTCAAAAGTGACATTCTGTTTCAGATGGTATAAACATTTTCAGAAGCGTGATATGTACTGTCTAAATGATTTCCAAAAGGATTGCTGCCAGTAGAAATTTATGAGAACGCCAGGTTCATTCAACTGTCATTAGCATTGATTAGCATTTTAAAAATCTTTGCTAATAGTCAAATCTGAAACTCTTTATAACTTGTCTTTAGATTTCTTTTGCAACTAGTAAAGATGAACATTTTTCTATTTGTGTGCTGACCAGTTTAATTCTCCCCTAAAATATTTTTTCAAGTCCTTTGCCCATACTGAGATTTTAGAGGGTTTTCTGTGTTTACAGGTCTTTAAGTATATTTTAGTTATTAGCAAGTGTTAGACACCTTATCTGTCCTTTTCATTGGAAATGTTTTTCCTCTGTCATCTGCATTTCGTTTTATTTTATTGCATGTAGAGTGTTAGGTTTTTGTTTATTCATGCCTATTATTTATGCTTTGACATTGCTACCCTTCAGAAATTGCAATATTCACTTCTTTTTTCTTCTAATTTGATATACTTTGATCTAAAATTTTTTTCTTTAATTATTTAGAATTTCCATGTGCAATGTTAGAAAAAGACTTGGATAGATACTTTTAAGGCTATCCACATTCCTTAATAGAATTTATTGAGTAATCTTTCCTTTTCCCATTGATCATGTGGCCTTCCCTATAATATTTTTGGTTCTTATGCATACTAGTGTCCATTTCTATCATAGTTACTATGTTCCACGATTTACATCAGTATCACACTCTTTGCTAAAGTTTGAGCACATCTTTTCACAAATGGCAGTGCTCCAACCCATCAGAATCATCGTGATCATGTCTTTGATGCCACCGCTTAACTTGATGTTTATTTATCATCTTCTTCAGGTAAATAATTTTATCTTTCAAAAGTGTTCTATGGTTTTTGTTGGAAATTTGTCAAACCTATAAATTAACTTGAGTAAAAATTGGGTTTGTTTTGTGTTTTGTGTTTAATTTTCTTGCTTCTAGGGGCACCTGGGTGGCTCAGTCGGTTAAGCATTTGCCTTTGGCTCGGGTCTCGATCTCAGGGTCCTCAGGTCATGATCTCGGGTCATGATCTTGGGGTCCCCTCATCGGGCTCCCTGCTTGGCGGGAAGTCTGCCTCTCTCCCTCTGTCCTTCCACCAGACACCGCTTGTGCTCTCTCTCTGAAATAAATAAATAAATATCTTTAAAAAAATAATTATCTCTCCCTCAATCTCTGCCCCTCCCCCCCTGCTTGTACTCTCTTGCTGTCTCTCTAAAAAAATTAAAATAGGGCGCCTGGGTGGCTCAGTTGGTTAAGCGACTGCCTTCGGCTCAGGTCATGATCCTGGAGTCCCGGGATCGAGTCCCTGGATCAAGTCCCGCATCAGGCTCCCTGCTCAGCAGGGAGTCTGCGTCTCCCTCTGACCCTCCTCCCTCTCATGCTCTCTGTCTCTCATTCTCTCTCTCGCAAATAAATAAAATCTTAAAAAAAAAAAATTAAAAAAATTAAAATAAATAAATAAATAAAATTATTGCTTCCAAAAGGAACATGGTTCTCTTTCCATTTAGTCAGGACTTCCTGCAGCTTACCATCATTTTTGTTTGTTAATTTGATTGGTTGATTGGGTTTTTTCTCACAGGTCACCCATATTTCACATTAAAAGTATTCCTTGGTACTTTATGGGTTTTGTTTTGTGAATAGGGTCTCTTGTTATATTTTTCGAACTGATTTTTCCCTACATAGAGGAATCCTAGTGATTGTATATTTACCTCGAATCTGGCCCTTTTGGTGCTCTATTATTATCCTGAAAACAATTTCCAGTTTAGGTTTTCTGGAATACAAATTGTTTTGACACTTCAATTGGCCTGAAACTCTGTTAATTCAGGGGGGGATGAATCATTAAGGGTACCACAATGGTCAATCAACGGGGTGATCTGAATGTTTACTTCCCATTAATTTTACTGTGCTGTGGACACAGCCTGTTTTAGGGATGTTACCATGGAACCTTGTAAAAATAGAATTGTGAATGTATGCTGATGAAATACAAGTACAAGAACAGTCCCTGATTTAGATGTGAGCCGTGCACCCGGCTAACTCTCACTCTGTTTTGACAATCGCAGGTGAAGAGAGGTGAGAATCCTAAAATAGAAAGGACATTGAAGGAATCAGCAGAATGGCTGAATCAGTGGCTGGTTTTAATTACCTGCCCAGATGTCTTGAGGACATTCCATATGTAATTGGTTCTACCTTGCCACCTTTGTACAGATAAAGATTCCTAAGAGAATTGGGAAGACATGGAGATTTGTCACTTGGTGCTGCTACAAAGGTACCCATATTGCCTTCGTTTCATCTTGGCCAAGAAATGAGGTTGTTCTTTGTCCTCTTCATTGCAAATCTCCTCTAGCTACACATGGAAGTGGGTTCTCGTTCCCTTTGTCTTGTCCCAGGAGCCATCATGGCCAACAGTGCTCCCTCTGGTGGGAAAAGCCGCCTTGCTCAAGCTACTGACTACAAGGATAGGAGCAGGGCATTCTACTCCAATGAAGAAGACCCGCAGGGAGGATAGGGGATAAAAACACTGAGAGAACAGTTGGGGGGAGGGGGACAGAAAGCTTGGTATGGACAGATAAATGTCTTATGGGTAAAATAAAGAACTGTGTAATATGTCCTCTGTACTCTGTGTATGCTCCGGCATCTAAACATGCAACTTCCCTTCAGATAATGGCTGCAACTTCCTTCCTGTTAAAGACCTGGCTGATGAATTACCTGACAATGTGCATCTCCACCCTCAGACAAAGGTGAAGAAAAAGGACTTAACATGTAAACGCCTGCATTTGTTTAAAACTTTTGTTTCTCAGTCAAGATCGGTGAGCAAAAAGTCAAGATGGAGTAGCAATTTAGCAGAGGATGAATGTTCAAGTGTGTGTACACATTAGAAGGAATATTTCCACTGAGCAGTGTCAGTAATATGCTAGAGTTTCAAAGCACTACAGCTAGGAAAGAGCTAAGAGAAATGATTTGTGCCCTGAGAAGCAGCGGGAGGATGATAGAAAAGGGCCATTTTTTTTACAATAGTAAATCAAAAGTACTCCAAAGGATACAAAAATACAGATTCAAAGGGGGACATGCACTCTGATGTTTATAGCAGCATTATCAACAATAGCTAAACTATGGAAAGAGCCCATATTCTGGATTCATGTGAATGGATAAAGAAGATGTGGATGGAATATTACTCAGCCATGAAAAAGAATGATATTTCCAGTGATATGGATGGAGCTAGAGTGTATTATGCTAAGTGAAATAAGTCAATACCAGAGGAAGACAAATACCATATGATTTCACTCATATGTGGAATTTAAGAAACAAAACAGATGAACGTGTAGGAGTGGGAAAAAAAGAGGAGCGAGGGAAACGAACCATAAGAGACTCTTAACGTGAGAGAACAACTGAGGGTTGATGGAGGGAGGTGGGTGGGGGATGGGCTAGATGGGTGATGGGCATTACGGAGGACACTTGTTGGGATGAGCCCCTGGGTGTTGTATGTAAGTGATGAACCACTGAATTTTACTCCTGAAAGCAATATTGCACTGTCTGTTAACTTAGTAAAATTTAAATAAAAATTAAAAAAAAAGTAAAGCAGGCGATCTCTTTAATAAGATATGTAATAAACGACCCCTGTCCTGAAAATCGGCGTCAGGATGCACAGTGGCACACCTCTCTGAGGAGAAGCCCCCTCAGGCTGACATAGCCTGCTGTCTGAAGGCCAGAGGAAACAAACATTCCGTTGCTTTTCTTCTTTATTTGTGTATTCTGACCTAGTGGCTCCCTCCCTTTTTCCTCCTAGATGGGCACTTTGTGGATTATTCTGGTATAAAATTAGGATGCACTATTATTCTTGGTTATGGGGTGGGTGAGATAGGCGCTCAAATGATATCCTGTTCTAGCAGAGCTGCTCTTCTTCCAAACTCAGAGAGAATGCTGCCCACTTGCATTTGGGGATGCCCGGGCCCCACCTTCGCTTGCCCTATTCACCACTGCACCCCAGAGCATGAGACAATGCAAGGCGCCACTAGTCATAGTAAATTGTCATATGAAGGCAATGCCTAACTGTATTTTCAGCCTTTTATCTGTTCATTCCTGCAGCTCCATGGGACCTCCTATCCTTCAGAAAGTTGTTTCAGACCTGGGGTCCACGACAGAGAAAGAAGGGACTTTTTTCTTCTATCTTCCTTTCCTTAGATACCATTGTCTCTGCTGTGATTTGTGTCAACACTAAGAACATATTTTTTTCCAGAAATTTCCAGAAAATTATCCAGGACTGGAGAGTCACTCATTTCCTCAATTTGGTGGAAACCAAGACTGTGTCTTAAGGAACCACCTCCATTCATGGGAGATGGCTCAGGTTAGAGCTGAAAAAACGGTATCAGCTAGAGGAGACCCTCTAGATGACAGGGAGCCATTAGGAATTGGGAGTGCAGTGGGGAGATGGATTTTTTTCAATTTTAGACTTTCATTTATTTGGACTTTGACTCCAGGGGAAGATAATTGGATTTCAAAATGTAGTTCCTTTGGACTTTACCATGCAACTAGGTCTAATCTTTAAACTTTTATTTCTCCCTGAGAATTCGTAATGGATGAGGAATTTATATTCACATCTGGGGCCTCTTTATAATGTTTGCATTTTATGTGTGGAGTATCTTACTGTTATCATTTGCTCTCATCAAAGAACCTCTGGTGATAGACAATGTGACTGATTTAAACAGGGGTTGGAAACAGAACAGGTATGTATTTCCAGCTCTGTGTAGAGGAACCTTGGGGCTTAATGTATGGTTGTGACCCATCTCAGAGCCTTCTTCAGGTAACACCTAAACTACCCAGCAGATTTTGGTGGGGGGGCCCTGAGCCTTATACAGTTTGTAGGGAGGGAGCAGTTTAAGGAAAAAGGAACATAAAGTGATGAATACAAAATTAGGTATTGGGCCATGAAAGGGAGCCAAACAAAGGAGGGTCATGTAGCATCAGTATCCTTAGCTTTGATAAACCCACCCCTCTGCCCACCTGCTGTCTGGAGGACACCCAAAGAAACAGTGGACAGTCCACAAGGATAGGAGCAGGACCCTCCCCATGAGTTGTTGACCTCTCCCAAGATAGCTGCACCCCCTGCTGGGCCACACACTTAACAGTTGCTTGTAAACCCATCTAAAATGATGTTGTTATTCACAACGGACTCTTCTCATAAATATCTGTGGCTTCCACTGTAACCTCACTGCCAAGTTAGAATGGAAGTGAATCTTAAGATTGAATTCCTCCACCCATGTAAATGTTGATTAGCAAGCAGGCATGAAACAATCCTACAACCTGTTCTGGGATCTCTATGAAGTTCCAGCTCTGTTCTGTGCATGGAAGGTTAACTAGATGCAAATATGACAATATTCTGGTGACAGGATAGAGTCAGATTCAGGCACAATAATTGTCTGTGAAGGATTTCAGAGTGGGTTTTTTCCCCTAAGAAAAAGGACACTCTCCTACACAAGAACAGAGTAATATCAAAATCAGGGAATTTAACATTGATACATACCTATTATTTAATCCACAGTCTATATTCAAATTTTGTCATTGTCTCAGTAATGTTCTTTATACCTATTTTTTGTCTTGGTCTGGGATCCTTTCCAGGATCATAGGTTGCATGTGGTCATGAAGTCCCTCTGCCTCCTTGCACCTGGGACAGTTCCCCAGTCATTTTTTGCCTTTGTCCACCTTGACATTTTTGAAGAGTAAAGACCAGTTAGTTTGTAGGCTGTTCCTCATTTTGGCTTTGCCTGATGTCTCCTCATGATTAAATTAAGGTTATATATTTTTGGCAGGAATGCTACAGAAGTGATGCTGTGCATCCTATCAGGAAGCACGTGACATTGGTTTGCCCCAGTATTGGGTGATGTTCATTTTGATGGCTTGGTTACAATGTGGCACTCTAAGGTTCTTCATTATAAAGTCACTACTTTCCCCTCCTGTGATTAATAAGCAATCAGCAGGAAGATACTTTGAGACTATGCAAATACACATTTGTCAGGAAACTCACCCACTATTTTAGGTAACATTGATGAGTTTCTAATTCACTCATTTATTTTTATTGTTTAATTTCTATTATAAGGGAGAACTGTTTCAGTATGAACTCATGAAATTTTATTCAACGGGTTGTAGTCCACTATCACTAATATTTAGGTAACTGAAATTGTCTATAATTTCCAGCCCTCATCTTGTATGCCTGTCATTTGACTGATGACATCCATTTGTCTAATTACCAGAGCTTCTGTTGCTAATCAGAGATTAAGAGAGCTGAAGGACATTTAGTAACCCAATGACCCCTGGAGTGCATATTCCTGAATTAGGAAAATTGAATACTACAGAGTGTAGATTAAAGAACATATTTACATCACAGTGCCTATGCTGAAGAATTTAAATTATACAGGACATCAATCATTAAACTTGAGAGATCAAAAGATTGAAAAGTTGGGTAATGTTAAGAGGAAATGTACTCACCCCTTCTTGGAACTGAGTTAGTATGGTTTTTGCTCTCTGTCTGATCCAAGCTCGGCTCAGCCCCTCCCTACCCTTCTCATTCTTGGAAACCTAGTTTGCCTGTGTGTTCATGCTCGCTGCTCCCAGTCAAGCTGTAGGCTTAAAAACAATGTCCTGCCCTCACTGGAGGAGGCCTGAGAGAGTCCAGCATCTTCTGTAACTGGGTAGGTACATCTGTCTAATGCTCAGATTCAGTTACAAAGCCCATGTGCTCCAACACAAAGCCACTTCTTCCAACCTAGCCTTGACCCCGTCATACAGTTGATGTTTTGGCCTTTCTCTGCATACCTCTTGTCTTATTTCTCCATTGGTTTGGAACACAGTTGGGAAGAGGCTAAACTTACTGGCCCCCTCAGAGACCTCAACCTTCTAAGACCCACCCCTTTCATTTCTACTTCAAGTGAGTCAAGCAGCCACTCTCTGTGTTGATGACTCTCTCAGCTTTTCTTTATTTTAAGATATTTATTTATTTATTTATTTATTTATTATTTTTAATCAGAGAGAGAGCAGAAGCAGGGGGAATGGCAGGCAGAGGGAGAAGCAGGCTCCCCGCTGGGCAGGAAGACTGATGCAAGACTTGATCCCAGGACCCTGGGGTCATGACCTGAGCTGAGGGCAAATGCTTAACCGACTGAGCCACCTAGGGTGCCCCGACTCTCTCAACTTTTCAACTGAATATCTTCTAAATTAAGAGAAAAAGTCTGAAGTTTGTCTTGATCCTCCTCACTGGAATGCTAGTGCTCCCCAGGGTCTCTGTGTGTTCCTTCCCGCTCTGTCTCAGCTCCTCCCAGTTGATATTCCATCCAGCAGCTAGAATCAAGCTGTGAAGCCAAACCAAACCACTTCTCTGTCCAAAGCCCTCCATGATCCCCCCTCTTCTTCAGCATCAAAGTCAAAGTTCTTACCATGGCCTACTGAAATGAAAACATAATTTGATTGCAAAGTGGGTGGACTGTATTAATTTTATCTTGCTTATGGTCTAGCCCCTATTACCTCTCTACCTTCTTCCCTTCCCCTTGCTCACTTCTTTCTAGCCACTCTGACCTTACTTTGTTGCTCAAACACATCAGGAGACTTTCATCCTCCAGACCTCTGCCCTGGATGTTCCTTCCCTCTTCCTGCAACAATTTTCCCTACTTATCTGTGTTACTCATTTCCTTACCTTCTTTGAGATTTTCTCAAATGTCATCTTCCTGGTGATCCCATTGCCAGACCCCCTAAATTGCAACCCCCTCTCAAATACACACAACTCTTTAATCTCTCTCCAGCATGCATCAAGACCTAATATAACTATATATTCTATTTAATATTGTGTTAATTGTCTGTGTCTCTCCAGTAAAACATAAGATCCCTCAGAATAGAGCATACACCCAAAGAGAGAATTAGAACTCTGGAATATAGAGAGATAATCTAGAATGTCACAATTATGGAGTATGTGCTCCCCCACCCCCCACTCCCCACACTGCACCCCCCATTTATATGTTGATGCCCTAACCCCCATATGGCTATATTTGGAGATGAGGCCTCTAAACAAGTAATTAAGGGTGGGATCCTGATCCCAATGGGAGTGTCCTTACAGGAAGAGACACCAGAGAGCTCCCCATACTTCTGCCTGTTTGCACAAAAAAGTAATGTGAGCACACAGCAAATGGTAGCTGTCTACAAGTCAGGAAGAGAGTCCTCACCAGAAAGCACCTTGATCTGAGACTTCTAGCCTCCAGTACTGTGAGAAAATAAATTTCTATTGTTTAAGCCGCTGAGTTTGTGGTATTTTTGTTATAGCAGCCTGAGCAGACTAATACAGCCACATAGATTTTTTTTTTTTAAAGACACATATTAAGATGGTAGAAATAAATCCAACATATGAATAGTTACAACAAACATAAAGAGTTGAAACTCTCCAATTAAAAAATGGAGTTCACCATGGGGGTGCCTGGCTGGTTCAGTCAGTAGAGCATGTGACTCTTGATCTCGGAGTCATTAGTTCAAGCCCCAAGTGGAACATAGAGATTAATTAAAAAAAAAAACACACACAAAAAAAACCCCAGAGTTCACCAGACTAAATTTTTAAAAATCCAGGTATATGAAATATATAAGAGATAAAACATAAAAACATAAACATAAAATAATAGACCAGGGGAAAATAATAATTGAGTAATATACAGTAGGCAAATTATCAGCCAAAGGAACTTTCTATACTAACCAAATGAAACAGAATATCAGACAAAGTAAAGTTTAAGGCAAAATCATTACTAAACAGAAGGTAAGGAGATAATATTAAAAACTTCAACTCATCAGGAAGGTGTAAAAATTCTTAACTTGTATAGACCTAATATTAAAGTTTGAAACAACATAAAGCAAAATTGATAAAATACTTTCTGACTCATTTATAAAGCTATCAAACGTTGATACCACAAACATAAAAAGATAGGAAAATTATGCCAGTTTCACTCACACATGACTGCAAAAAATCCTAAATCAAATTTAGTAAACCATATGTAGCAATGTAAAAGCAAACAAAATAGTACATCATGCCTAGTTTGAGTTTATCTTAGGAATGCAAATTTTGCTAAATAATATTATTACAGACGCAATTCATTTTCCCACAACTTAAAGGAGAAAGAAACATATAATTATCTCAATAGACACAAACAGCTCTGTCTCTATCACCTGCAGGGCTTGGGACAAGAGTGCAAATGGAGGCCCACATATCATGTAATGATACTTAAAAGTTATAAGTCAATCTAAGAAACTGATAGATAAAAATATGCTTTATCCTACTATCTTGATAAATATACCTCCATGGGGACAAAATTTTTTAAATATGCATAAAACCTTGGAATTCTTTTTATTTAAGATCTATTTATTTATCTGAGAGAGAGAGAGAGTTTGCACTCCAGGGGGCCAGGGCTGAGGGAGAGGATATGGGAGAGAGGCAGACTCCCTGTTGAGCGTGGAGGAGCCAGAGGAGGGGCTCCATCTTATGACCCTGAGATCATGACCTCAGCCAAAATCATGAGTCGGATGCTTAACTGACTGAGCCACCCAGGGGCCCCAGCCTTAGGGTCCTATGACATCAAGGACATGCTAAAATACCCAAGATGACTCAACTGAAGTGTTATTCTGCATATCTGAATAGTCTTTTAATGGACTGGCTATGTTTAGATGAGTAATAAAATTGAAACATATATAATTGATAAGGTATATATTTGTTCTATAAATACATTTTCACATCCTTGTTTCCGTATATTACTAATTTTGATGTTATGATCAAGATTTTCACATAATCTGTTGATATGAATGATCTAAGTCATTGAAAATAAAGTATAATTGTATTGAAAGTACACAAAATTTGAATATATTTTCATCAAAAATGTAAATTAAAATAAATGTAAAAATTAAAAATGTAGACTTACTCTTACTACATTTTCTAAGTGAGCTACTCTCTTTATACCTGGGACCAAAAGTGTAATGTGTATCTGTGAATAGAAGTTGCAAATAAGTTGAACAGGTTCTCCTCCCCAATTTTCATCATCCTGTAGACTATCTGTAGCTTAGATGATATTTTTTATTTTTTTATTTATTTCTTTTTTATTATGTTATATTAATCACCACACATTACATCATTAGTTTTGTAGCTTAGACAATATTGATTAAACATGAAATTAAGTACTAATCAGTCTGAGGTTCCAAATATGTGCTGACTTAGCAGATGCACCTTTTCTTAAAATAAGATTTTATTTATTTGAGGGCCGGGGGAAGCATGAGTGGGGGATGGAGGCAGAGGCAGCAGGACAAGCAGACTCCCTGGTTGAGCACAGAGCAGGTCACGGGGTTGATCCTGGGGACCTTGAGATCATGACCTGAGCCGAATCAGACGCTTCACCGACTGAGGCACCCTACCTTATTATTATTTTTTTAAGATCCATTTATTTATTTTATTTTTTATTTATTTTATTTTTAAAAGATTTTATTTATTTATTTGAGAGAGAAAGAATGAGATAGAGAGAGCACAAGAGGGGGGAGGGTCAGAGGGAGAAGCAGACTCCCCGCTGAGCGGGGAGTCTGATGCGGGACTCGATCCCAGGACTCCAGGATCATGACCTGAGCCAAAGGCAGTCGCTTACCCAACGGAGCCACCCAGGCGCCCCCATTTATTTATTTTAGAGAGAGAGGGTGCACGTGGGGAGGGGCAGAGGGAGAGGGAGAAAGAGAGAAGCAGACTCCCCGCTGAGCGGAGCCAGAGGCCCAGCTTGATCTCATGACCCTGAGATCATGACCCGAGCCTATAAAAAGGGTTCCATGCCCAACCAACTGAGCCACCCAGGCGCCCCAGCAGGTGCACCTTCTTGATTGTTCTCACTCCCCCTTCCTTCACTTGCATGAAAAACAAATGCCAGCATGACAGAATACACGAATGCTTGTCGACTCACAACTTGGTAAGTAAAACGATGTAAGAGAATTTAAAGTTTTACTGAGTTGGAATTTTTCAGATGAAACACTGTCATGGATTGCTAAACACATCCTAACTGTGCTAGGATCTACAGGAATAAACCCGGATACTAGAAGTAATTTCACTTCAAAAGAGAAACCATTCTGGGAAGAAAAGAAAAGTGCTTACATTTTAAATGGTGGTTTATTCTCCTGTTGCTTCTTAAATTACACACTATTATGCCAAATTCAGATGTGAGTGGAAAATTCTATACTAATGAGTGAGTGGCTGACGGGAAGTTATCGACAGTTGTGTCACTCAGGAGATTTCTTGTTAGACTCTTTTGCAGTTATGACCATCGCCATCTTCAGAATTGAAAGCTTTGTCCAAACCCCACCAAACACGTGCCTGCCACCTCTCCCATTCCTACTTAGCACCAGCACTCAAATCTGAACACAGTCAGACCTGTTCACATACTATGTCAACAAAATAAAACTATAAAAAAAAACCCCCCAGCATTAAACCCTTAGAATTATAAAATGCCAATAGTAAAGTGTGGTGCTGGTGAAAAACACATATAGTTAAGAAACTAGAAATAGGCCCCCAAATTCAGGAAAGAGGATCATAGGGTGGATTAGTGAAATCAGTAAGGACTGACTGAAATATAAATTTATTATTAATATGCTTTCATTCATTCATTCATTCCAAGCTGTGTGTTAAGCTTAGCCACTGAACTCAACACATGGGCCTCGGTTCACCTTGTGTTTCTTTTTTTTTTTTTTTAAAGATTTTATTTATTTTTTTTTAGAGAGTGAGCGAGAGAGAAACAGCATGAGAGGGGAGAGGGTCAGAGGGAGAAGCAGGCTCCCCACTGAGCGGGGAGCCCGATGTGGGACTCGATCCCAGGACCCTGGGATCATGACCTGAGCCGAAGGCAGACGCTTAACCATCTGAGCCACCCAGGCGCCCCACCTTGTGTTTCTGCAGTGAGACAAAAATAATGGTAGTTGTAGTTGGTGTTCAATAAATATTAGATGCTCAATAAAAATCAGACATTATAGTTCTAATGTTGGAAAGAAGACAAGTGAAGTTTGTTTACTGGTGGTATTGAGATAATTGGCTAGAAATTGGGAAAAACAATGAAGTTAGAGGCACTCCTTATAAAGGACATCAAAATAAACTTCAGAAGAATTTATTGAAGTGTAAGCATTGTACGAAAAGCACAAAATAAGGGGCACCTGGGTGGCTTAGTCAGTTGAGTGTCCGACTCTTGATTTCAGCTCAGGTCAGAATCTCGGGGTTGTGGGATCGGGTTCTGGGCTCAGTGTGGAGTCTGCTAGTCCCTCTCCCTCTGCTCCCTGCCTCCCACTCTCTCTCTTGCAAATAAATGAAGTCTTAAAAAAAAGAAAGAAAAGCACAAAATAACCAGGTTATTAGATTTATGAAAGGTGAATGTCCTCAGTATTGAAGTAATAAAGTCACAAAGGGAAAAATAAATGGATGGATCTTAATATTTAAATGTTTTTAAATTCCATACCAAAACAAAACAGCAGACTGGGGGAAATAGTTTGACTCCCTATTGACTGATAAAAGTTAAAAATCTAGAGAAAGTATTTCAATGTATAACCAAATCATGATGACTTCAATAAATAGGCTACAGAGGTTGTGGTGGATATTTGGCTTTTTCTGACAACTGTGACCGACAGAACAATGCCCCCCCCCCCCCAAATAGCCACATCCTAATTCCAGAACCTAGGAATATGTTACATTACATGACAGAGGAATAAAGTTTGCTAATTAACTGACCTTAAAATGAGATGACCCTGGATTACGCAGGCAGGCACAATATAATCACAACGGTCCTTAAAAGTGGGAGAGAGATGTGGACATTCAGGGTGCTGTGTTATGAGAATGATTTGCATCCATTATTACTGGTTTTGAAGATGGAAAAAGAGAGCCACAAGCCAAAGAACACAGGCAGGAAAAGGCAAGGAAACAGAATCTAGAGCCTAGAGCCTCCTAGAGCCTCCAGAAAGGAATGCAGCCCCACTACCACCTACATTTCAGCCACGGAGACTTGTGTCTGACTTCCGACATACAGAACTTAAGAGAATAAAATTGTGTTCCTTTCAGCCATAAGTTTATGATAACGTGTCACGGCAGCAAAAGAAAACTAATAGAGCCACCCAGTTTTTTACCCCCGTTTCTATGTTTGCAGAACCCACCACCTCTTGAGGCAGAATCCTCCCTCTATAGAGAATTAGGACGCCTTTTCCCAGCCTCCCTGGCGGTGAGCAATCGAATGCACTTGCCTGACTCGGAACTGAGAGCTGGCGATGGGAAGGAGGAGAGCCTGCGTGGAATCTGTTGTCATCAAAGGCAGCAGGGCAGGCGTTCTCAACGCTGTGTGACCGCGTGACTGTGTGACCGTGACCGTGGGTGCCTCCAGGTCCTTGCCCAGCAGCAAGTTGAAGGAGCCTGTCCTGCAGCAGGATTTTGGGCTTCACTCCCGGCTGTAAAAACACTCAACCTGGTGCTCTGGCCCCCCTGGAGATTCTGGGGCCCTTCATAAGTTCCTTTTCTGCTAAACTAGCCAGAGTTGGTTTTTGTGGTTTGTGACCCAGAAGCCTCAGCGATCCAGGTATGAACAGATAATTTACTCAAAAGGAAAAAGAAATGCCAAACACGGAGAAAAACTTTACCCTGTCTGGGAGTCCAAGAAACTCAGAGCAAGCTTGAGGTGCTATATTACACTGATGACAAATAAAAACGATCATTTTTGTGTGTGGCAAGACTGTTACCCTTATTTATAGCTAGTAACTAAGTGGATAGACAGTTTAGAAAGGGGTAATAGGAAAATGAAGCAAAATCTGTAAATATGTGCTGAGCAATTCCTAAGAAAATGTGGCAAGCTGTGTGGTAGGATGAAGCTTAATGTTTTATGTGTTTGTATGAGAGGAATCATTGATGTGGTCTTAAAATGTGTTGGGCTGTGGATAAAATTTGCATTAGGACCCCATAAGATCTTAGGGAGCAGAGGCACAGAGACCCAATCCCAATTTCCTGAAATATAAAGTTAACTAAAGCTGTCAGTGTGGCTGAGATCAAGGTTCTGAGCTGGAAAGGGCAATGGGTTCCACAAGGGTGGAAGGAGGCCAGCTTTGGAGGTCTATACGCTGACTAGGGGAAGTAATTACAGGGCAATATGGTCCTGCAGTGGCCCCACCTGGACGGGGTTAATGGCCCCAGAAAAGTGCCTTGGAAAGAATCAAGTCAGAGCTGTAATTTTAGGAACAGAAGTCTCTTTGCTGGGGAGTGATCTGATTGCTAAATGCCTAGAATTTGAAGAACGTTTTCCTAACTGATGGTGCGCTGACCCAATGGAAAATAATATATTGCCCTTGAAATAATCACAAAGTGTATCGGGACGCCTGGGTGGCTCTCTCGGTTGAGCGTCTGACTCTTATTTCGGCTCGGCTTGGGTCATGATCTCGGGGTGGTGAGATGGAGCCCCTCCTAGGGCTCCATACTCAGCAGGGACTCTGCTTCCCCTCTCCCTCTGCCCCTCCCCCCGTTCATGCCCCCCCCCCAGCCTCTAAAAGAAATAAATTAATCTTAAAAAAAAAGAATCACAAAGTATAACAACATAACAAAATGTGACATAAATTTAAGTGAAAACACTATAGAGAATAAGTACATGTGATGTTTAACTGTGTAGCATTTTTCTCACAGCCAAGGAGTAAGATGGACAGTGGGGAGAGTCAGAAATCAGAGCAAGGAGAAATGACAGAAGTCAGAGAACAAAGGGGTCCTGGGGCCAGTCACTGAGCTGGAATGCAAATCTGACCCATCTCAGCTGGAGTCCATCAGTTCCTATAGCTTGTCTTCACCTCCTTTGGCTGTGAAGGAGATTTAAGAAACCTGTCCACATAGACTGTGAGCTAATCTTTTTTCCTTTCCTTTTCTATTTTGAAATACCAAACAGGGATTTGGGGTCTGATGCAGAGCCATGATTTATTTTGCCACCTTTCTGAGGCTCCAGAGTACCCAGCTGGTTGGAGGATCCTTTCACCCTTTCCTTCCTTTTTCTTCTCTTCTTTCCTTCCAAAGAGTTTTTGTGTCCCTATGTCCTCTATCTGACCTTAAATTAGATCCAGAAAGGACTTCAGCACAGGGACAGTCCAGATCTAGGCAACTGGCTGAATCAGGCATCAGCCACCCCCCCATTATGTTGCACTGTCTCTGAGAACAACCTTGCTGTTTGCACACTAAGCTCAAGAGGAACACGGGTCCTGAGGAGCTGGTGAAGAGCTGAGACTCTGAGAATCCAGGCTTGTGCGGCAGTTAAGTGGACTGATGCTGAAAGCCCACCTGTAGGGAGATGGTTTACATGCACAAGACCCCCTTTGCCCCCCACTGGCTGGCGCTAGGTCCATGACAGTTGTTTCTCAGTCGACAACTTAGGCGAGTGACATCAGGAGGACAGTCAGTCCGACAGGGAATGTGGTCTCTGGAAAGGCACGTCAGAATTTGAATCTCTGGCTGCGGTTTATCCAAGCACTTAACTCTCGAAGCCTTCCTTTTGCCCACTGTACAATCCAGAGGAGCGACGGCGCCCCACAGAGTTGCCCTGAGGATTCCAAGAGGTAACTCAAGTGCTTAGCACGCTGCCAATGTCAGCTGTTGTCGTTAGCAAGACAAAGTCATTCTGTCTGCAGAACAAAGGGTGAAACAGGTGAGACCGGATGTTCAGAGTCTTGTACCTAAATCACTGGCCGGTTTTTTTCTGACACATTCAGATCCAGCTTGTGCTCCTCGTTTCTCAGTAAAGACCAGCTCATTTTTCGTATGGGGTATGTTCACATGCACACGCCCACTCCCACACACCTGGGCTTGGCATGCGGGATGCCAGTGGGATCCTGGGCAAACACCCTTCTTAGAAGCTGAAGATTACAACACAGCTGGATGGGGATAAGGTGGGCGGGGGGGCACGTCAATCACGACATCAGCCAGACCTTGTCAGAGCCCCAGAACACTCTGAAACGCTGTGGTCTTGATTCTCTACCAGCTCCAGCTTGGCTCACTGTCTTCAGTTCCCTGCAGTGACAGGTGTGGTCAAGCCGTTACAATACCTCACCTGGCAACAAGCATCTACCTCACGACATCATCGTGAGGTTCCATGAGTTGTCACAGGTGAAGTGCCAAGGGCAGCAGCTGACGCTTACAGTAAGAGCTCAGCAAGTGCAGGCTCTCAGTCACAGCCAGTGCAGAAATGGCATTCGTCCTGGTTGGGCCCCAAGGGCTAGGAAGACAGCCATGGGGTAGAACACAGGCCCTTCGTGGTCCCGGCTCCCAAGGACCTGAGATGCAAAGGGGAGCCATGTGGTTGTATTCCCACAGCTGGGTTGCTTCCCCAAGAGGCAACTGTGACAGAGAAATGACGAAAATGCCAAGTGTCGCAATTAAAAAGATAACATAAGGACCGGTTCATCTTTGCAGACTGTTCTCCTATGGAATTTAAATCCTTTCCCCTCCTAACTGAGGAATTTCAAACATTCCACCTTCTCTCTTTTCCAGAGACCCAGGGAAGTGGTACCCACTTCCACCACACCCTCAGTACCCCAGCAAATGGCTGGGGCTGGAGCACCCCCAACTCAGTCACATGAGAGACCCTTGGCTTCTTAAGTCATGAACACTCTGGGTAATTTTACCTCCTGTCAATAAAGAGGACTTTGTAAGAAACAGTGCTGAGTGATAGGAGCTGTTCGTGGAAGGGAGGGCCACCCTGGGACATTGTGCACCCACATGGATTGTATCTTGGCCAAATGATGTTTCAGCCATTAACTCAGGCACTCAGACTCCCCAGATACATAATGAGCACCTTTTGGAGAATTGTACTTCAAAAGAAAAAAAAATTCAATTCCTTACACAAGTATTTGGTTAATTTATAGCATCCCATTAACTGCTTTGCTGCTGTGTCTAAAGCACCCCTCCGGTGACTGCTGGAGAAGGGAACCCTGCAGATAGTAGCAAGCGGGACCAGACCCCTATAGGCCCTTCCTACTCATTAACCAGCATCTGTTCTCTGAAGCCAGGTGCACCCCAAACAAGGACCTCAGAGGGAAAACCAGGAGCAGTATCAACACGGCAGAGTCAGGGGCAACCTTGAATACATTTGCAAATGTGCTTTAAAATACAAAGAGTGGGGTGCCTGGGTGGCTCAGTTGGTTGGGTGTCTGACTCTGAATTTTGGCTCAGGTCATGATCTCGGGGTCCTGGGATCAGGCCCCATATTGGGCTCCGAGCTGTGTGTGCAGCCTGCTTAAGATTCTCTCTCTCCCCCCAAATAAAATAAAATAAAATAAAATAAAAGGAAAGGAAATAAAATAAAATACAAAGAGCTTCAAACCTAACTTGAAGATGTCCTTCTAGAACCACCATTTCTCCTTTTCAGAGAAAAAGTGGCCACCCCTTATGGAGCCAACACTTTCATGTGGAGATATGCAGCATTTGGGGAGCTGGGCAGAAGGGGGGCCCCATCAAACCCACCACTCTACCTCACCCAAGCCACCCTTTGATGTTATTTTTTGACATATTTTTCTTTATATGTTGTGAGGGACACTGAGAGCCCAACTACCTGTGTCCCTTCTCTAATGACCTGTGGTTTGGATAAACCAGGAGGGCACCCTGGTTGCCTGAAGTGAGTTCTCTTGTGGGAGATGTGGTTCAGGGATGGATGCAAAAGCTAAATCAATCCATTCAGAGTGAAACTTGGGGCTCTGTTCTGTTTGGGAGCAGAGGAGCCTCTTCCCTCCTCTTAGACGTGAACAAGGTGGTGACCCTGGAGTGCCAGCAGCTGCCGCCACCAGGAGGGAAACCAGCCTGAGGCCAAAAGCGATGCAGGCAGGAGTGTGAGTCTGAGAGAGTACGGATCCGTCCTGAAAAGATCCAGAACTTGGGCAGCACATCCACCTTTCAGCCAGCCCTACCTTGGGACACATTCCCTGTATTTACACCATTGTGGGTGTGGATTTTCTGTCATGGAACTGTGAAACACTCTAATAAAATCATCTTTAGGAAAAAAAAAAAAAAAAGATTCAGAGCAGCCTCCTGCGGGCAGCACAGCGCGAGAGGGGGAGCTCATTTTTGGAGCGCAGGGCCTGCCCGTCATCCCTTCAATCTCAGGCTAAGAAGAGCCGGGCTCAGACGAAGCGGACGGTGCGGAGGGGAGCCTAGTGAACGCGCCGCAAGGGCTGCTCCCCAGCGCGGCTGGCACTTAGTAGGAGCTTTGCAAGGGCGACGAGGGCGCAGTACTTGGCGTGTGGCTGCACCGCGGCGGCGTCAGGGCTCCAGCGTGTCCGGGCTCGGAGCCCACGCTCCTTCCCCGGGAGAGCAGAGGCCAGGCAAGCCGGGCGAAGCGGTCAGATCACAGGCGCCCAGGAAGGACGCGGGCGGAGGTGCGACAGCCGCGGAACAGGCGGCAGCAGGAAAGGGCCGGCCGCTACGCACGCCCTTTCCGGCCATTGTCACTAAGACTGCCAGGCCTTTCCCTGAGAGGGAGGCCCCGGGCAGGAGACGAAAACCTTGAGAGACTGTCTCCCTCACCAAACCGAAGCCCGAACAGCAAACTGGAAACAGTTCGCCGTGACCAGGAAACTAAAATGGCGACTGGAAACGGAGCGGGTTCTCGGGGGGAAATGCAGTGAGCCAGGCTTGCTTCGGGCTCCGGGGACAGACAGCTCCCGGGTTCCAGCCCACGCCCGGACTCCGGAATGCAGGATGCCCACCCCGCGGAGAAAGTCCCGGCGGGCTGAGGCAAGGGAAAATGCTCCCTCCCCCCAAGAGTCCGTTTCGGGAACCCCCGCTGCTCTTCCGCCTCCTCCAGCCCCACTCCAGACACAGTGGGCCCCCAAGCAGATAACAGCCAAAGGGACGCGTGAAGGCCAAGTGGAAACTGGCGCAAGCCCACACAACTCTAGCCGTCTAGGCCTCGGACAGAGCGAACCGGGCTCCTCGCGGCCCCGACCGACGCAGGCCTGTGGGGGCAGGGCGGCCGGGGGCGGCCGGGGGCGGCCGGGCGGGACAGCCCAGGCCTCCGCTTCGTGTGTGCGGCCGACCCGCACCGGGAGAACAAAGCCCTGAGAGCTGCCAGCCAGGGCAGCCGGGACCACTAACCCATGTGCCCCCAGAACCCCGGGCGTTCCTGAGAAGTGTCTTCTAAGCTCCCCTGCAGAGCCGAAGATGAGGCCCTTGAATTGTACCACAGACTTCTGCGCACTCTCACCGCCTCTTCCCAAGTGAGCCCGCTTCGCGGGAGGCCCAGGGCGGCCGGGGCTTCCCCAGCCCAGTGAGCCTTCCCCGAACAGCACGGAAGAGAAGCATACAGACGCGCCTCAGCCCTCCCGACCCCCACTTTAAACCGGCGGGAGAGGAGGCCCCTCCAGTTCCACTTCCTGAATCCCTTCTTGCAGGAGAAGGCTGATCTTGTACAAAAAAGCATGCAAAGCTCCAAACAGGAGGTAACATTCTTTCTCACAGGCAAGCCAGTTGGATTTTTTTTTTTTTTTACTTGAAAAACTCCTTTTTCTAGGGTAGCCTGTGTTATGCTGGGTCTACATACCTTGAAAAACTCCGGACTCGCATTTATGTCTCCCTCGGGAAATCTTGATTCAGTCCTGAAAGCGACGAGAGAGCACTTCACTTTAAGTGCTTGACTCAGAACTGGCCAAAAATAAGGGGAGGTGAGGGTGGCAAGAAGGGGAAACGCACTTAGAACCAGAGACACACACCAAGGCAGCGGGCTCCGGACAACCAAGCGTGGAGGCGCGTACGAACACCCGCCTACGGAGAGCGGCGCTCATTCAGTGACTGGTAGAAGACTCGTGCGGGTTTAGAGGGAGAGCGCAGAAGGAGAATTGTGTGCCCAGACATTGTGGATAGAAACGACCTAACGCGGGGATGAGGGGCGCCGGTGGTACGCAGAGAGCACATGCAAAATGTTTTTAAAAACTGTTCTCCACATTCCTGGGCATTTTTTTTTTCCCCCAGAGAGATGATTTTTGTCCACACCAAAAGCCCCATATAAATGGTTATCGCAGCTCTACTCATAATAGCCCCCACCTGGAAGCTACCCCAGTGCCCTTCAGTGAGTGAATGCACAAACTGGTACATCCACACCATGGACTACTGACACAACAGAGCGGACTAGTGATACCCACGATAACCTGGAACAATCTCCAGAGAATTATGCTGAGTGGAAAAAGAAACCAATCCTAAATGGTTACATCCTGTGTGATTCCAGGTGTACAACATTTCTGGAATGACAAATGTTTCACCTCACAGACTGGTGGTTGCTGGGAAGGTCTGGCGGTAACAGGCAGCAGGACGGATCCTGCTGCTATGGAAACGTTGAGTCTTGGTCAATGTCAATACTCTGGATGTGATACTGTACTCCAGTTCTGCACGATGTTACCACTGGGGAACACAGTTAAAGGGTACCGAATTATTTTACAACCACATGTGAATCAATCCAGTTATTACAATGTAAAAAAGTTTGACCAAAAACAAAACAAAACCCCACCCCAAAACAGTTCTAATTGTATTGCTGGTGATATTAGTATTGCTATTCTGAGTTTATGTGTATAATAAAGCACAGGAGTTACTATACAATGTTCTATTTCTATGCCCCCTCATCTTTGAGTGCTGATTCTGAGTGGAAAAGATTATGACATAATATAGGAAATGTTAAGTAAAAAAACCCCTGCAATCCTGAATTGCACTATGAATTCATGGATTATTTTTTTTAAAAGATTTTATTTATTTATTTGACAGAGAGCACAAGTAGGCAGAGTGGCAGGCAGAGGGAGAAGCAGGCTCTCCGCTGAGCAGGGAGCTGGACGTGGGGCTCGATTCCAGGACCCCAGAATCATGACCTGAGCCGAAGGCAGCCGCTTAACTGACTGAGCCACTCAGGCGCCCCATGAATTATTTTTACCTACTGATATGCGTAGAAAAAAGACCAACTCGGTAGCAATGAGCATTTCTGAGACATAAATTATGGTTTTGAAATATAATTTTCCACTAAAAGAAACAGGGTTTCTTAGAGACTTCTGATTGCAGGTTTTGGGGCAAGATATGTACTGAATGAGCCTGGGACAGCTTGTCATGCCAGAGAGGGAGGTAAGTATCAATGATTATTAGGGTTCTACCAGGACTCAGAAGCCAACTTGAACGGACTTATACCAGCTAAAGATGGGGCATCTTTAAGCTTCAAGGATAATTTCATCGATGGTTAGCGTTGGGAAGTGGAAAGTGAAAGGTTTCTGTAGGACTCTCAATGGTGAGAGAAATCTTGAACTTTGATGGACAGTTTTTTTTTTTTTTTTTTTAATGGCTTTTTGGGTATGAGTCATGCTTAGGAAAGTCAGTTTAAATAATGGGAAAGACTCAAGCTTTTATCCTACCTTTCCTGCATGAATTCTACCACTAGACCAAGGAAAGTATTTAAGTATTCCAACTGAAAAATGAAAATATATCCAGAGGTAAGTACCACAGGACCCTCCATACACAACTAATCCTAACAGTGCCAAACACTTGGTGGTAACAATGTGTCCTCCACCCAGTCTGATACACTCTATTTCATCCACTGAAGATGACATGAGCTGGAAGGCCCATCATCACTCCAAGTACCTCCAAGAAAACACAACCCTGAGGTGCCATCAACTGAGGATGCATTCCACCTTCAGTTGATGTTCAAGTGAGACAAGTGTCCTTTAATTAGTCAATACTCATTTCTATTTCCTGACAATTTTACTGCTTCTCACTTCTCAGATGTACAGAGGGCAGTATTTATCATCACCCATCCTAATCATTGAAAATTAAAGTAAAATAGCACACTATAGCAATAAAAATAAATGTGCACAATCCTCAAAATACAGTGTATAGGATTTTTTTTAAACCCTTATTTACCATGATAGGATTGACAGTCCTGATCCTCTATGGCCTGTAGCTTCCTCCAGTGAACATGTCTTGTTGGGATTTTCTGATCGCACTTGCTGCCATCAGCCCGACGACCCCACAGAAGCCAGTCTTCTGCTGTGGCTTTTCTTCCACTGCCCATCATCTTCCCCTTTCAGGTTGCAGTGGATCCTCAGCAAGTGCAGTAAGGAGAGCAAGTACCCCCAAACCCAAGTTGCATAGTCAGGGATCTGTGAGCCTCTGGAACTATGTGCAAAATAGTCCATGCATATGTACCTTTTTATGGGATTCTGGAATTGCTGGTTATTTTCCTTTTGAGTGTGTCTTGCCTGCCATCTGGCTGGCTTTGTCGAGTAGGATGTTGTCAATCGTGGTTATTTTCCAAGATGCTTTTTCTTAATGAAACATTTTGGTGAGAGGATCATCTGTTGAGACGTGATTCCAATCTTACGGAAGGCAAGAAAGGGCAAGGGCACACGAAGATAAATGGCCTTGGGTGCATGAGAGAGGAAAGGGTGAGAGATGGCAAGGTCTGTTTCTGGGGTTACAGAAATCCCCAATGCCAGTCAACTGTGGAGCCCAGGACTGACATCGCATTAGGCATGGGCCTCTGTGGAACAGCTTACTGAAAACCCGTAATACTAGCATCCCGTGCTGCTCTGTGTAAGAAAACATGCAAATGGTCTGGAGTCAATGTACCCAGATAAAAAAGGGACAAGTATAACATGCATATCTAACCTGTGATCCTATGCTGATATTGCTGAATGGGCTCATGGGCCAAATCTGGCCTGTCATCTGTTTTTTGTATGATCTCTATACAACAGATTTTAAAGTTTTTTTTTTTAATTAGAATATTATACAGCATGTCAAGATTACATAAAATTCCTGTGTCCATAAAGTTTTACTAGAACACAGTCATGCCCCTTCCTTCACCTATCATCAATGGCTGCCTCTGTATTCCACGATAAGCAGCTTCCACAGAGTCTAGCCCACAAAGCCTAAAATATTTGCCGTCTGTGGCCCTTTACAGAAAAAGTTTGCCAACGCCTTCCTCAGAACTCAGGTTTAGCAAGTTCTCTGTTAACTTTTTCATAAATAAAAGATAAAATCTGGATGCGTAGCTGCAAAACATCTCGTATTTATTATTCTGTTTGCTGTAGTTTTCAAAGCTGGTGCACCACACACACACACGCAAGAACACAAAACAGGAACCCGGATGGATGGTCTAATGTTTCCCATTTGCTATCTCTGGCTTTGCAGTTTCCCTACATGGCATGCACGCAGGACAGAAAAGACAACAATTACCCGCCGTGCTAGATTTAAAAGCATTTAATGACATAGCATATATTTAACAGGGCAGAAGTTGAGAGGTACAGGTCATACGACTGAGCGCCAGGCCTGAGCGACCACCCCCCTGCTCAGGCCCAGCCTCTGGAGTTCATTCCTATCGATGCCATTTTGATTGTGCAGTAAGATGAAAATTTGTCATTACAATCGTTACAGTGACAAAGAAATGCACACTATGTATCAAATAGCAAGGTAATGAAGCAAATTATAACAGTGTGGCAACGCACGAGCAAGTAACCATTAGAGTAACATTACTTTGTCCAGTAAATGCTTCAGTTCCACTTGTAACACTTACCAATGATTTAAAGGGTTTTATTATACATCTAGTTTTATTATACTTTGTACTAGAATTATCTCAAACATACAATATAATGTATTTCGGCAAAAAAAAAAATTGAAATTACAGATTATTTAAAACAGTATCCATTTTCTATTCCTTCTCATATACCGGTATACCGACATTCTGAACTGTCCTTGCAGGTGATGCAGAAAAGCTGCATGTCAGGTGTTAGTAAGTGATGCCAGATACAAACAGTTTGGTCTGTAGATTCAACATGGAGCTGCACTGTGGCGGCAGCGAGATCATAATACACGATCTGTTTAATCAAGGTTAGACCCGTCATGGGCACTTCTAATAGTTGAGACTCAAGGTAACCACTGGAAATAAATGGAAGAGAATGGTGTCAGGAAATTGGTACATTTTGTCTCTAGTGAGCACAGGAAATATTGTTTAAGCACCGCTGCCTTGCATACCAACAGCACTAGAGGCGGGTTATTTCCAACGCAGCCTCACAAAATTGAGGAACAGTTTAAATATTGAGATCTAATCTATATAATTTCATTAAAAAAAATCTGGTCTTCCCTCTGCACCTCAAACTTTTGTAACTTGGAGATAAAGTATTTAGGTGTATTTCCCCCACCCCCCCAGAAATGCTCTATAAATTAAAAAAAAAAATCAACCACATTGAAGAACATTAGGCACAGAGAATAATGTGTTGGTTCTGAGCTTGCATGCTGGAGTTTCACTGAAAAGGTAAGAGAAGGGCAGGAGGTGAAGGAAAGGAGTTCATTTCTTTTTGCCAAAAATGCTGAACCGCTTCTCCTTGTCTTTCTCTTTGTCTTTCTCCCGCTTGCCAGGGCTAGACTCGCTGGTGATGGTGACGACGCTGGTGGGCAAGGTCTGTGCCCGGCTAGATGCTGGCGTGCTCTGCGTGCTGGCGGACACCTCATGTTTATCGGAGGAGATGGCAGAGGAGATGGCCTGGATCCATGTGTTCATTTCCTCCTGGACAAAGGACCACAGGTGAGACTCAGCCAAGAGGGATGGGCTCAAAACACCTTCACTTCACCTGCCCAAACATGTGCCTCCGTTGGTCGGAAGGCTTGGGAACAGTGCATCTAGCCCACGGGAGCATCTGGCTGAGAGGCAAGCAGTTCCCAAATGACCCTTAGCAGAGTGAACATGGTTCAACTCTCACGAGAATTTGGTTTATAAGACCTGAAAGTCACCCATCTAGTATGTGGTCCTACAAACTTGGAAGAATGAGAAGACTGGTTTCCATTGGTGGGATGCACCCTTTTCTTTTACTTTTCTTAAAAAATTGAAGTATATTTGACATATAACCCTGCATGAATTTAGTATAAGTTGGTTTTTCAAATCTAAAGCACTACACACATTGCTTTCTCATCAGAAGACCCTCTCTCCCTGTAAGAAGTACAACCATGAAATGGTTGCTTGAAGACAGTGGAGTGCGGCAGGGAGGCCCCTGACTGGACTTCAAGATCCACATCCTGTCCCAGGACCACCCCACTGTGCCTCATCCACTGCGAGGGGTGCGCAAGTTTTCCTCCATCAACTTCAGGGTCCTTGCACTAGCCCTCCTAACACAGCAGGGAGACAGTAAGATGCCATTCTGCCTCTTAGCGATATAAGGAGAACTGAACGCCTTCCAGTTGTTAGTGACTGAGGAGACCAGATACGAGAAGCCATGACTGATGATTACTTATATATGAAACACTGTAAATAAAGCTTATTGTGCCAATAAATATTTGCAAAAGCCCAAGTATTGAGAGAAATGAATCTTAAAAACTTACATCATCTTTGGCTTGGAAGAGGTACTCATTGCCATCATTTAGTCTGTAAGTTGAAGGAAGAAAGTCAGTCACAATTTGACTTAGGAAAAAACAAAACCCTCAAATTCCCAAAACCTATGAGGGACATAAGCAGGCCAGGGGAATCCTACCAGAAATGCCCATCAGAGCTCTGCATGCATCACCAGCTTTGCCCAGGACCCACAAAGGCCCAATATATATTCTTGGGCCAGTATAATATACACAAAAACTTAATGTTTCAATCCACTGGAAGGATCAAAATGTCCCAAACATATCAACATCTGGCTTTACTGTGGCAAAGGCCACTTGAATGTCTAATCAATGCTCTAAACTGAATTCAAGATATAATGCTTTAAAAATGATGAGTCCTGGGGTGCCTGGGTGGATTAGTTGGTTAAGCATCTGCCTTTGGCGCAGGTCATGATCCCAGGGTTGTGGGATCAACCCCCATGTCGGACTTCCTGCTCAGCAGAAGTCTGTTTCTCCCTCTCCTGCTCCCCCTGCTTGTATGCTGTCAAATAAACAAATAAAATCTTTAAAAAAAAATGATGAGTCTTCAGGTCATTATCCCAGGGTCCTGGATCAGCAGGGAGTCTGCTTGTCCCTCTCCCTCTGCCCCTCCTCCCCCTCCCGCGCTGTGCTCTCTCAAATAAAATCTTTAAAAAAATAAAACATTAAGAATAAAAATTATGAGTCTTTTCACTACATAATCATTAAGGGAACAATCTGACATGAAGATGTAACAACTGTAAATACTTATGCACCCACATGGCAGCGCCCAAATACATAAAGCAGTATATAAAGGAAGTAATCAATAGTAATACAGTAATAGATCATCCAAACAAAAAATCAACAAGGAAACTGGTTTTGATGACACATTAGACCAGAGCGATCTAACAGATATATTCAGAACATTCCATCCTGAAACAATGGAATGCACATTCTTTTCAAGTGCACATGAAACACTCTCCAGGAAAGATCACATATTAGGCCACAAAACAAGTCTCAATAAATTAAAAAAGATCAAAGTCGTATCATGCATGATTTCTGACTACAATGCTATGAAACTAGAAATCAACCTAAGAAAAAATCTAGAAAGAACACAAATACATGGAGATTAAATAACATGCTACTAAACAATGAATGGGTCAAACAAGAAATCAAAGAGGAAATCAAAACATCCAGGAAGACAAATGAAAATGAAAAAACAAAGTCTAAAAACTATGAGACACTGAGTGGGAAGTTTATAGCAATACAGGACTACCTCAAAAAGCAAGAAAAATCTCAAATAAACAACCTAACCTTACACCTAAAAGACTGAGAAAAAGAACAAACAAAACCCTAAACCAGTAGAAGGAAGGAAAAAAAGATTAAAGAAGAAAAAATAAATAAAGAAATAATGTAACAGATCAATGAAACCAGAAGCTGGTTTCTCATAAAGATCAACAAAATTGATAAACCTTTAGCCAGATTCTTTAAAAAAAAAAAACCTCAATTAACAAAATCAGAAATGAAAGATGAGAAATAGCTGATGCCACAGAAAAAGGATTTTAAGAGAATATTATGAAAACTTACATGCCAACAAATTGGACAAGCTAGAAGAAATGGACAAATTCCTAGAAGCACATAACCTTCTAAAACTGAATCAGAAGAAATAGAAAATTTGAACAGACTGATTACCAGCAAAGAAATTGAGTCAGTAATCAAAAAACTCCCAAAAACAGAAGGCCAGGACCAGGTGACTTCACAGGTAAATTTGACCAACACTTAAAGAAGAGTTAATACTTCTTCTTCTCAAACTATTCCCAAAAATAAAAGAGGAAGGAAAGCTTCCAAATTCATCCTGTGAAGCCAGCATGATCCTGATACCAAAACCAGATCAAGACACTACAAAAAAAGAGAACTCAGGACAACACCTCTGATGAACACAGATGCAAAAAAACTCAACAAAATATTAGCAAACCAAATCTACAATACATTATAAAAACCACCATGACCAAGTGAGATTTACTCCTGGGATGCAAGGGTTCAATATTCAAATCAATCAATGTGATACATCATATCAACAAGAGAAAGGACAAAAACTTTATGATCATTTCAATAGATGAGAAAAAACATTTGAAAAAGTACAGCCATCTGTCATGATAAAATCCCTCAATAAAATAGGTTTCGGGGCCCCAGCTGGCTCAGTCAGTGGAGTGTGTAACTCCTGAAATCAGGGTCATGAGTTCAAGCCCCTACTGGGGCCTACTTAAAAAAAGAACACAACAAACAAACAAAAGTAGGTTTAGAGGGAACATACATCAACACAATAAAGGCCATCTATGAAAACCCCACAGTTAACATCATCCTCAATGGGGAAAAACTGAGAGCTTTTTCCCCTACGGTCAGGAACAAGACGAGGATGTCTGCTCTTACTACAGCTATTCAACACAGAACTAGAAGTCCTAGCTATAGCAATCAGAAAACAAAAAGACATAAAAGACATCCAAATTGATAAGGAATAAGTAAAACGGTCACTATCTACAGATGACATGATGCTACATATATAGAAAACAATAAGGTCTCCAACAAATACTTACTAGAGCTGATAAATGAGTTCACTAAGGTTCAAGATACAAAAACTAATATAAAGAAATATGTTGCATTTCTATACAGGAATAATGAAGCAGCAGAAAGAGAAATTAAGAAAACAGTCCCAGGACGCCTGATTGGCTGTCGGAAGAGCATGGGACTGTTGATCTTGGGGCCGTGGGTTCAAACCCCATGTTGGGGGTAGAGATTACTTAAAAATAAAATCTTAAAAAAAGAAGTCCCATTTACAATTACACCAAAAATAATAAAATAGCTAGAAGTAAATTTAACCAAGGAGGTTAAAAGACTCTGAAAACTACAAAAGGCTGATGAAAGAAACTAAAGATGACACAAATAAATGGAAAGATATTCCATGCTGATGGACTGGGGAAACAAATACTGTTAATGTCCATATAATGCAATCCCTATCAAAATACCAACAGCATTTTTCAAAGAACTAGAACAAACAATCCTAAAATTTGTATGGAACGACAAAAGACCCTTAACAGCCAAGCAATCTTGAAAAAGAACAAGACAATGGGAGGTATCACAATTCCAGACTTCAAGTAATATTATAGAGCTGTAGTAATCAAAATAGTATGGTACGGGCACAAAAAGACTCACAGATCAATGGAATAGAACAGAAAACCCAGAAATAAATCCACAATTATATGGTCATTAAACTTTGATAAGGGAGGCAAGAATATGCAATGGGGGAAAAAGTCTCTTCAAAAATGCTGTTGGGAAAACTGGACAACAATGTGCAAAAGAATGAAACTGGACCACTTTCGCACACCATACACAAAAATAAACTCAAAATGAATTAAGGACCTCAATGAAACCAGTAAAACCAATGAAACCATAAAAATCCTAGAAGAGAACACAGGCAGTACTTTCTCTGATATTAGCTGTAGCAACGTTTTTCTAGATACGTCTCCTGAAGCAAGGGAAAACAAAAGCAAAAACAAACTATTGGGATTACATCAAAATAAAAAGCTTCTGCACAGCAAAGGAAACAATGAACAAAACTAAAGGACAGGGGCGCCTGGATGGCTCAGTCGGTTAAGCGTCTGCCTTCGGCTCAGGTCATGATCCCAGAGTCCTGGGATTGAGCCCCGCATTGGGCTCCCTGCTCTGCGGGAAGCCTGCTTCTCCCTCTCCTACTCCCCCTGCTTGTGTTCCCTCTCTCGCTGTCTCTCTCTGTCAAATAAATAAATAAAATTAAAAAAAAAACAAAAAAAAACAAAAACAAAAAGAAAACTAAAGGACAAACTCCTGAATGGGAGAAGATATTTGCAAATGACAAATCCCATAAGGGGTTCGTATCCAAATACATAAAGAAGTGGGGCGCCTAAGTGGCGCAGTTAAGTGTCTGACTCTTGGTTTCAGCTCAGGTCGAAATCTCAGGGTTGTTGAGATTGAGCCCACATCAGGGTCCACGCTCAGCCTGGAGTCAGCTTAAGAGTCTCTCTCTCCCTCTCTCTCTCTGCCCCTCCCGCTCGTGCTCTCTAACTCTCAAAATAAATACATCTTTAAAAAAAATAAAGAACTTATACAACTCAATACCAAGAAACCCAAATAATCCAATTAAAAAAATAGGCAGAAGACATAAACAGACATTTGTCCAAAGAAGACACAGAGATGGCCAACAGACACATGAAAAGATGCTCATCACCACTCATCATCAGGGAAATACAAATCAAAATTACAATGAGATGTCACTTCACACCTGTCAGAATGGCTAAAATCATAAACACAAGAAACAAAAAGTGTTGGTGAGGATGTGAAGAAAAAGGAACCCTTGTGCACTGTTGGTGGGAATGCAAACTGGTGCAGCCACTCTGGAAAACAGTATGGAGGTTCCCTCAAAAAATTAAAAACAGAATTACCACATGATCCAGTAATTCAACTACTGGGTATTCAACCAAAGAAAGAGAAAACATTAATTCAAAAACATCTATGCACACCTGTGTTCACTGCAACATTATTTACAAAAGCCACATTATGAAAGCAGCCCAAGTGTCCATCAACAGATGAACAGATAAAGAAGATGTTGTATATATGTATTTACACACACACACTGTAGTATTACTTAGCCATAAAAAAGAATGAAATCTTGGCATCTGCAACAACATGGATGCATCTACAAAATGCTAAGTGAAATTTAAGAAACAAAACAAATGAACAAAGAAAAGAGACAGACAAAAAATAGACTCTTGAGTATTGTTTGAGATGGGTGGATGGGTGAAATAGGTGAGGGGGATTAAGAGGACACTTATCGTGATGAGCACTGAGTCATGTATAGGATCATGGAATCACTATACTGTGTGCTGGGTAACTAATAAAACACTATATGTTAATTATACTGCAATTAAAAAAAGTATGAGTCCTTTTGAAATTCTGCTACAGAGCCTTATATCCCCCCATTTACAAATACCAGAATTTTTAAATAGACATACAGAAAAAGTCTCCTAGATTTCCCTTCTTACATGGTAGGGAGTAAAAGAAAACTGTCCCGCAAGGCCATCCCTAGGACACTGGAGAGTCACTGGCTTGGAGGGCTACTCATTCACTTCACTGCGGTACAGAGGAAGGGGTGTTCCTGGTGGGGAGGAAGGTAAGTGCCCTCTGCCAGAACCTGGACCCTCTGAAGCTGCATGGAGGGAGAAGAAAGGAGGGAGGCAGCCGGGGAGCCAGGCTGTTTGCACCTTATTTCACGCAGTGTAAAGGACTCCAAGTCCTGAAGAGCCTGCCTCCGGTGCTCCTTGAAAGAGCTCAAAAAGTCACACCTTTTGAAATGCTCATTTGCAGTCCGTGGCCTAGTGCAACCGACAGGACACAAATGTCTAACTGAAGACCAAAGTTTTTCAGGTCCCAAAGCCACAGATCAAATTAGTTTTAAACTAATTAACATTCTAACCACGGACATATTTACTTTATACATTTTTTTTTTTTTAAGATTTTATTTGTCAGAGAGAGAGAGAGAGCACAAGCAGAGGGAGTGGGAGAGGGAGAAGCAGGCCTCCCGCGGAGCAGGGAGCCCGATGCGGGACTCGATCCCAGGACCCTGGGATCATGACCTGAGCCGAAGGCAGACGCTTAACGACTGAGCCACCCAGGCGTCCCTACTTTCTATATTTTTCAAGATGAAACGGCTTTTCTGCCTATTTCTAAGTATAAGAACTTCTGAGCCTGGATCCACTCTGAGGGAGGTGTATGTGTTCTACAAGCCAGAGACATGTGGAACTAGACGGTTCCAGAAGCAGCTGGAACATCTGCTGGGCAAGCCAGGGGAGCAGAAAGACCCAGGTCCCACACATGCACTTCCTGTTTATCTCCATCCAGCTCCAGGATGACTCACTTGACCCAGCTCCACATAACTTGTGGGCAAAGAATAGCAACTCCTGGGTCTGGATAAGCTGCAAAAATGGGTAAACTATTTTTCTACGTTTCCCTTAAAATGTGAACCGCTCACCTTGTCTTAAGGAACAGTAAGTTCCAGCTTATCAAAACAAAAGCTCATTGTCTTCAAGGCTGAGCTGTGCCATGAACCACAGGGAGACTGGTGACTGGCCACAGTCCCTAAAGATCCTAACCGAGACATGGGACAAACCACACAAGTTTCATTGGTGATTTTTTTTAAATGGCAGAGAGGAAGAACCGACTGATCACAGTACCTGCCTGGGAAAACCAACCCCAAGAGTGAAAATACACCTACTCTCCGCAACCAAGAAACGGGGCCCCTCTCACCTCAGCTTGAACACGTGTTTCTTCTTCTTGTAATCAAGGGCCACTTCACAGATGGCTTCTTTCAAACTCACAGGGACCTCGCTGTGGTAGGGGATTCCAGAGGCAGCCGTCTTTGCATCTTTGTAGAAACCCATTTCTTGGTTATTTATGACACAATAAACATTGTGCCAGGACCTGAGCAGTAAAGAAAGGAATGTCAGGGTTCTAGACCACACTCCTGTAAAGAATTAAGGATGTGATTAATATGCAAACGATCCACACACCACGTGGTGTGACCCCTTGTTAAAAGCCTTTCCTAAATTCTGCTAAAACTAAACAAGAAAACAAAATTCCTCCACAGACTGCTGGGATAGTGTCCACATTCATCCAGTGGCAGGTGATTGAGGGCAGGTGATGCTCTGAGTTTGGGGAAAAACATGCTGCCCTCTTCTATTACATAAAGGTACTCCTGGCTCTGACGGGAAAGATTTTTATTGGGGTTGGTTCTCTTTGCTGTAGTACCCTCTTGTGGTAATGCCGTACAGGGCAGACTCCTCATCTGAAACATGCCTGTCCTGAAACACCTAACTCTTCCACCTCAGTTTTAATCCTGATGGGGCTTGGCAACCTGACAGGGAGGCAGATCCAGGGCCATTAGCACTGGTAGTACCTCTGGATGAATCAGAAAAAAGACAGCCTTTCCCCCATGATATGGCAAACTGTCATGATATATTGATTTTTATCAGAAGACACTGTACTGCCACCTACCTAGATTAACATAAAAATTTATGTTGTACTCAATGTGGGTGGCAGCTCTGAGATGGGGATTTCCTGGTCTAATGTACAACCTGTACAACTGTACATGGTGGTCCCAGGCAGAAGGGATCATTGGTTAAGCACACTGGCTTTGGAATCAGGTAAGAATTTCACCCGGGCTTTGCCATATACCATGTTTCTGAAGAGTGAGTTTTTTTTCTACCACACAGGGCCGCCATTTCCTCATTTATAAAAGAGATTATTAATAAAAGTAGGGCCTATTGGGAGGCAGTGAAATAAACACAGATATGGAGATAAGGCCGGGGAAATGAATGTCTTAAAAAAAAAAAAAAATCCCACAAGGAAGAACACTTCACTTTAGGGAAATTCTCCAACCTCTGCCTAGCACATTTCTTCTCAGGAAGAATTACTAAGTCCCCTTTTTGCTATTCCCATCCACGCTTAATTAACCTTCCTTCTCTCAGTGAATCAAAAGCACTCTCCTCCCGCTTTCCAATGTCAGTCCCAAGAAAAAAGTGACGCCCAGGAAGCTAAGAATAATGGATTTCACCAGCGCCCACTCCCCGGCTTTCCAAGCGGCAAGCGGGTGCTCCGACCTTGGCTTGCCGACCTTGAACGGGCTGGGCTGACTTCCCATCTCCTGAGGCGGTGGCCTCAGCCTTCGCTGCTCTCACCTGCTCGAGGCTTTCTTATTGTGAGCCTCCCACTCGTGCTTCCGATTCAGGAAGCCTTCCATCTGGGCTGAAGGTGTCTCCTGGGTTCTGGCCGGCAAGGTGGCAGCACCCTGGGCCGGGAGGGCGGCCTTGGCTTTGCGGTCCGAGGTGGGGGAGGGGATGGGGCTGGACTCCTTTGAGCTTGTTCTCTGCTCGGCGGCGCCGTTGACCATTTCACTTGTGTCCACCGCTTCTGCCATCTAGGGACAGTGGAGAGGCCATTCAGCAAACCCTGTGAGCCACAGGGGTGACCACATACGCTCTGACTCGCACACGTGGCTGTGTATAAATGCCGGGCACAGATGGAGGCAGTACAGTAAAACCATTGCAACATCCCACAAAGCCAGCGGGACACCAAGGACATTAGAAGGTGGGGAGGGATTAATGCCCGCCCGCTTATGGGGAAGGGAGAAAAGCGAAATGCCAGGATGAGTTTTACTGCACTCTGTTCCTCGGATCAATCCATTTTCTCTAATGTAACTCAGATCATTTTCCTCTTAGGGTTACTTTAAAAACAAAAGGACGACAGGAACAATCACACGTATTAAATATGAGAGAGTGGACGTTATACAGCAGCCACCTTACAACCAAGGACGTCACCAGAAGAGCTGGAAGTTTAAGCGAAAGGGCATTCACAAACAGACCGACAGATGACTCTATCAGAACTACACAGCATTCCCCCAGAGTAAGACAAGGAAAGACCTCCGGTTTCTGAAAATGCTCTCCGGCTCTCCTCCCCCGCCCCTCAACACATCGTCATAAAACATGCAGAAATTAGGACAACAATCATGCATTTCACATCTACCATCCCAGTTAGACTTTGGAACTTAAGAGCTGGAAGGAATTGAGGCAAGTCAACAAACATCAATTTAACCACATCTGCCGGAGTTGTATCGTGAGTGGGTTGTAGTTGGTGTTAAAGGAGCCGGAAAAGCCAATCACAGTCACTCAACACCACAAGGCTATTTACCCCCAAACACAGACAGAACCAGGGCCTTCCCCATCACGTGTTGGTTGATCACGGTGCCTTGCCGCACTGAGACGAGAAAGCCCAGACACAGCCAGACTTCCCGCGGCTCTGACTGTCAGGCTGGAGACGTCTTCGGGAGCTGTTCCTTCCCAAGCTCATTTATATTGTGACCCTTGGGGCTTTTCGGCTTTGGAAATGCAGTAGGGTCTCGGCTCATTATCGCTTTCAGCCTGTGTACCATCAACTGTGTACCATCATCAACTGTCTCGGCCCTGGCTGATACACCCAGGGCGCAGGATTAGCAAGTTACTAAAGCTGGGTGTGGCTGACACTTTAGTGGGTTACAGACAACCTGCACCCCTCGTACACGGACAAACATGGAGGTGTCAATGGCAACGTTCATTAGATACGTCCCCCACCACTGCTGCCCAGAACCAAAATGACAAGTTAGCAGCAACAACTTCAACAGGAGAAATGGGAGAACAACCACCACTGCTTTGACACTCAGATATGTCAACTCTTGGGAACAGGATCACTTGTTTAGGCCTTAGCTAAGTGGCGGGGTGGGAGTCATGAGCTTCTCTTCCATCTATACAGACTATCACTGTCAGCATCAGGGTTCAGGGTAAGACCAGAGGCTTTGCAATTTAAGGGTGTTTTTGACTGGAGCCCTTTACCCACACAGCAATGTGGGAAATGGGACTCTTAGGGCAAGGAAGGCATGGGGGAGGAGGATGGACATGTGATTATCCTGGCCTCCTAAGTGACACCCTGTAGATGTGTGCTTATGAGCAACAGGCTATTTCCATATTTCTCTTTCCTTTCACTTTTAAAGGAGAGATGCAGGAGGGGAAATGACCACCAAAAAACAAAACCCTGAGTCCAAAGGAAGTGAGTGGATTTTAAAGTTGACAAATCTGTTCTAGTGTGGAATTTCAGGAAACTTCTGGTGGGAAAGTGTGAGTTTGGTCTGAAAGGCCTATGCCAGGTGTGAGTCTAGGGAGACATAGGGTTAGTGTGTATAGAAACCAGGTTAAAAAAAAATTAGTGCTGCAGCTGTGGCTCGGAAACTGCTGGTGACAGCAGGGACCTGGAGGGAGCAGTGTCTGCTGACAGGCTAACGTTTCTAGCCCTGGGGCAGACTTCAAGGGGGGCCAAGGCCAGGGAAGCCTCTTCTGGGGGAAATTCTGCAGCAAAAATTTTTTTCTTTAGAGTTAGAAGGAAAGAGAAAACCCCAAACCAGTATGCAGAGATAATTAATGTTTATGCAAATGAATCATTAAACCAAGAAAACAAGGAAAATAAAAGGAACAAAATGATTTTTAATGGACATGTGCTTAAGCATGCCAACAGACAACACACCACTAGAGACAAACATCAAAAGCAAATCATAGTGCTATGATCATACATGTGAATCTCCCCCCAACCCCCACCCCACGTTGCTTCTCTTTAGCGATTAGTCCAGAGTGCTTTAGTGGCTGGGTACACCTGAGATCTTTAAATCAGGAGGTGAACACGAATGCAACGTGACAACTAGTAGCACAAGAAACGCCTGATTGGTTTTCTAAGTGCATGAAAGCAACACTATTTTCAAGTTCATTAACTTGAGTCTCTGCACCACAACTCCAAAGAATGAAAAGGCTTTTCTTCTTCCAATCCAATTATAATAAAAAACTTGTTCTGGCAAGCTACAATTTAAAAATCTAGATAAAAATAGGCATGAGAACAAATGCCAAAAACATCATTGCACTCTTTCCGTGTGTGTTTTTTTTTTTTTTGGTCTTCTGAATACAAAAAGGATAAAACTGGGTATCATTCCAGATAATATAAAATTTAAACATATATATATGGAAACATCACATATATACATACAGATCAGTGACACAGAATCTGGAGCCAGAAACACGTATCAGGGCTCCCTAATGACCAAAGATAAAGCAGTAGTTTTTTCTAAAATGAATTTTGGTGCGTTTTAAGGCAGAGACCCAATAATGGTGCACACTACCCCCAGAACATAAGAAGCTTGGCATCTATCTATATACCCATCTACAGTCGCAAGTAGATAGATATGTACATAGAAATAAGGAAAAACAAACAAGATGCTATATGATGTTATCCTGACAAAAGAAAAAAAAAAAAAGACATGCATCATGAAATGAAAAGACAAATCAGACTTAACTCATGGAAAACACATATCAAAACAGGTTTCTGATCCCACCAACATCTAAATATGGCAAATGAGCAAGTGACTGTCTCACAAGGCTTGGATGTAGTATGGATTTGGTTTTGTTCTGTCTGTATCAGTACCAGGAAATCACCTCTTTCATAAGCTTTTATTCCTAAGGAATAGAATTTCTGTTAAAACATTTTCAATCCCTGCTGGTGGTCTGATCAATGCCATTCTAAAAAGACTCCTTATTGGAGAACCTCACAAAAAAAAGTCATAAGAAAATGAAAACGAGAAGATCCATATGAGACATACAATGGAGTTTCTGTCTACACAGACGCTACAATTCCTTCTGAAGCCAGGCGGCGTCCCAACGGCTCCTAGGGGTGGTCCACCAAGTGCAGCGTTCAAGTAATCAGGGTGAACCAGAATGGCTTTTGTTCCATTTGTTTGAGAAATTTAAACAGTTTGACACCCTTAAGTCATCGACTGAATGGAGAGGCCCGGAAGTCTGGTAGGCAGGCTTCCGGAACCTGCCGAGGACTGCTGCCACCTGCCATGCTGGGTGTCATGGCGGTGCTGACAGTGACCAGGACCAAGGTGGCAGCAGGGTCAGCGGGCACTTCCCCCCTGAGGCTGGCTGTGTTACTTGCTGCAAGTAAGCTCACACTTTCTCAATTCAGGTCTTGGCAGAAAAAAATGGAGGAACTCATTTGGAAAAAGTAATACATAATCCAAGGGTCTCGAAATCATTTCAGATTCTGTGCCTAAAGTTAACAGAGCTTCCCAAGTAGATCCAACTCCACCCCCCACTTTTTTTTTTTTCCGTTTTCAGTAAATGAATGCATCCTTCATGGAATGTGACACAGCTGACTTAAGGTTTTAATCTTAGTACTGAGAGTCTCCTTCCTTATACACCAATCTTCCTAGTTACTATTAAATTATGGCAGGTTAATGACATCTGTAAAGGGGGGGTATGTGTAGCGCAGTATTGCACCCTGTTAGTATAACTGGATGTGTCATACCTGTCGGATTCTAGTTTTCTTCTTCATTTTGCTGTAATCTCATTTAATTTCAATTACTCATGTAAGGCTTTCGCTGTAAAATCTTAATAAAGTAAAAAGCTCACAATAAATAAACAAAAAATAAGTATGTTGCTTTAAGGCAACTGAGTATCCATCAGTTAATAGACTCAAATAAACATGAATTAAATGCAAACAAATATGAAACCAAGGAAGCCTACGAATTAAGGAAAAATTTTAACACTGTGGGTGAAGTGGAAGCCAAAAGGTCAAACCAACAGGATTTGGAAAGAGTGGTTCTTGACAAATGGTAGTGAACTTCACAGTCCAGACCACGGCTGGTCACTGGCTGTCCGTCTGCTATTAAAGTTTTTGTAGTTTTGGTAGGTTTGAGAGCGGTAACTAACCCGTGGAGATCCCTGTTCAGCCGGCAAACCGTTCTGGGAAACTTGCTCTCCTTTTGAAGTATCCCTGTTAGGTAAAGCAGGGAGGGAGGGCAGAGGAGGGAAGGGGAAGGCAAGGAAAGGGAGGAAAAAGAGGAAAAAGGAGATGATGAGGGAGAATAACATCACTCAATTTTACTACGGACTTTCTCTCAGAAAAACATATGCAACCCCCTCTTACGTAATGCAATTTCTTTTTAGGAACTTCTCAGGTGTTCCAAACCAAGTCTAGGTAGAGAGCAGGAGCACAGGCATGCCCTCTCCCCCCAGTACAGGCAGCATTCAGGGTTGGCACGGGGCTCTTACCACAGCATAGTCATTAGTTTTTCAGAAATAGACAATAATTTCTGTTCTTTATGTGAAGACCTTTCAAAAAGCATCACCACATAATCAGTGGCCTGAAATCTGGGTGGTTCACTCCCTCCACTAGTCACATGGGAATTCCGAGTGTGTGCGTGTGCACGCGTGTGCAGGCAGTGGAGTGGTGCTGTCTACACCCCACTTCTGCCACCCTACACAGCAACGTCACTTCGGACAAGTCTGTGTTCTCCGATGTCATCCGGGGGTGACTACACAGATTTGACATACTCTACAGAATTAACAGAAGGGCATGTGGTGAGGCCTAGTGTAGCACAAGCTTAGCAAAGATGATCCCCAAACCTCACTTGTCAGGGAAGCTAAGACGTGAGCAGTGCAGGCTGCCCACGACTCACCACTGCTGCTGGGACTCAGTCTCCTCAGAAGCCTTCGTGCTCGGCTCGGGAGAGGGCGGCCGCCTCTTCCTCTCCTCTTCCTCTTGCTGTCGGCGCACTTCCAGTAACTCCAACTGAGGGCAAACACAGCAATGTTCAGCAGAGCCCCAAACTCTGCCTCTTTTAAGGAAAGGGTTCTTCAGGAACCCAGAAAGCCCTCCTGCCTCAGTTTTCTACCCTGGATCGCGCTGGACAACCAGAAGGGCTGACACCCAGCAAGACGGCACTGGGATCACAGGAACTGCAGCTATAACCCGGAATGATGGGATACAGACCTGAGTGACGACGCAGGTCTACTCAATGGGTTTGGGTGCCCCCTGGGACCCCGGGTTTCATTTCTAAATGAACTATGCAGCTCTCAACTCTGCTTGGGAAGAAAGTACCTGAGCATGAGGGTCCACAATGGACTTCCCATCAGAGCTCAGACAAACACCACTGAGACAGAGTTGCAGTAATTCTCAAGGGGGCTTCTCGTGCTGCGGTAGGCATCTGTGTTCAGCCCAAACCCAAGTAACATAAAAGAAAAGCCACAGAGCAGTCTAACTGAAACTAAGCCATTTCACAAGCAGTATGTATGCACTAAAAATATTCCAGTTAACACACACGTATGCAGATATGTTTTAAATCCTCAGTACTGCAGAAACTGGAAAGAACTCCATTTTTGTAGACCATAAAGAATCAGCTTTCTATCAGAAGTGCAAGTGTCACTGGAGGGGAAACACCAGTGAGCAAGCCTTATTCTAAAGCTTTAATTTAATGGTGGCAGAAGAAATGATCAGGAATGAGAGAATTCTCAGTGGTCTAGGATCCAGCTACTACTTGATAGAAATTCTGATTCTGAAAATCTGAATTAAACTGTAAGGTGAAGCTCCCCTACAAACCAAAGCTTCTATGAGATAAAACAGGAAAAGCAGATCAAAAGAGAAAAGCAAACCCCAATCAATCAGTTCCCAGGCAGGGAAGTGACTACACAGCTAGGTACGCAGGAAGTAACTGAGGGAGTGGCAGCCCTGGACAGTCTCACTGGGTTCTGTACCAAGAGAACAGCCAGTTTCAGGAAGGTCCTCACTGCTTCTAACAACAGAGCAATGACATGACTCTCTGGTCTAGGAGGAAAACAGGAAGAAGCTGCCCAGGAGAACCAAAAGGCCAAGCACCCCCAGCACCCAGCACCCAGCGGCCACTCACCGTCGTCAGCCTCTCCAGGGCAGAGAACCTCTCGTCCCAGGTGGCTGCAGACTTCTCAAAAGCCTCGTGGCGCTTGATGAGCTTCTCCACCTCGTCCACACTCTGGCCTATTTCTCGGCTGGATAGGTAGGGCTCCTGTCCGAGCAGCCAGGCCTCAGCCACACTGGCGTCCCTTGAGAACTGGTGGACCTCCAAAACTGCACAGGGTACCAAGAGTGAGTGTGGGCCAGCTGGGGGGGGGGGGTGCCCTGGGCAGTCGGGGGACGATGCTGCCCTGGTGGCAGCTGCCCACGCTGCCAGTCTCCAGCCTCGATCGGCGCGGTACAGCCTAAGTGTGACGTGGGCTACTTATCTCACTTTAACTTTTCTAGTAGCCACACACAAAATAAATCGGTAAAACTTTAAAACAAACAGGTAAAATTAACAAGTGTATTTTAGATAACCCAATAGATCAAACTATGATTTCAGCATGTAAGCAATATAAAAAAATTGAGACGGAACTTCTTTTCCTTCTGTCTCTGAAATGATACACATTTTATACGTATAGCACACCTCAGTTTGGACGAGCCACACTGCACGTTCTCAAGAGCCACAGGTGGAGAGGGGCTACCACGCTACCACAGTGGACAGTGCAGGCCTAGGAGGTATGCTCTACTCACTCCGCCCTACTTCAGTGAGATAAGCCTCAGGGCCCTGAAGGAATTCAATCTACATACAACCAGACTACGCAGGCACTCATTCATCAACCACCCTTCCTGGGGTGGTAGCTGTTGGTTTTAATTTGGGGGAGCTGAGAGGGAGGAAAGACAGCTGTACGTCCACTGCAGTGAAGGGAAGGGCAGGTTAGAACTTGGCTTTGCACCATGGCCAGCATTAATTTTCACTCCATCTCAAGCGGTGATGCTTGGGGCCATACAGGTGAGGAAAGGACTGCGGGCAGCATCAGCGTCCTCAGCAGCTGCCAACAGCCTCTCTGCAACAAGGCTACAAGGAGAAGATCCCACAGCTGCATGAGGGACTCACCCCTCATCACGCGCGCCCAGCGTACAACCTGGTGCCTCGTTCACAGTACAAAGAACACAGGCTTTGCTGAAGTGAACGTGCCCTGGAAATCCTCACAATTTGTACACCAAATCCTTGTCCAAATAATGGTCGAGAGCGGGATCTCTTTTTCAAGAGGGTTCTAGCCCAAAAGGGTGAGGTGCCTGCATTAGGCGTTTTACAAACCTTTTAGACAAGGCCCCCTGGATTCTGTTTCCAGTGAGCACCCCTGGGGTCTGAGAATGAGGTTCTATTACACTGATAGAGCCCAGAGCCCCATGCACAGAATGGCGAAGCATGGTAAATCATGCTGGAGTTGGGCTACCTTCAGTGTTTATACCTATTATTAAATGCTATTCCCATGTTATAAACTCTGTGGTAGCTCACATATTCCTTCATAAAATCAGACTAAAATTAAAATCTACCTCAGAGGGTCCTCTTGGGGCGTAAATACAGAAAAATATATACAACATTTAGTATAATGCCCAGCTCATTGCAAAACCTTCGTAGTTGGTAACTTTTATAAAGTTACCAACCTTCTATTAAGAGCACCAGATAGAAGACCTAATCAGGCCAACTTTCTACCTTCTTGACTGCAGTAATAATTCCTCTTAAAGATAACTAGAGGAGGAAGGGACTTCAAGCTGGACTCTCCCAGAGGGATACCAAATTGTTATTCCATGCTGTTCCTGAAGAACACCCAAATCCCACTTACAACACTGAGATCAATCATGGGATGAAAAATAAAGTATATGCCACAGGGAACTACTTAAAAATATTTAGCATGAAATGATGAACTAGGACATTAAGAAAGAAGCGTTAAGAACTCCAAAAATCATTACGTGATAACATCACAGCAAATCACAGTAGGAAACTAAACTTGCATGCGGTCAGTAGACACCCAAAAAGAAAGGAAAGATTAAGTAGGTCCTTACTCAGTCTTAACCATTCCCAACGGTCTTCCCATTTGTCAATCATTTCTTTTCTCTTTTCTGTCAACTGCAGTAACTTTTCCTTGATCTGTGAGAAAAGGAGGACAACAGGGACATCTTAACAAATTGTACCACATCCTCCTAGCCTTCCCCTTGACGGGTCACTTCACATAAGAAAAATACATTTTCTGTAGAGATCCCTACTAAACCAGGGAGAGTACCTAAGGACTACTCAGTCTGTTTATGTACTAGAGAGAAAAACATGGCAAAGTGCCTTCCAGAAGGGGCTGAGAGGAAAGGCTGGGCTCCACCCACAGCTGCTGTCCTGAAGCGGACAACCATGCCCTGAGCCACCTCCCGATTCTGGGGCTCCATATGGAGAACACACTCAGGAAGAGATGGACAGTGAGAGGGGCAAAGCCCTGACCTCTCTGAGAGAAGATCCTACCCCTTCAAGGGGGCCACATGCTGACTCATCATTTACCTCTTTATTACCACCATCCTCACTGGAATTAGACAGAAAAGGGATGCCACCCAGGGTGAGTACCGGAGGAGGTGACAAAGGATGGAACTTCAATCTGAGGCCTGCAGAAATGTTATTCTGTGCCTAGAGTGTTCTTGCGTAACTATTCCACATACACGGGAGAGGAGCAAAGAATTTCAAAATACATGTAAGCATACCTGTGTATGAATACATATATATTTCTCTGTGTATGTGTCTGCATATGCACATGCATACGTACTGACAAAACAAAGTCATCTTACATCCTAAGACCAACTGCATTCACCCCAGGGCCGTAAAGCAAAGAGCTGTCCTACCTCCTCAGATGCATAGTGCTTTCTCGCCAGCAGGGATTTCCCAAGTTCAATGCAGGTTGTGAAACTGTCATTACGAGCATCGATTTCAGCTTTGATTCCTTGATGATTATTCATTAATAGTTCAACAGATGATACATCCCTAAAATTAGACAAATAATACCTCCTTTAGGAGATCAAGCTTTCCAAATAAACATGCAGGTTTCAAAACACATAATTAATTTGCAGGAACAGCACAACAGCACAATATGTCTTTCAGGTCTGATTGAGGACCAGCAATGCAACCTAACATTTGGAATAAGGCTTCTCTCATTCGTGTGTGTGTGCATGCGCACACACATGTGCACACATTTGAGTAACTCCAAATGGTTGCCAGGCAAGTGCCAGAAAAACCACTGGATTTGTTTAAACTTTTATACCCCCACGAGTTAGTGCCAAAGGTTCAGGACATGTGTATTCCAAAGAGCAGCTGATATCCCCTCTTATTCAGGCACAAAGAGGCACACAGAGCCACCACCAGCTTGGAAATCAATGACTATAGAGCTGTGAGAACTTCTCATGAATCAAAACCTAAAGTCCTGATCTGGGAAATACAAGTGCTTTTTATATATACAGTAATAGAAGACTTTTTCTCAATTACAGCGGGGACTGGAGCTGGCAGGGCTGGAACTGGAGTTGTGTATGTGGCCTGCCCGTTCATGTCTTAGCTGCTCTTCACTGCCTTGCAGCAAACACGGCCAGAGAGAAAATATGGAACAAATATTAAATAATCGTCTCAAGACACCATTTAAGCAGATGGTGAGGGTAAGAGACACTTTTGGTAATGCATGAGGAAAAGGACAGAGTGGTTTTTAATCTCAGACACAGAAAAAGAACTCAATTCCAATGATGAGGGAGAGCTAGTCATGCCCAGGGTATGTAGCTGCTTGAAGCATGAGGCCCAGAGAAAGGGTAGGAGGGCAGGAGTGGGTGTGGAGCATGGGGGTGGAGGGGTAGTAGAGAGGGTTCGACAACTCTGTGCCTGGCTCCCTGGTAACAGAAGCAAGAGAAGCTGCTCCCAAACTCATCACCCCGTCTCTGGCCTTGAAGCTCTCGGGAGAGGCCCCTGGTTCTCTCTAGAAGATCCCTCTACAATCGCCCGGGGTCAGCAGGCTGGATTTCCTCCCACCCAGGACGCCAGCAGGGTTACCTGGGCTTCTCCTGGGCTTCAATCTGCCGGATGACATCCTCCATCCACAGCATGAGGTCGCGCACCATGCTGAAGAAGCGGAACTTGTCCCCTGTGTCCACCAGCCGCACCCTGCGGCCCTCACAGGCATCCAGCAGGGCCTTCCAGGCTTCTAGGACCTCGTTCTCCCGCTTCTGGATGTCATCAGCCTTGTCACCTGCATAGGCTGCCTGGAGACGGGCCGCATCCTCCTGGAGCTGCCTCACCTGCAAAGCCACCAGGGAGACGAGTCAGCTCAGATGGGTGGGGACCTTCTCTCCACCACCTCACCGCTCCCTCCATGCACACCATATACTGTTCTGCACTAATGAGAGCACTGAGCCAACATGGGGCCCCTACACCCCAATGAGCTCACAATTCTATCGGGGAGATCCACACTGGAAAAATCCCAAGTTTAGTATAAATGTACCAAACTGCATTACGGAGTTCAGTGCGAATGAGAAGACAAATGAAATGCTACAGGAATGCAGGCAGGAGACCTTGGTCAGGTGTCCTGGAGGTGGCCTGGGATATAAAGATGGTACAGAAAGCACAGGGTACATATGCAGACATATTAGAAAAATCAACACGCGCAAAAAAAAAAAAAAAAATCAACACGCAACCGGCTCTTGCAGGGTACACAAAAGGGTTTGTTGTTTTGTTTTTTTTTTAAATCATGAACAACAAGGAACTGCCATGAAGAACTCAGTTTGAAAACAAGTTTACCATTGTTATGTGATGTTGCTGTAAGAGCCCTCACATGGGCCAGTTCAACTTGAAAAACAAAAATATATCATCTCGGGCGCCTGGGTGGCTCAGTTGGTTAAGCGACTGCCTTTGGCTCAGGTCATGATCCTGGAGTCCCTGGATCGAGTCCCGCATCGGGCTCCCTGCTCGGCAGGGAGTCTGCTTCTCCCTCTGACCCTCCCGACCCTCCCCCCTCTCATGCTCTCTCTCTCAAATAAATAAATAAAATCTTTAAAAAAAAAAAAAAAAATCATCTCATGTAGCCCAAAAAACTGACTGACATCCAAGAAGGTGGACTTCTCACTCGCCAAATTTCAATAAAAACTCTGCAGAACAGGAAATGCAAGCGGGTCTTAGGAAAAGATGCTCCACGGACAGACTATAATTTGTCATCTATTAGCTGGCAAAAATTCGAGTCTGATGGTGTATCTGCCAGTGAGTGATCTGACTGTTGACAGGACAAGGGGCTACGGCCCCTGTAGAAGCCACGAGCAGTATGCATCAAAGTTACAAACGCACCTTCTGATTTTATGACCCCACTTCGGGGAATTTATCCTACATGTAATTATGCACATTTAGGAAATGAAAGACATTATTTATTGTAGCAACATCTGTAAAAGCAGAAGAGTGAAAATAAAGGTCCATCAGTGAGAATCTGGTTGCACTCATGATGGCACATCCATACAAGAGGCTCTTCTGCAGGCATGTAAAAGAACAAGGAAGGGCTCTATATACTCATGCAAAGGGTTCTAGGAGGATGGAGTGTACCTAATATCCACTTCCTGAGCAATAAAGCGGGAAAAAAAGGATCGGCTTTCGCCTTTTTTGGGGGGAGGAGTGGAAGGGAGATAGGCCTGTGTAAGAGAAAGTCGTAACTGCGGCTATTTTATATTTTTAGATTTCTGTTATCTGGGGCAGGCTCCCAGAAGCCGGTGGTGCGTCCTTGCCTGCCATTTAACTCTTTCGCCAGCCCACTCTCCACTCTGCACGGGAGCCATGGTAGTGGTCCTCACTGACCGCTCAGAGCAGTAGTTCATTTGTGTGGGGAATTTTCACTTTGGCTGTCCCTCCTCTACCTTGTTTTTGTTTGTTTGCTTGGGGCTTTTTTGTATTAGTCGTGCCATACTGTTGACAACATCTAATTAAAAATTTAGAACACACATATAGGAGAATATACACTCAGCCTTCATTTCCTGAGGCTGTGTGACCACAGTCCACAGACAAGTGTCATCCCAAACTACAGGAGCCTGGAGAAGCCTATGAGGGGAGTTTGCTGTTGGATACCAGCAGGGGGTGTACGCGGGGAGAAGGGGGGAAGGATGGACAACACTGGTGCTTTCAAGGAGCTGGACACTGACCCTGACCACAAAGAAGGACTGCAGGTGGTGGCATGTAAGGCAAACAAATTTCTGCAACAGATGCAAAGAAGAATCAATGCGGTTTATTTTTCATGATGATCTGATTTCCATATCCCTGCTTCTGGAAATCTTCCATGACTGTGGCTCAGGTATAACTCAAAGTACAACGAGCAAGTTCCTAGGAAATTATTTGAAAAACTAATTTCCTATAGGACTAACCAAATCTTTCCCAACAATTAAAAAAAAAAAAAAACCCAAACAAACAAAACGAAAACAATAACAAAAAACCTTTTCCTGTGCCTCTGGTTGTTTTTGTTTTCCAAAAAACCCAAAAACAAACAAACAAGCCCCAAGCAAACAAACAAACAAAAACAAGGTAGAGGAGGGACAGCCAAAGTGAAAATTCCCCACACAAATGAACTACTGCTCTGAGCAGTGAGGACCAATACCATGGCTCCCGTGCAGAGTGCAGAGTGGGCTGGCGAAAGAGTTAAATGGCGGGCAAGGATGCACCACCGGCTTCTAGGAGCCTGCCCCAAGGGCCTCCCTCTATTCTAATTCTGTGACAAGAAACCTGGGCTGATTTGCAGGAGGGGCACGCATACTTCTAGAGCTGTAAATGGCCTCGTCCAGCAGACACGGTGAGGCAGAGACTCTCAAGACTCGAGGGAGTGGACTCTTTCCCTCCCTCGAGAGGAGATGGGTGCCCTCAGCAATCTGAGTCTGGGTGAAGGGGTTTAATGAAGAAAATAAGAGAGCAACTCCATCATTTCTGGAGTTTCCTGAAGTTCTAAAACAAAGTGATTTTACAGGTGCAGGGAAAGACCTACCACCGGGAAGGTCTGTTCTCGCTCTGTCCTTGAGGCATCCCACAAGTTCCCCCAAGCTTTTTTATGTAACAACAGTTACTTATAGAGCTCTCACGGGAGCACAAATTAAACTTGCAGTGATACAGAGCAACAGGCCCCAATTCAAACTGGGGTCTGCCCCTCTCCAGGGGCCTTGCTCCAGGCACAGGTGAGACTGCATTGTTAGGAGCCTCAGGCATTCACGTGGTGCCCGAGGACCTTATGTGTGATGAAAGCCCCTGACCAGGAAAGCTGACAAGCTTCTGAATGGCAAGCTGTCAGAGCTGGGGAGGCCACCAGCTCTGAAGGAAAGACTGGAAATCCTCAGGATACACGGTGGACCCCCCCTACTAAATTCTGCTTCATGCTGACCCTAAGCCACTCCACGCTGACCCTAAGCCACTCCACATACCCGTTCTTAAATATTCCCTCGGTATCTTCTACCTCCTTGGTGGAAAAGCTGAAGCCACTTAATCTGCACGGAGCCCCAACTGTGATCTATCAGTTTCTAGAAGGGGCCAATTAAGGGCAGGAGAAAAGGCAATGGGAAAGGTGGTCCCTCCAGAGAACAAACTCCAAAGTATACCGAAGACTGGTAAGGCTGATGGCACTGGATCGGGGTCAGCCCACAGTCCAAGCTGGGCCGCGTGTTTCTATAAATCAAGATTTACTGTGCCACAGCCATGCTCCCTCCTTTCGTATTGTCCGGGGCCACCTATGCTACAAAGGCAGAGCTGAGGATTTGCAACAGGGACCAGGTGTCCCACAAGGCTGAAAATACTTACCATCTGCGCTCCTATGCTGATCCCTGCCCTAGATTACCAACACGCTCCAAACAGACAAGAACAAACCTCCTAACACACCCAGGGCTGGTATCTTTAATAAAACTGGTTTCTCCTCTAGGACCATCAAGTTTAGGAAAAAAAGATACAACTGATTTTTCCTCTAAAAGTCATAAGACTAAACAAGAAACTGTGCAGAGACTGGGGAGTGAACTAAAGAGTGATTATACTCCAGGTTCTCACTGCTATGCTGTTATCACTCTGTCAAGCATCTTTTAAAGAAAGTCTTTGTGTCAGCCATTTCAGACTGGGGGAGTGGGGAGACCAGGCATATTAAAACATTAGACTCCTGTTTTCCCTCTTCACGGACATAAAACTCAGATCCTGGTGGATGGAAAATAATAAGGTATTATTGTGGAAACGATTCTGGGTGAACAGCTAACATAATACAAATTCTTGTTGAGAAGGACTATGACTTGCAAACGTTTGCAAGTGCATCTGGTTTGTTTTAATTGTGGGGAGAGTCACTTAATGATGTCTGCACATGCAGCACACTGTGAACTTTATGGACCGAGTTCTCCCAAATGGAGCATTTTAACAATGTGTGTGTGTGTGTGTGTGTTGAATCTGGGCAATTCTTGGAGGCATGTTTTGAGGAGCCAAGGAATGGAGAGAGATGCTCAGAGATGCACAAAGATGCTCCCCACCACTTTGGGCAGCTCCCTGACCCACCTGAGTGCCCAGAGCCTGAATGTCATGCTCGAATGTGGTGTGCATTCTCTGTAAGGTCTCCACTGTGTTCTGATCTCTCCCAAGCTCCTCAGGGAGTTTCTTGTGTTTGTCCTGGATACGCCCAAAGATCTCCTTGGCGTCGTGGTAAAACTTGTGCAGTTCATAGGAGGCGGCAAGAATCTGTGTTCTCGTGTCAATGAGCTCCAGGAGGTCAGCCCAGGCTTCGTTGAGCCCATCCTTCCACTCAGCGATGGTGGCGGCATCCGAATGTCCAGAGTTGATGAGTTCATCGGCCATGTGATTGACGGTGTCCACACGCTCCTGCCCAATGTTCCCAGTGTCTCGGGCAAATTCCCGGAATCGTTCTTGTAACATCTGAAATGGGGATAAGTGTTAAAAAAAAAAAAAAAATCAGTGAGACTACCGTGAACATTTTATTTCTTGATCACATGAACGTCCCTCGGAAAGTAATAAGTAGTGTGCGTGACTTAACAGGTCTTAGCTCTAAAAACTCAATCAGTCCTCCTCCTTGCTCACTATCACAGAGCAAGGCCCTGGCTCCATCTCCTTTTCCTACTGGGGAAAAGGGCACAGAAAGGTTAAACAAGCCTTTTTTCAGTCAAAGTTGTCTGGTGATAAACAAGCTGAGCTGAAACCAAACCCCATGACCTCTGATGAGAGTCTGGGGCGTGTGATGTGCTCACAGATAAGGAGTCAAGCGGCCCTCCAGGCATAGTGCACACTGCACGGCTGCCCCGGCTCTGCCCGCGGTACTTGCCGTGACGTGCTCGTAGTCCTGCCCCAACTCGTGCGACCCTGCGACCACCTCCCTCTCGGCGATCCACTGCTCCAGGTCATCCACCTCCCGGTTGAGCTGGAAGAGCCTGTGCCTCTCGTCCAGCTTGCCCCTCCGCTCTTCGGCGAGGTCTTTCAGGCCAGCGTACAGCTTGTCCACTTTGGACTGCCGCATGCTGATGCGCTCACTGGAAGAGGGGGTGGGGGTGGGGAGGGGCGGCAGGAAAAGGACCTTAAATGTCACATTTTCTTCAGGGAGAAAACAAATGAGGGGGAAACGCTAAGAGAGCATGTTACATAAAATTTCTCGAAGGAAACTTCTGGCTCTCCTATTTAGCCTAAAATACAAAACTCTGGAATTTGACCTTGAGTAATTTTAGAGCCAACATGTAAACAAAACACAATCATTAAGGCTGAAGGCCATCATGACGGTGATGATGGAGGGAGGGAGGAGAAACCCTAATTCTCTGCATTGCTGACTCTGGAAGTCAGGATTTCCTTTGACGTTAAAAGTTAATGCAAAACCCAGGAGCCACCTTCCATTCTCAAGAACCATGCGGCCGAAGGGAGAAATGCTATCCCTGACTGGCACATATCTCTACCTTCTCTGGGGTGCAGGCTCTTCCCCACCATTCCTGTCAAGTGGGTCCTGGGAGTGCTGCCTCCCCTCCTTCCAACTTCTCCTCATAAGGACAATCTTGTAACAGGAAACCAAAGAGACAAGGACTTCTTGATGCTTGACCCTAGAGACTAGGAAGGCACTTTCCTGGGAATCCTATCATGAACACATGAAGGACGCCCACACCAACACAGCCACTGACTGCATCTTCACCTTGCCTTGGTTGATGCACAAAGCCGATTCTTTTCCGGAGTTATAAAAGGCAGTTACATAGCAAACCTAAAATAACTGCCATTAAAGTTAATATGTGAGCGTGTTATAAAGTGGGGGAGTAACACACATACCCCTCTTCTTCTTTATTCCCAAGATGCTCGAACGACTTGATCTGTGAGGAAGTGGTATCATCTTGCTCCTATTATTTTACAGGTCTGTGCATTCTTGTCTACCACTCCTCCTAAAACTAATCCTCACTTAACTAAACTGGGTGACTTTCAACCCAAGGGTAGGTTCTGATAACCCATATCCGTGCAAGTCAATCTGTACTTGTGACTCATGACACCAATCATTTTTCAAGAAGGCCTTGGGCTCATAGGAGATATGTTCCCCACAAGAACAATCTCCTAATATAACAGTTCGCCCTTTCTGTTCAGCACAAGCCTACTGGGTCTATTTTACAGACGCTTCCCAAAGATCTACATCACCAGTTACTCAAGACGGGTGCTGCCGTTCCCGTTTGCATGGGTCAGAGTAACAGACCCTCCCACTGGGAGGAACTGAGCGGCCTTTCTCATCCTGACGAAATAGTACTCACCTTTCAGGATGGCTGTCAGCCACCAGGGCCCGGCTGGTCTTAGAGAGCTGATGCACGGTCTCTGCATAGTCCTCCACAGCTTGTTCCAGAATCTGGTGCTTCTTTAACATGGAGACAGCACTCTGCTCATCCTGCAATGAGGGGGAGGGTCACAACCACAGTCGTCCCCTCTGACCTAACACCACCTTCAAGCAGGACCAGCTGACTGCATGATGGGCGGAAGGAAGAATCATAAGAATAAAACCACAAGCGCGATATGGGCAGTGCAACACCGAAGCCTTTCAGGAGGGTCAACACGGTCTGGACCATGGGAGGCCCCGTGAAAGACGAACACAAAGATCATACGGAATGAGTGAGCCTCCTCTGACGTACAGGCAAAAGCCCAGGAAACCAAGTGTGCCCTGGCCGACTGAGGCTCCTCACAGTCTAACACATAAGTAGATAACAGCATGCTGCAACCCTAAAAACTTTTAAATGGTCTCAAAAGCATCTTGTAAAGTTTAGGTAACTCTATTAATTAAAGAGCAAAAAGCACTCTGGCAAATATTAAAAAAAAAAAAAAAAAAAGGATAAACCTAGTCTTAATGACATACCAGGACTCGGAGGAAGATTCTGTGTCAAGGGGAAACAGCCACAGATGCCAGTCACCTAATGCACCACAGTGTCCCCCATGACACTGGAAAGCAACGATGAAATGTCTGACCAAGACACAGCCACCCACAGAAAACAAGCTCGAGGTGGGAGTCTGAGGCTCCCTGGGGCAGGGCTGGAAACCTCTCTCACCTTGGCCTTCTCCTCAGACATCATGTACAGCTCCTGCTCGCTCATCCACGCCTCCGCCTCGGCTGCGTCGAAGTAGTACTGCTGGGCCCGGTGCGCCTCCTCAAGCCGCCTGTGGCGCTTCTCAGTCTCCTCGATGAGGAGGCCCCACAGCTCCTTGAGGTCAGCGAGCCTCCGCCGGATGGCCTCAGCGCTGAGGCTGCTGCTGTCGCTGACAATATTTTGGCTCCTCTCGAAGATGTCATCAATGCGAGGCTGGTGTCCCTGGATCTCTTTCTGGAGGGTCTGTGGGAGCGGGGAAACAGTGCTCTCTCCCAGTCTCTGCCCTGTAATCTGGAGCAATTATTCATCAGACTGAGCTAGCCCAAGGAAGAACGCTTACCTGATTTTTCTTTATTAACAGCTGCACAGTCTGGAGGTTGTGGCCATGATCCGTGGAAGTTGCCAAAGGCATCCTCTCTCCAACCCACAACTGGAAAGAATTGTAAATTTAGGTGGTCAGGACCGCTCAAAAAGAACAAATATTTGATGCAAACAAGCGCAAAACAGACGATTAGCAGGGACGCCAGCCTGAGAGAGAAGGTGTGTGCGATCCCACGGGGAAGGGCTGCCCGAGGAGCTGGATGGACCCTCTCTCCCAGGACAAGGCAAGGGCTCGTCTTTCAGACCCTACTTCATCCTCACTGCTGGACTCACTGAGAGTCCTCACCCTTAATTTTTAAAACTACTATTCTAGGGGCATTAAAACCCTAGAACATCTTTTGGGGCGCCTGGGTGGCTCAGTTGGTTAAGCGACTGCCTTCGGCTCAGGTCATGATCCTGCAGTCCCGGGATCGAGTCCCACATCGGGCTCCCTGCTCAGCTGGGAGTCTTCTTCTCCCTCTGACCCTCTTCCCTCTCGTGCTGTCTCTCATTCTCTCTCTCAAATAAATAAAATTTAAAACCCTAGAACATCTTTAGAAAATCAAGGAGAACAGTGGAGTTGTATTTCGTGTAAATACATAAAAGCATGGGCTTCGATAGTCCAGCTCACCGATGCAGCGCAAAGTGAGTCTAACAAAGAAGTGAGAACACGGCTTAAGGCAGGACAGGTGAGGAGGCTTATGGAAAGGCCCCCTGTGTGGTGAAGGTCTACTTACGATCTCGTCCTCCACATCCCTGTTGAACTGATGGATCTCTTTGGAGGCCAGCAGGTTATGCTTTCTCTCGTTCAAGGGCTCCAGCAGTTCCATGAACTTGGTCTGCACGGTGAGGCGCTTGCTGTCCACCTCGTCGGTGCTCTTCCCCTCCTGACTCAGGGCCTGGGCCTGGCTCTGGAGCTCCTCGATCTCCTTCTTCCGCACCTCCATTTGGTTCTCCAGCATCTGAGGGCAGAAAATATCAAGTGTGTCACACCAGAGACATGGGAGACATGCAGTCCTATAAAATGTTTGTTTTGGGCACTGGCCAAAATGGAAGATCTAGTATAAATTTATATAATGGAGAGTCTAAGAAAGGATTCTTAACATCTACCAAACGACCAATTAATCCCTTTCCAGGACTTTTTTTTTTTTTAAGTAGGTTCCACGCCCAGCGTGGTATCCAACCCGGGGCTTGAACTCACAACCCTGAGATCAAGACCTGAGCTGAGATCAAGAGTCAGACACTTAACCAACTGAGCCACCCAGGCACCCCCCTTTTCCAGGATTTTTAAACTCAGGAACAACATTCAAGTTTATCCAGGAACTTAGAAGGCAAATGACAAGAGAAACAAGAATTATGGGGAAAAGAAAGTCTTCATCTGCTTGTTCAGAAGCCATAACGATGTTGGAAACCTACATTATCCATCAGTAACATCTTAAGGTTCCAGTTCTTTTAGGCAAAAAGGATAGCATGTTTCCACCTTCTCTCAATTTCTTCAATTAGAAGGCTGATTATTTTTTTAAAATACCGGATTACGAGGTGAAAACATGCTAATTGCTTACTTACAGGAGGAGAATGAGCAAAAGTGAAAGCGGGGGTGGGGATCTCACTAAGGAAACATCACATACTGATGGCTGAGAGACAGGGGGTCGCATCTAGGAATTAATGGACTCCTTTCTTAGGTAGGGAAGTAAACAGCCACGAGTAAAAAACCACCCTTAACAAAACTCCTTAATGCATAGTAACATAGTCAAATAACCACATCACTTAGAAGGGTGGGCATCCCATTGAAGAAACAGGCCTCAGCACTCGGCAGAGACATTCCCACAGTGACTGGTTCTAAGCACAACTGTGGGGCTGGGGACTTGGCCACTCAGATAACTAACATGTATCTACTAGATGTTATACAGCAAAGTACGTGAACAGGATTACTTTCCCCTGTGTAAACTACAGAAATGAATGAAATGAATTATTTACTCAACTGTTAAATGGTGGTATGTCAACTAAGATGATGACAATAAAAAAAAGTACTCCTGTGCACAGACACCCAATACTTCTACTAATATTGTGTCTTTCCAGTTGATTCTAGCAATGTCCCATGATGCTGTCAGGACAAACACTTTGCTGGGTTAAAACCCCTTCACACAGAAGACAGGTGTTTGAGAAAATGGTGGGCGAGTTAAGACCCTAAAGACGATGTCAAAACAGAAAGAGGCCCAAGTATGTGGTCGCCTCGACCACTTGCCTGTTGCTTTTTAAGCAGGATGTTGACGCTGGTCAGGTCTTTGCCATAGTCGTCAGACTGAATCTGGCTCTCCAGGCCGTGCAGCCATTTGTCCAGATCTGCACAGCTCTGGGTGAAAAGTTCAGCCTTGTTTGCATCAAAGAGCCGCTGGGCCTTGGTCTGGGTGGTGGATTCAAGGACTTCCCACATGTTATGTAAACCAGTGAGTTTCTCCTTCACCACAGCTTCTGTCTCAGGCTTTTCTGAAATGAGCTGCATTCCTTCCTGGAAAACATAAATAAATACAGTTTGCTAGCGAGCAAAGGTCACTGTGAAAAACAACCCTAATCTGTGATCTACCTATTCACTCAACATACAGAGCCTTTCCACAAAAGGTTACTGCTTACTAAAATGGACAAGGGCCTAGTCTATGTACACTATGTGGCTTTCAAGAGTCCAGCAAGAAGTGACCGTGGCATGATGAAACAGTTTCATTTGGGGCAGTGGGGAAGTGCTCAGGACATCAGATTTCATCCCCTCCACTCAGCCCCCAAAGACCCTAACACATTACTTTAACCATTAAGAGTCTGAAACAAGGGATACCTGGGTGGCTCAGTCAGTTGAGTGTCTGCCTGCAGCTCAGGTCATGATCCCAGGGTCCTGGGATCAAGTCCTGAATCGGGCTCCCTGCTCAGTGGGGAGCCTGCTTCTCCCTCTCCCTCTGCCACTCCCCCTGCTTGTGTTCCCTCTATCTCTGTCAAATAAATAAAATCTTAAAAAAAAAAAAGAGTCCGAAACATTATAAAAGGGGAAGAGGGGAACTTCACTTTCATGTTCAGTTATGCTGCCTAACATCTCCCTGTGCCAAAATAATACGTTTTAAGTTATTACAGTGCCTGGTCACCCAAGAAAAACTGGGAGAACTTAAAAAACAAACAAACAAACAAAAACACGTAATCTTTCTCAATTCTGTGCAAATCATCAGTCTCGCACAGTCCAGGACATGTGACAGGATTAAGACAGTGGGGACTCTGTCCAGGGGGCTCACAGCAGGTGAAAAACAAAACAGAAACCCAACAACTAGTACTCACTAAAAGACAAATCAAGCGTTCTGTGCCACACCTGGTTGGGTTTCTGCTTTTCTCCCTTCTACCGAGTCAAACTCAGGAATTGTTAAGTGGGAGAAGGACTGCTCCAGGCTGTCTAACTTCTGTATGGGATCAGTAGGACTCAAAAATCCAAGAGGCTATGCTAAAGCGAGAAGCTCACCTCCACCGGGGTCACTCTCATGCCGTGGTCACACCACAGAAACAGGAGCCTCATCAAACATTTTTAATTTCTCACCTTCTCAATTTTGTCGAGCCATTCTTTGTTGGATGCAAGTTCTGCCATAAATGCTTGATGTTTTAACCATTTACTGTGCAGATTTCTGGCTTCGTCATAAGACATGTCCTGGGCAGTAAGCATCTTTTCATTGATCCAGAGAGATAGCTAGGAAAAACAAAAATCAGAAAGGTTTCAGAGATTGTGATCACAGACATCAGCCTTTTTTCTGCCTGGAAAGAGTTGTGTTATGTTGTACTAAGCATACCGCACGTTTCCATGTCAACAGACAACCAAATATTTACTTTACAACCCTGACCCGTCATGACAGGTTATCTCCATTGTATGGGAGATGTACCTGAGCCTTGCTCCAAAGTACGTCTCTAACGTTAAATCTGCAAGCACAAAAGCTTTTAAAGTGTTTGGCACGTGGAACCAGTCTTCCCCCCAAAGACCTGTGTTTAAAATTCTGCCCTAACCGGTCCAAGTCACAATCTTCTTTCTCTTCCAAACACTTGTGCCAGCTATACCACGTTAATCATGATTAACTGCCTTTTACTCTATTCGGTGATCTTTTTACTTTTTTGGTTTTCTATTACGTAGAAAAAAGACCCAACACAAAACCCCCACTCTTTTTTCCCACAGCGCATCTATGGGAATGCCAAAACACATAAATTGCTTGCTCACTGTAGGAGTAAGGCAACAAGGATGCCCTCTTAAAGTTGCCTTCAAAGTTTGAGTCACCTTCACCTCTCTTTCTATAGCCTTCTATTTCTCTCAAGAGCCTTCCATTCAGACCAAGAACACTCCCCAGGACTTGATTTGAGACCCAACATGTCTCCTTGGATCTAAACTCCAGCAAGGCTCACAAAGCCTGCCAGCCACTGACAGACTGTAGTTCTCTCATGAGGCCGACGGTGGGAGCCAGCCCAGCCCCAGGCCCTGGACACATTCCCCTTGCTGGCTTTCATCCCAATTCGCTTGGCTCCTTATTGCCTGTAGTTGGCCATGCCAGGTCCTAATTCCTACCTCGTGCACAGCACTAACCTGGGAACAGCTGTTTCCTTAAGAGGATACACAAAGATACACAAAGGAAGGCAGGATCAGAAGAGACCCTGTCCCTTTCTCCTGTGTGACCATGAGAAGCCCACTTTTTACACCAGTCGCTGCCACAACAAATCTGCACCCCAAACCCTCCATGGTCCAATCTCCAAGGTTTAGAAATGGCATAGAGAACCAAGAGAACCTTCCCTCCCAGGACCAACATTTGCAAGGCCAAAGAGAACCTTCCCTTCCAGGACCAACATTTGCAAGGCCATTCACTCACACTCAGGGCTGCTGCTGGGAAAGGCTTTCCCATTAATTTGTTTAAACAACACAAAGTCTGTTCTTTGAAAACGATGTCAAGGAGGGTGATGTAGGTCACAGGAGCACCCCTGGCTCTGAATATGGGCAAATTCCCAGGCACCATGTCTACCTTTCTCAGTATATTCACCCACCATGCAGGGAGGGTGGGGGTGGGGTGGGTAGAAAGCAAAAGGGAGTGAAATCTTTGTTGTCATTCTTTATTGAGGTGAAAAACCAGTAAATCTCATACAGCTCTTGGTAAGCTAGGACCACAGGTTGGTTACATAACAACAGAGACGCTAAATTTCCTACTTTAAAAGAATTACCTTTTTTTCCAGTTATCTGGGTAGCTCAAATCTGAGTTACTATGGCCATTCATTCAGTCCAAGGGGGAAAGAGGTTAAAAGGAAGCCAAATGGTAAAACTTCCCCTGTCTTCCACATACACACAGATTAAACACAATAGAAGGCATTTATCCAAAGTGCAAAGGACATTCACATATTTTCGCTATTCATAACCACCTACCGAGAGAGATTAAAAAAAAAAAAAAAAGAGCTACATAAAAATCAGAGGCTTAGAAACAAATCTGCTTTTTGCTGAACACATCATCCTACAGATAAAGCACCATGAGCTACAGCACAATGAAATGGGGCTATGGAACTTGCTAGTTCATCAGCCCTTCATCAGAATTCTGCAATCAGAACCACAGTTATTATTCGTGGGCATTTGCAAAGGTCATTTAAGAATATACTCATTCTCTGCAAAAAAGAACACTGTGCAGATTGGAAAGGGATAGGAAAAATGCTTTGATCACTGATTCAAGCTCAGAGCAAAGCAATGGAACTCGCTATCCCTTGTGCCACACAAGTCTAGTTATACTGCCCTTCTAAAAAACCTTCAGTTTCTGAATGTAGTTTCCCTATGGTGTGAGGGAAGAGAAGAGAAAAGCAGTAACTTCTAAATCACTTTTCAGGAATTCACACTGAAATACTGCTTTCTATACCCGTCTACAACTGGGAATAGGGAGGCCCCTGCAGTAAATTTCCCCATCCGGGCAGTGGTTACTGGAAGTGGCAACAAAGGCAGATCTCACAACCCGTGTCTGCTCTAGCCAAGGCACCCATGGGGAAGGGACTGGGGACACAAATTGGACTCCCGAGACTTTGGACAATACCCATAGCCAGCAGGGGTACTAAATCTGACCTCTGAGTGCTCTGGAAGTTTCTCGGAGCATAACAGGTAGATTTTCAAATGCAAAGCTGGTCCATACACAGACTCCATTCTCAGAGATCCTGGCTTGAAAGGTATTTTTTAATTTGACTTTTTTTAAAGCGGGGAAGGGGCATAAGGAAAGGGATACTCTTAAGCAGACTCCATGCCCAGTGTGGAGCCCAACTTGGGACTCAGTCTCATGACCTGAGCAGAAATCAAGAGTCGGACGCTTAAAAAAGGTATGTATTTTAATGAGGCTGAATGATTCAGAGTTCACAACCAAAGAAAACCACACACCTCCCCTTTGCTTGAACTTTTTTTTTTTTTAAAGATTTTATTTCTTTATTTGAGAGAGAGAATGAGAGAGAGAGAGCACGAGAGGGGGGAGGGTCAGAGGGAGAAGCAGACTCCCTGCTGAGCAGGAAGCCCGATGTGGGACTCGATCCCAGGGACTCCAGGATCATGACCTGAGCTGAAGGCAGTCGCTTAACCAACTGAGCCACCCAGGCGCCCTGCTTGAACTTCTATACCAAGGGTTTTGGAGCTTCCAAACCTGACCTACATTCAGTCACTCCACGGAAACTCTCCATGCTGATGTGGGAGAGATGGCACCCCACAGCAGATGCTATGGTTGTACTAAATTTTAATGAGGCTCAAGGAAAGAAAGGCTAAACCAGGAAGACTTGGCAGAGCAGTCACAAAGAGACCTGCACATCATTCCCAGGACTTAACAGGCCAGCCAAAACTTTTCTGCATATTGTGAGGGGAAATCATGGCAGGAGTGAGCCCTCAAGGCATGCCCAACAGTCACTGGTGCGTGGTAAGAAGTGAACTCCTTACAACCAAGGGTGCTAATTTGGAACAAGTAGTAACGAAGATCTAACAACCCAGTAAGACGATTTCCTGTGATTCCCCTGGGAAGGACTATCATTTTTATCCATTTACTTTTCCCCACGTTTCTACTTATGAATCCACATATATGTCAACAGAAAACAGGGGAAAACTTCACCTGGGTTTCTCTCAAGGCTTCCTCTTGTCTCCTCACCTCCTGCTCATTTTCTGGCATTCTTTCCCCCAAATTTAGCCTAAGTTTCACCATGCTGAGGTCCATGAATTTCATCTCATTAAACTTGCCTTTTAAGCAAGAGTATGGAATCCTCTTCACTCCATCCTCCCCCCAAGATGGCCTGAGGTTAAAATGAGTCATCGATGGTACGACAGGGGAACCATCAAGGGGTAATACAGGGACCTCTAGTGTGTCAAAGGCAAAGCCCAGGCTGCAAACAGCTCCTGATCTTTCCAGGGCTAAAGAGTCACTGGGTATTCCCTGTGGAACAACACGCAACCCTACACAGCTAACTTCCGATCCCATTACTCTTCTCTATGTCCTGTCTGGGGGACACTGATACCTCATTAAATGAGCATCCTATCCAATGGGTTATTAACGTTCAGTGTCACGTGAAGAGGCTCTCTTGTCTTCAGCCTGTCTGGCCCCAGGCAAATCCCCCACAGATCTAGATTCATCAGAATGGCACAGGAAGCTGACAGACCCTACCCTACAGAGTTCAGGGGCTTTCTTTCTGAAGCTTTAGCTGCTGGAGCATATTGCAAGATTCACAGTAAGACAGCAGTTGAATGGACATGAAGGATCTCTTGTCACACATGATCTAACACAACTGCTGTTAGGGCTGTATTTCTTCTAACACACAGCAATGTGTTTGCAGGCAAGGTGGTGTGATGTTCAGTCATGTTCTTCACACAAGCCCCGATCCTGTCCCCACACCCACCAGTTGCCCTCCCCCAAGGTCCCTGCAGCTTCCTTTGGATATTCTTCATCCCATTTCTGCCTCTGAGGGGATTTAACCCAATAAACCAGAGAGGACGGAGTCTCACTGTTGTTCTCTAGCAGACAGAAAAATGAGATGTGCTCCTAAACTATTGAACATGTGAAGGCAGCCAGATGTTATTCTCCAGTTAGCCTGCAGAAAGACTGCATTTTTCTGGCTAACTTTAGTTTTCCAAGTTTGTTTATGCACGTATCAGGGGGGCATGAAATAGTATGAGACTCATCAGATCAATACCACATGTTAAGACTCGGGAGTCTGAAATAAGAATTGCTGCTCTTGGCATGTTAGACACGTATTCAAGGAACCTGAAAGATGGTATTTCAAGGTCTTCAGTGAGTAAGAAACTCAGTCCGTATTTTTCAAATCTTTGCTGCTTCTTACCTGGGTAGCCAGTTCCTATTCCTCTTAGTTCTTCCCTTCTTACTTACAACAGGATATTAAATGCATTTAGATTAAACGTTCTGGGGTATCACGCGGTCTTCGACGATGAAAACGTTCTAGATCTGCATTGTCCGATATGGCAGCTGCTAATCACAGTTGGCTACTGAGCACTTAAAATCCACCTAGTATGATGGAAGAGTTCATTCTGAATTCTATTTAATTTTAATTAATTTAAAATGAAATAGCCACATACGGCTAGGGTCCACTGTAATGGACAGAATTCTGGACTATTCTGATTAGAAGAATCTAGTTACTCTAAGTGGTAGCTTGCAGGCTAGAGAACGGACGAGGTGCCATACACGCTCAGCTAGAAATGAACTTCTGGGCCTCAATTAATTTTATAATCCCAAGGGCTCTTCTGCCAAATGCTCTCACTCTCCTTAGAAGAAAGGAAGGGAGGGGCTGCAGGGAGACATACCTCCTGACAATCTTGCAGGAATTTCTGAAGATCCCTGTTGTCCTTCAATCTCATCAGAAGTTCGCTGGCTGCCTCACGATTCTTCCTATGTCTGTTAAAACAAGAATAAAAAATAGCTTTTAAAAAAGGAAACACAGAATCTTGAAAGACTGAATTTACAACTCAATGTCTTTCCTGGGTTTCTACATATGATAAAAGCAGTTTGTTTGTACAGTTCTCATTATGTCGAAAAGGCAAGATAAGCAAGAGAATTTAGTTAGCATCCTCCAAATGAGTACGCGAGACCAAAACACCTGCCCAAGCCACAAAACAGGCAGAGGATGGCCTCAAATGAGCCATATAAATCCAGTGCTTCCTAAGTTGGTGCGAGGGGAAAAAATCTGGGCATGCACTGTGTACAAGTCCCCATCTAAGGCACTGCAAGAGAATTTGAAACTCCTCTTTAAGAAACTGGGGTGACAATGTGTGGCTAAGAAAATATAGATAACCATATAAAACTGGCTTTAAATTAATGTCTCCTAAACAGATATTTTCCCACCTTGAGAAAAACTCCCCTCAAACAACAATGAACCAAGAATGAAAATTTTGAGACGGGTGAGATTATCTACCTACTAGACCCCACTCTTCATGAATGGATAAGCGTAATCAAGGTTGAATGAAGCTGAAGCACAAAACCTTAAGCAAAAATTCCTAAGAACCAGTAGGAGCTGCTAAGCCTGGGAGTGACAAGGGAAATGGGGTGCTGGCTCCCCAGCCTGAATGCTGTACACAGGGCTTCTTCACACACAGCATCACGGTGCCAGAACTCCGCAGCAAACTTCCTTCCCGCGCCCAGTGGCTCAGGCTCTCCACCAGAAACGGTGAGGACCAGCTACGGGAATGCCAGAGTGCCGTGAGAAGGACGGCCTCCGCGGCCCCAGGGAGGAGCTGCGCCACACCGAGAGCCGAGCAGCACTGCCGTGATACAGCTGCCCTGGCATGCCTGAGGAACCCACGCCAGCCGGCCAGCCTAAGTGAAGGGTATTAACTGGGGCAATGAGGAGGCTGGGTTTTCAGTCTGAGTCTCAAAGCAATTTCTTGCTGCATGTGCTCGGGCAAGGTCTCTCTCGTTGGGCCCCCACGGAGGGATGAGGAAGAACACAACCTCCGATTCTCTCCGATGCCACGAGCAGCTCAGGGAGCTCTAGCTGCTGACTGACCTTTAAGAACCTTCCTCGGGAGCAAGAGCAAGCTTAGAGCGACGCTGTGGGTGACACGGGCCCGCAGTGAATGCTAGCAAAACGGACCGTGGGAACACAGCAGCCGTCATCTGCCTGGGGAACCGAAGGGAAACGCTCTCTGGTCCTACAGGGTGCCAGTGCCTACAGAGCAACTGGAATAATGCGAGTGGAAATAACACCGCCAGGTATATGCTAAGATACGCACAGCGACTTTCTCATTTTTTTTAGTTGAAAGGGGTTTCATAGCTTCAGGAAAAGGGACCTTAGTATTCTTATATCACTTAGGTAAAATGCAAAAATAGAGAAATACTTCTTAAATAATGCTAAATGGAAAGAGTGTATGCATGTTCAATGGTATAAAACCCCATGGCACGGATCGGAAAGTGCCAGGGATAAGATTAAAGGCTGTACCTTCTCTCCCCACATTTTTCACATTATATTTCTTTTATAACAACAAAAAATAAAGGCCAAAGCCTCTTTACTGCATTGATACCCTTTCTCAGATACCAAAAATTTGAAAAAAAATTTAGACTGTTAGTGAATTTGGGCTAAAGGAATCACTGTCTAAAAATGTGTGTGGGGAAGGAATGTCCAAAAAAAACTTAAGTTCCCAAACCTCAAATTCCAGTCACTATTTGCAGGGGGTTGTAAGAATATAAAGCCTATCTTCAGGAGGAAGGTAATTTGGATTCAGGCACAAAATGCAGGAGGTCCTGCCTTTAGTCAAAGGTCTTGAGTAAGAGACCCAGGTCCCTTCACGGTGCCACACCCAAGTGCTCAGAAGGCGAGGAGGAATCAGAAACTGGCAGCTACAACAGGATACCCACCCTTGAAGCTCATGGCAATGGTGGAGATAAAAATAATTCAAACACTGCCTGAGAAGTCTCACCATGCAGAAACACAACCAAACAGAATCCTGAAGGTAGCTTACATACTTAAGTCTCACACGTGCCCAACAGATTTCTGGCCGGGCAGTCTCTCTCTTCTAGTGGGACCAGGGAGAAGGGAAAGGCCAAGTGGTGACCTGGGGCCCCGTGTCCAAATGACACAGATCTCCAAGAGGGCACGATGATGGCATCTGAGGGGTATGCTCTGAGGAGCGAAAAACAGCTACAGGGGCAGCACGACACTTGTGCGGACTCGGAAAACCCTCGAGAGAAGTGAGTGGCGCTTCACTGTTCACCAGCAGCAACCAATGGCATTCGGGGAAGGCCTTTCAAGCTGGATCCTGGATTTAATGATAGGAAAGGAGCTTCTAAAACTTGGCCGTAGTTTCCTACAGTCCTAAGGGTGCTCTTTGTTTGGGGCAAGATTAAATCTGTTGCTTTATTTCCATTTCTCACCTTCTACCCCTACAGTTCAACTCAGAATCTCCTTCATCCTCTGAGGCAGATGCTAGGTCTACCTCTGGTTCTTGTAAAAAGTAAAGAACCACAGGTGCCTGAGTAAAACAGATGGATACTACAAAAACTTTTTCCCGTGTGAGACAGGGTCTGGCTTTACGAAGCTGGATCCTGTTTCCTTGCTCTCCCAGGACTGCACTGTGGCTGGAACTTCCTTCGAGCCAGGAAGCTCACCCATTCGCACTCCCTGGGGCCGGCTTGGACAGCAGGCTCCTTTCCACCCAGGCATGAGCACTTTAAAGGTCACTCACACCCCACCCACATCTGTTAAGAGCCAGTGTCTTTGTTCTGGTATTTTTTCATTTCAAAAAACTCAGTGGTAATTGACAAGATTTCCAGAACGTAAGCGCATTATAATGATTTTGCGTTTTATGAAAATAGCTTTACCAGAGCATCAGAATGTTTCTGGACAGGGGATTAGATCTGAAGATTCAATTTACTTAGCTTGTGGCCCCACAGCTGTGTATTTTGATAACAGACAAGTATCTTCTGGGATCAGTTTCTGATCCCCTCTGGAGATATGAAAGTGAAACCAGAATTCGTTGAACAAGAGCTGAGGAAAACGTAGTCATCCTGAGGGCCGATCAATGGAAAGCCCCCTCCCCCTTCCATCTTTCTTTTGTTTATGGATAGTATGTTCCATTTCTTCTTCAAGACAGAAATCCTAAGGAGGCTCTGGAAGCCCAGGAGCCCAGGCTCCAAGTCAAGGGCAAAAGGAAGGTTAAACCACAACTGAGGGCTGCTGAAACGTTCTCTCCTACCCACGAGTCTCCAGTCTTGACAATATCACCTGCTTCCAAAAACCCCTCACAGCTGCAGCACCAGGGGACGTATAAACACACACAGGAAAGCGCAAGGCAGCTGCATGCCTGCCTGGAAGCACACGTCCCTAACGGCCAAGTCCGCCCTCAGGAAACCAGACATATGCGTCTAACAGAGACGAGCATGACGTGCTGTACTGACAAAATAACTCGAGATTTAACATTAGGAAAAAAGGAAATTCTTTTTCTCTAAGTTAACAATACCTTGCCTAATCTTTGTTTTTTACACTCACTCAAGGGTTTGGTGGATTTATTTTTCTTTTTTGTGGTTGTTTGAAGAGCAATAGATACAAAATGAGAATATATGTTACACCCTATTCCATGATAGCACCCTTCAAAGGTACGGTTGAAAAAGACAGACTTGGAAGTGCTAAAGCCAAAAGCTCAGTCTTCATGGGGAGGGAGAGTAATTCCCCCTTTCACTCCGTATCATAAAAACTTCATAAGGCCGAGGGTCCCAGATATGGTAAGTAAGGAAACATTCTCAGCAAAAAGTTCTTCCTTTTCACTGCACTTGAAAGCCAGAAAAGAAGCCTGTTTGTCAATGATATCAGTTTAAAAATGAGCCCTTAAATCCAGCCCAAACTGGGACCACAGAAGATCGGGTGGAACAGAGGCTGGAGACTGACCCAGACAGGCTAAAGGATGCAACTGGCCAGACCAGAACCAGCCTATCCTGGTGCATCCAAACCTTGGTCTGTCCTGAGCTCCCACTTTAGTATCAGGCAAGGCAGGGTGAGAATGACACAAACAGAGTACACTGGCCTTCAGGCAGGGAGGAAAATCATAACTGCAAATAAATGAGTAAACAAAAATAAAAACACCAAATCTTAGCGATGCCTTGGCAGAAGAGGAAAGGGGCCTTTCTCTCAACAGGAAAAAATCCTATTATAGCATTATCCCAGCCAATTTTCTGAGAAGGGCCTGATAATGTTCCTTTGTGGCTCTGCCAGGTCCTCAGGACAAGCAAACCTCGCCGTCTCTCCTTACTCCCTCCTGAGAGTCTTCAGAGGAGTCTGGCGTGGATGAAGGTGAACGTGGGCTTAGCTGGGGAAGTGAGGCTCTTGAGGCCCTGTCACGAGACAAGGCTACACACTTCAACTCTCAAAGGGCACGGCTTATACCCTATTGCTAATTGGCATCACGGCTCTTACAAATCTTTGATTAAATAGTAGTTTGGCTTCTCAGGGTTTCTGTTCTTTTGTGGACACCTATACATGCCTGACCATGAGAACCACCTTTCCAGGCAGCCAGGTGCTGCTCACTGATTTTCTGTGGTAGATAGATTAAATTTTGCCAGCTATCCAGACCCTGCTCACTGGGTAATTTATACCCACAGTCCCAAGGACTTGTGGCTAATGCCTCAGAGGCTTGGGAGTCCCAGGGTACCAGACTCCCTCAGGAGCCTGAGCGCCATACCTGTCATCGATGGAGTCCACCTTCTCCTGGATGCGATCTGAATTGATGTTCCCATCGCTCACCAGCCTCCGGCCCGTCTCCACAACAGCGTTGATTTTCTCCTCATTGGCATCCATGGTGGTCATGAAGTCCTCTTGTTTTTTAATAGCTGCTTCAGCTCCTTCCAAGGTGGTGGGCATTTCAGTGTGGGCCAAAACGTACTCCTTTTTCAAAGAGAGACAACCAAAACCACAGCAGGATGAAACATCATGAAATACAACTTGTTTCCAAAATAATGAAAGCACTCTTTCCTATGTCCTAAGTTTCCATGCAACACATACTTCATAACACCTGCTCCATTATACTTAAACAATCTACTGAATCCGAGAAAACAAAAGGTTGGGAGGGAAAAAAACCTAGCGGGATCCCATAAGGAACAAAATTTCCTTGGTTAAATGGCTAAATTTTCTCCCAAAGTGAGGAAACCAAGCAGTGCTTTATGCATCAGCCACCAGGGTCCTCTCATGTGCCCACTGCCCAGTGGCAACATACTCTTCAAACTCGCTCTTCGAAAGAGATTAACAACCCTGATGTTGGCCACCATCTTCAGCCGTTTCCTTTCTCTAGTTTCTGCCTTATGTCATTGGGTGAAGTCCCTGAATCTTCTAGAGCAAGGAAGACAGAACCACTTAGTTCCTCCACCAAAAAAAAAAAAGAAAAAAAGAAAAACCCAAGAAAATAAAAAAAACAATCAAACAAAAAACCCCCCTCACTGTACTTTTCAAATCATCAAATTGGATTACTGCCTTACAGAATATTGCCAATCTAATGCGATACTATGAGGACATGCTATGAACGTAAGAGATCCCCGAGAGTGGCTGAAACAGAATGGTACTCTGCAGGGCAAGACACTCCCGCAGGAACCTTCAGCTCCCATCCCTACTTTGGGATAGGTTTCAATGCCTTGGAAGTTGGAGGGTAAAAAGCCTCTCAATTATCCTTCTGTTTCCACACAGGACTGCTCTGAACCAGCAGCCTGGCTAGAAAGTTTCAAAGAGCAAGCAGGACCTGCTGTACCAGGAAGGAAGCAAAGGCAAGTGAGGAGCAGTACCTGGTTGTTAAGGAAGGCCTCGGCCTGCTTCGTGTCCCTAAGAAACTGCTGGTAGGCATGTGACTGGGAGAGGAGATTCTGCCTGTTCTCCCACATTTTGTGGAGCTCATTCCACCCAGTGTCCAGGGCCTGCAGACGCTGCCGCAGAAACATGTACTGGGCGTCGGTCTGTCCCTGGGTGACCATCTCGCCCATGTCCCTCATCTTCTGGTAGTCCTCCTCGTAGTTGTCAATCTCGTTTTTGATGTTCTCATGCTGCGTGAGGAGCTTCTCTGCCTCGGTTAGGGTGTTGGGCATGTCCTCAGAGGCGATGGCCGTCTGAGTCCGGGAGAGCCAGGACTGGAAGTCGTCCAGGTCCCGCAGGAACTGCTGCAGCTTGCTGGCCTCTCCCAGGGAGGCCTCGCGGTTTTTCAGGGTGGTCTTCATCTCCTCCCACACGTCGCTGATCTCGGCCAGCCGAGACAGGATGGCCTGAGCCTGGTCGGGGTGCTCGGACTCGAGCTTCTCGGCCTCTTTCTGCAGGTCGCTTAGCTTCGCCTCAATGGCCACCAGGTCCCGCTCCATGCCGGTCAGCTTGCGCTGCAGGGCCATGACCCCGGCTAGGTCGTTGCCCAGGTCCTGGGTGGACTCGATGACCTTGGTCTTCTCTCGAATCCAGGATTTGGTTTCATTGCACTCAAGGTGGTAGTTCTGTATGCTCAGGGCAGAGAGAAGAGCGTCCTTCTTCCTGTCCACCAGCTCCCGGAACTGACTCCACCTGTAAGCACAAGGGCATGGAGAAAGCTGTGTCAGAGGCTGGCTGCCAGCTCACGGCTACACGGTGACAGTAACAGTCAAGGTCAAAGTGGTCATGTTTTCTCTCCATCTCTGCTATGAGAATAAATGCTTTTTGAACAATCATCTCACTCAGTATATGTACACCAAATTATCATCTCAACAGCTCAGAGACGCAATATAATCTGGAAAAAGCCAGACATGAAGAGGCACTTGTTCAAGGAGCTCCAGTGTGGACAGCACATCTGTCCCCCAGAGTCAGTTACTTTTCCGTAACTGCATTTCTGCCACGCGCATTTTACTTATCTCTGAACTGCACCTAATGAACATTTTCCAAACCCCAAACGCCTGACAGTCACCTTCAGAACCGAGGCCACCATAACCTACTCAAATGTGTTTATCCAACAGAAAGATAACATCAGGACAAAGGTCTAACTTGATAATCAAGACTTCCACTCGCCAATTACATCTAAAACACGTTAAAATTCTGTTCCAGAAATCATCTCAAAATCATATCCAGAAATCACGAGCCACCTTGATGCCATGGTCCTCCACACTGGGGACAGGTCTCACACTAACACCTTAACTTCTGATGTGGGGCCAGGCAGGGGCCAGGCTACCTTGAATGACATCACCCCAAAAGACACTTCTTGCAAAACCAGGGTATGCTGAAACGCAGATGCCAATGCTGTGACATCAGGGTCACATTATCAGTGACCCTGTGTGGGCAATTCCCGACAAGGATCCGCCAGTGACCTCGCCCTCCCTGGTCCGACACACAGGGAGCCAGCACACCGCTGGCTGCACACTCACCTCGTGTTGAGTTTGTCCTGCTGGGCTTTGATTTCCTTCTCACTCGGGTGGCCGCTGTGCATGAGCTGCCGTGCAATCTGGTTCACCACGGCGACCCGGGAAGCCTGGTTATTCATTTCCGGTTCAAGGCTCTCGAATCTGGAAAGGCAATTCAACAGGGTACTCACCTCCTTGGTCATGGGCGGAAACAAGGGGCGGCTGGTGGCCCCGGCACCCCCGGCAGCACTCCCACTCACCTGTGCTGGATGACTTCCAGGTCCTCCAGCTTCTCTGGGATCTGCATGTTGTTGAGCCACAGCTCCTTCTCGTCGATCCAGAGCTCACAGGCGTCAGCCTCACTGAACATCTTGTACAAGGCCAGGGTGTCCTGCAGCGCCTGCTTCCTCAGCCGCGTCAGCTCCGCCACCTCCTTGTACCGTTCCTCAATGCCCGACAGCCTGCCCCTCACGTCCGGAGACTCGGCATGCTCCTGGGGGAGGGCACCAGCCTGCTCGTGCAGCGTGTCAATGGTGGGCCTGTAGTTGGCGATCTCCTCTGCCACGTCCTTGTGTTTCTTGACCAGAGACTGTGTGGAGTACTCATCGTGGCCCACGTCATTGCTGGAGACGATCTTGAGGATGTCCAGCATCCAAGCGTCGATGTCGTCGGCATCCGCCTGGAACTGGTGCAGCAGCGAGGCCTCCTCTAGGCGCTTCTTCCGAATGGCCGAGAGCTGCTCCAGGTTGGCCCACTGCTCCCGGATGTAAAGGATCCTCTCTCGGATCTTCTCTGACCCGAAGTGCTCCTCCGTGATCATGTCTTCACCTTCCTTGATGGCCTGTTCAAAGTGGCCGCTGCGGCCGCTCATCTCATCCTCGAATGCCCGGTGCTTGCTGAGCAGGCGCATGACACTGGTCAGGTCCTTCCCGTAATCGTCGGAGGACAGGATCTTCTCCTTCTCCCGTATCCAGCCCTCCTCTTCTGCCATCTCCCAAAAGAACTTCCAGAGGCGGCGGGACTCTTCCAGACGAGCCCTGCGTTCAGCTGCCAGCTGGCAGAGTTCTTGGTAACAGAACTCCATGTGGGCCACGCGGTCTCGGATCACCTGAGGGTCGCAGGGCTTGTAACCTGTTTAATGCAAGGAAGTGATGTGGGAGTCCGGCAGTTTGCAAGTAGTGAGTTACACCCATTTTCTCACCACCAGATTACCAGTTCCATTCTTGGTGCAGGGCCGTGTTATAAGGCAATGGAGAACCTCCCAGGGCCTTGACTGGAGGTGGGTGGGTGGGTGCAGGGCAATGTTAAGTGTTATTTTTCGCCCCAAGTGCAAAGTGATCATTTATGAACCAAAGAAGCACATAAATCATAAAAAAAGGTCAGCTGCAATTAATTGTTTCTCAAATATAAGGAACACAACCAAATCCTTCCAAAGATCCTTTAAACAAGGGTATGTACGACCAGATGTGAAAGCCAGGAGATGTTTGAGCAGCCACACCAGGGTGCTGGTATGCATCGAGTGTGGTCTAGGCAAAGCCTGATTGCCAAATATCACCACTCAAAACCAAGCAGTACTTGAGTATTTAATGGAAATATATGTCCATTTCAGAAAAGCCTGACAGAGTTAAAGTATCCAGAAGGCCACCCTACTGCATCTTGTGTACCCATGACAAACTCACTGGGAACCTACAACGGCATGGTAACTTCAAAAACCCCACTGCCACAGACAACTTATCTACTTCTATAGAGATGGATCTCTGGTGGCAGAGAAGTTAAGGTCTGCCAACAGTCCATCCTTACCTTCCCCGTCTGTTGCAAACTTCTGGGCAGAAGCATTGACACCTCTCACCCGCTCTGCCTGGATGCCAATGTCCGCTTCGACCAGGGCGTGCTTCTGTAACAGGTCTTCCACACCAAGCAAGTGTTTGCCATAGTCTTGAGACAGTAACAGCACCTGTGCACCAGAGAAAACAGAGGGCACATCTGTGCAGACAACCTCAGCTTCGATGTCTTGTACTCTCTGGACAAGCTGTGAGCCAGGAACCACACCACACCCTCTCCAGCCAGCCATCCTCCCTGCATCTTCTAGGGGAGCAGAACGACAAGCATATCGGAACAAAGCCAAACTAACCCGAAAGCCTGCATAAGGAGAGACATAAGAAACTGAAGATCATCTACCCTGGAATAAGCAGGTCAAAAACACACTAAGAAGTGAATAGAAAAAAAGGGAGCGGGGAAGCGGTAGGACGTGTGAACTGGGGCTCGAAGAAGAAACCGCCACAGCAACAATATTCCAGAAGAGAAGAGAGAAACGTTGTAGTTATTTCAAAGTTAAAAGAAATCCCCCAGAAGTTGCTGACGCCTTCCATGGATGTTTTCCTCGGTTAAAAGCTTACTGGTGTGCCTTGGTAATACTCACATTGTCAGTGGGAGAAGAATCTAGTTGAAAGCTTACAAACTACATCCTTAACCAAGTAAAAACAGGGTCAGGTGGCTTCCTGCTTAATAGGGCCTGAGCAATTCCTTTGGTTTAAGTTTGAGTCCACTAACACTTTCTTTTCTTCCTTCCATCAGCCCAATGTGGGGGCCTCATCTGACTTCCTCTCCAGATGGAATTTCTACTTCACTCCTACTTCTGAGGGAAGTCTCTGGCCCAAAACCTGAACTTTAATGTACAACATGATTTATAAGATGAGAAGCGCCTCCCTGCTAGATTTTATGAACATTTCTACTTTGAAAGGTCAACACAGACCATACTTGAGAACATCGTAAAACTGGGACAATAAGAGGGCAAACTGATGGGACAAGGTGACCCTATCCCTCTGCCAGGAACGGCTCAAGAGGTTAAGTAAAAGACGAGGGCTTATATCCCAGGAAGCAATCTCTTGCATAAGGTCGAGCTTGGGAACACAGCACGCTGAGACAAAGGGGGCTTCGCTGTACTGTCTACAAACTGCCCTGTTCTGCTCCAGCTACGGAGCTAAATGCCTTCCAGCTGGGGGACTGCTTGACATGGATGAGCCTTCGACGGCCCGCAGCAGAGAACACAAACGGGCACAGGGACTTGGCACAATGGCAGGTCTCTTCCTGGGCAGGAGGAAAGCTTGGAAGTCTCTGCTCTGGGCTGTCAATTAAGGAAGGGGAAACACAAAGTGGCTTGGGCAGCCATTTCCAGCCAACCCTGACCTATGACGTGTACACTATTCCCACACTTCATCCTGCTGTAACCGAATGAGGGAGGTGGTCAGTGCGATCTCAACTTAAAAACGGAGAAAGGAGGCTCAAGGAGACTACACGGCTCCAGCACTGACAATGTGAACTGGGGTTGCCCGGTTCCCGACCCCCACTCCGCCCCACACTGCCTAGCCCTCTCCCATCTGCCCACATTACCTTCCTGGGCTCCTCCCCCAACTAGAGCCACTCACACACAGATCAATGACATGGAAAACTAGCTCAACTCTCAAGAGCTAAAAACACAGAAAACCATAATTTGATTGATTCCCTATGCTGGAATAGATCTAAATTAAATCTAAATCACTGTAGCAGACCTGTAGCTACGGAACAGGTTTTCAACGCAACTTTTTCACACCTCACATCCCATTTAACTCCTGAACTAACAATTTTCCCACAGCGAATGTGGCCCCCTTTGGCTTTACAGAGCGGGCAGTTAGGGCACACTGGACGCTGTGTGGTCGGGGGGGGGGGGGGGGTGCCAGGAAAGAGAGGTCCCGCTGGATAAGCTCTGGCCTCCTTTCACTCAAGTTCTACCTTCATTTCGTCCATCCAGTCCATAATGTAGAGCATTTCCTGGAATATCTTTTGCAACCCTAGGTTCATCTCGAGACGCTGCCTCCGGGCCTTCAGCAACTCCAGTAGGTACTCCCAGAGCCGGATGACATTGTCTTTCCTTGCTGTGATGCGCTTGATGTCATGGTAGTTCTCTGCCTCGAGCTCCCTGGCCACAGCGACCACAGCCTGCACGCGTTCCTCGTACGCGGCAATGTCTGTCTCAATGGCCTCGTGCTTTTTTGTGGCGGCTTCGACTGCAGGAAGGTCAAAACCAAAGTTGTCCTATAGAGAAATGGGGGCAAAAGAAAAACCACACAGAAAATAAAAAAGCCATCCAACTGGAACAGAGACAGAAGTTGAATCTCGAACACAATCTCTGGTGGTCCTAAAGCCACAATGACTTGAGCCCCACCAGCTGCTGGTCTCTGCCTTCCCTAGGACACTTGAAACTCCCTGTTAGAGCTAAGATGCCCTCCCCAAAGCAAATCAGCAACTTCTCATTTTACAGAGGGGTGCAAGCTTGTATCTAGCATCTTATGCTTATGTGACTGGAGCAGGTGACAGTTTGTGCGAACCCAAGGAGAAGGCAAAGTCACTTTTACTTATTTCATGACCAGTCCAACTGTCAAAGATGAAAGGTAAGAGAAATCTCTAAAAATTATATAAATGTGAGTTCACACTCACTCACTGGCTCTAAACAAACTCTGCTTGAGCTGCTTCCAAATCTATGGAAAGTTAGATAAACAGAAGACCAAGTACATCAGAAATGATAAACATCCTCTTCATGGGAAGTGAGTAAGAGGACTCGAGTTACTTTAGAACAGTGGGTGTCGATAAGCAGCTGTCCTGCAGCCCTCGGGGATGGTCTACGTTTCTAGATGACCCCGGGAGAGCAAGTCCCCGAATGAGGTCTAGAGCAGAACCTGAGACACCAGACGCTGGTTTTCGCTCAGCCAGGTCTCCCTCATAGCTGCCTTGCGGTCAAATCTGCGGGCGAGCTGTTCCAGTTTCTCCTGTCTGATGAGCTCGTTCCGCAGAGCCAGTTCTCGCTCGTGTTCCGCTTTTTCCAGTCTTTCCCAGGCCTACAGAGGCAAAAAGGGAACAGTTTCCTGCAACGTTCAAGGAACTTTCCTTGGCTACAGTCAACAGCTAGTACTTCTCAGTAAGACCTGAGAACTCCGTAAAAGGGACATCCCGTTTCCACCCCCATGGACTCCTAAGCCTTGAGAAAATAAATCGTTTTCTCTCAGTTTAGCCTCATGGGAACGCTCTAGCTATATCTAAAAGTCCTGCGTTATATTTGGAAAACAAAACAGTGTAGATAAGGAGCAATATAACTAAACTATTAATCTCTTACTTTGAGAGGAAACAGTAATTACCTTCAACAGATCTGATCACATAAAAAAGATAAATGATTTCTCAGAAAGAAATCATATTACGAATCTCTTATTCACCCCATCCTGAGACACTTGTTTCTTTGCAACATTTTATTTATTTAAGTAATCTCTCTGCCCAATGTGGGGCTCAAACTCATGACCCCAAGATCAAGAGTAGCACACTCCACCAACTGAGCCAGCCAGGCACCCCCACCCCCTTTTTTTTGAGCTATTTGTTTTTAATTCACACATCTGGGCATTTTGTTCAAAATCCTCACCTAATGTTCACAGCAAATTAATTTTTATGAAATATAGCTTACATTAAGAAAATTCCACTTAAAATAATCTAAATGTATAAAACTGACCACATTCTAGATTCTTCAAATTTCTACCTGGAAATAATGCCCACTGTGAAATTCTATAATTACAGACAAAACAGACCGAAATGGAAACTGCTGGACAGCCTCTCTGATAGAAACAGCCAAAGTCCTAAGCCCTAACCTCTAGAGATTCCAGATACATGAAATATGGTTTCAAGTTCTCCCTTCTGCAACTTAAAGATGCTAGAGTCAACTGCCTTGGACAGATGAAGAGTAACAGGGTAAAGAGAATGAACCAAGACTGGTTTGATAAAATCTAACATTCCCTCCCAAAACTCCGACAGACCAACCCACCACAAGTATTTGCTTGACCCCCTGTAAAACCCGAGGCACTGCTGTCACTCATCAGTTCAGCAGGCCGGGACGGACACTTTCAGACTGCCCTCTTAGCAATCAAGATTTAGAACATGAAGCCTACAGGTCAAGGCCCACACAGGACCAGATGGATGGGCTTTACCTTGTTAATGTCAGAGATGAGCTTGCCCTCCCGGGGCATGTAGACCTTCTGATTGTTGGCCCTCATCTTGCTCTGAATAGTAAAAAGCAGCACTTCCAAGTTCCCCTTCTCAGTAAACCTAAGTACAGGGGGAAAAATATATATATATACACACACACACACACACACACACATGTTCCTTCAAGGGGAAAAATTCATTTGCTTTTGGAGAAAAAAACCTTTCACACAGCCATACAATTTTAAAAGCCATTTATCTCTGGTCTGATTTATGTGGTACTCATGTTAGAGAAAACAGTGCATTAGTTTTTGCGTATTACAGACCGCAAAATGCACCCAACTGTGGAATTTTGGTGGGGTTGGTTCGTTGCTGCTACTGAGATTTGTATTTGGGGGAACACAATACCACTCTTTTATTAATCACTTCATTCAAGGTTTAGACTATACATCCTGGATGATGGACTTCATTCAGAGAGCACAGCTGAATACATTCAGCAAGAATTACTTCAAACGACTACCTAGTGTAACTTTCAATGGCTTTCAGAGACCGCAGCAAGGAATTCACAACTGAGCTGGGTTACAGAAAAAGGAGGAATGACTTTCAAACTCTAAGAAGGGATAAGGTCCATAATCCTTATTTGACAATTAGAATTTTCAAAAAGAAGTCAAAAATCAATTTGGGGGACAGCAAAAACTGATCTGAACAGACAGATATAAAACTACTTATTGTCTGTCTGTATTCAACGCATTGTAGTTACACACTTTGCTACAGGCTTATTAGTAGGCCTGACAATGGGTTACTGTTTCAGGTCCACTGTGAGGCTTATAATAAACAATATACATGTACTCAGCTACTTCTCTAAAATCCAGAGCGTAAGGAATTCTGAAACACATCAGGCATAAGAGTCTAGGAAAAGGGACTGGAGACCTGTACCATCTCTTAGGATTCTCACGTATCAGTATCTAGATACCAGGGGCACAAACTACTGGGAAGGGCTCACAGAGGGTGTGGTTTGTAACACAGCTCAGCCACTCAGGGTCAGATAAAAAGGAGTAAGACAGACCCCTGGTGAGAGGCACTCATACGAGATGAGGTCACCTAAGTCAGAAAACAGGGGTCTGAGGCCGCCATCATCTGTCTGCCCACACGAACGGTAATGCATTCCCATCTGCATCTTACTTGGGCGGTTTCTCCACAGTGCGGTAAGTGTTGAATGCCTGAAGCTGTTGTTGAACCCCAACCAGAGAATTGGCAAATTTGCGATTGTTCAGGATAATGATGGTTTGTTCAATCCACTCCAGAAGGTCAGAGGCAAGTGACTCATATTTTTCAATCATTTTTTCTGTTTCAATAGCATTGTCAAGCACCTGTAAACAAGAGTTAGAAAAACCGAACAGTAAGATCATACTGCCAAGTAAGGGAAACAGGCTTATAACCCTATAGAGCACATGCACACTTAATGACTGGCTGTGAAACAGTTCTAGGCTACTCTGACATAAGCATTTTAAACTCGAGGAACTATGTGTTAATAGGCACTCAGACTGCAGCTATTACTTGTGAGCAATGATGACAGCTTAACCCAAGTGTAATTGGTTCTGTAACCTCCCAACCCCCAGGCACAGGGTTTAAGATTCAGAATGACTCCTGCTGCCACAGCTCCAGAATTCCTAGAAAAACAAAAAGGGCTCTGTTTTGCCTGGCCCCATCCCATGAGTGCCCATGAATTTTCCATTCTCCTTGCATTAAGAAGACGGTATCATCTGGTCTGAGGTGTTCTGAAATACATGGCAGGTGAACATCAGCCAAATGAAAAATAAAAAAGCGTAACAGTGGGGCCTTTTCACCTGGATAAGTAGGATTTCACACCCACGACATCAGCCAACTCATCAGATTTCCAATGCCCTGTTTTCTGATAAGGTTGAGGGGAGATGTGTCTCTGGGTCTGAGATGCCCCTCAAATCTCTCCCTAAATACTGTAGCTGCTGCTCCTACCTCCCGTCACTCTCAGGGATGAAGAGGCTTCTGCCTACTTCCCTGCATCTTGGGGTGCCCACCACACACTGCCACCGGCTCAACTCATCAGCGCATGGGGAGAACAAGGCGCTCAGTGGCAGTACATTAAGATGTGAACGCTAATCATGTCTCACAACTTATAAAACTGGTGTGAACTCACCTTTCCAATTCGTTTTCCTTCAACAGCCAAGGCCTTCATCTTAGAGAAGTAGTGGTAATAGGTCACCACATAAGTGATAATGGACTTCTCATCAGGGTGGTCCACACTGATATCTGTAACCCGGAGAAGGTTTTGTTCAGTACTCTGCTCGTGGCGCAACCACCCGGGCTGCAGGAACAACCCAGAACAACTGTTCAACACTGAAACAGGCCAGTGTCTTCAATGTTTGTATTTGAAAGTTCTGCCATCAGTGCATTAATTATAAGGCTAAAGAGGATGAAACCATCTCACCGACTCTTTTATGATAAGAATGTTCATAAATGCCTTCTAACTACTGCAATGGGACATAAAGTCTTAAGAGACACGATCCTTCCCCTCCAGGATCCCAAGCTACCAAGAAGAAAACTAGTGGAGAAAAATGAGGACTACAGAAGAATTCAGCGAGAATTCTTCACGATGTGGCTACTCGCCAGGCATGCTCATCTCCCTACCCACGTCCACTCCCAAACTGGGCTTGTGCTTCTTGTAACCTCATTTCTGCGGATGCCACCAGAACTGCTTTCAGTCACTGAGTCTTTGGACATCCTTATCTTGTTGTTACCTGGTATTCAGTTAGTCACCAAATCCAAGTCCAGATGATCCTATCTATGGAATCTTTATTGTCATTCATGGTTCAGACTCTCATGGTTGCATAAGCAGACCTGAAGCAAGGGCTTCCTCACTGGGTTCTGCTACTACCCAATGCACTTTACACACTGCCCCTGGTTGATCTTCCAGAAGCAAGGCTGCAAACACACTTTCTCCTAGCTCAAAATTATTCAGAAGTGCCCTACAATCTACAAAAAATCAAGTCTAAGCCCCTTAATCCTCTAGAATTTGCCTTAACTTTCCTTCCCTTCCTTCCAACCACTGAGTATCAGGCTCCCTATTAAGAGCCAACCACTGTTGTGACACTTCTAATTCTAGAGCCTACTATTTCTTCTCAGGCACAATCTGAGCCAAACTGGACTATTCAACATTCCCCATACACACTCCACAATTCCCAATATTCCTTCACTTTACTCACAATTTCCCTTTGCCTAAAAGGTCCTTGCCCACCCCATCCCCTTCTTCCTATCCTTCAAGGGTCCACCTGAAAAGTTATTGCTCCAACACAGCTGTTTCCAAACCCTATAGCCAGAATTACTGTCTCTCTCCTCCGTTCCCTTGAAGACTCTGTTTGCATGGGTCAACAGTCTACTCTCTGCCAGGTACTATAATTTGCTTACCCATATTTTCTTTGTTTTACAAGACTACGTCCCCAAGGGTACGAACCTTGTGTCTGGGGAAGCCCTGTGCTGTTCCACCTCTCAAATTCCTGGTGTGTTGTCTTGCATAAAGGGGGTCGTCAGTAAGTATTCACTAAGGGAACCAGTAAATGTATAAAGATGCCAGGAGTTTGAGGTATGGCAATATTGGGTGACACGCTTAACTTGGGACAGACAGAAAAGAGAATACAGAGGATGACTCTTAATTGATAATCAGGTTATTTTTCAAAATGCATTCACATGTGTGCCTTCTATCTTCCTGGCAGCCCTGTGTGAGGCAGTATCGTCTCTCTTAAAGACAAGAACACTAGGGCACAGGGCTGGGAAGCTCCCTGCCCAATGTCACCGAGGCAGCCTATGGCAGTGGGGACCAGAACAGCAGCTACTGTTTCCACCCTAGTAGTCCTTGTAGCCAACTCTGCATCTGCTCGGCCCCATCCAAGTAGGCCCCAAGGAGAGAGAAATGGAGGAAGGCCCACCCCCCCCCAAAAAAAAGAAAAAGAAAAAGAAGAAAAATGCTGGTCCTGTATGCAATTTAATAAACACAAAATGTCTACATAATTGGGAAGATGTGAGCAGGCAAAAACCTTGTGGTTTTGTAACTTGTCTGCAACTGTATCTCAGCTGATGCTCTCTGGGGCACTGGACAACTAACAATAGCTAAGGACAAATAATCAAGATCAAAACCACAAGATAAGTGACATCACTGCCTTTTTTTAGCTCCTTGTCTTGTGATCTGGGGAACATATATCCCGTTTTTCATATTGGGAAGTGATTAGAAAGATTAACTAATGAGAAAGTTATTAAAAAAAAAAAAAGGTTATTTAGCACAAAGAGCTATGGCTGAGAAAGAATGTCTTCCCATAGTTAAAACAGGGGTTAAGAAGATTAATCACAGCCCAAGGAATTTTAGTTTTGTTTATATTAAGAAATCATTTAATGGGTTAGCACAAAGATAATTTTATCTCCGCTTCCTGTATAGTGAACATATCAGTGAATCTAATGCATTGGGAAATAGCAAGCCTGCTTGGCAGCCTCATGACCTCGATCTGCCCGTGGGGAGTTAAACTTCCTGTTCTATATTTATAAGAAGTTTAAACTTTCACTCACAGTTTTCTCTCTCTAGTATTTGCTCACAGCTAAGAGCTGCGATCTAAAAAGCTCCAGTACTACAAACAAATCCTCTTATATTTCAAATGCTTTTTCAAAGTAAGAAAAAGTGCCTATGACAGCTCCTGCTAAAAGCCTGGAATTAGGATTTTGTTAAGTAAGGGAGCTACAACCTGAGGGAATGCCCCACACAGGTCAGCTCCATGGCACCTGCAGTCAGTCTCTGGGGTCCTGCTGCACGGACTCCGAGTAGAGGGAGCAGTTCCGGGCAGGGCGTGGATGCTCTGCCTCTAGGCAGTCAGCCCTAAGAAGAGACTGTGAGTCCTAACCCTTCTTCCACCCACACGTTCCCGCTTCCTGACGCACCTTCCTCACTTAAGCTCTTCTTGCTCAAAGCAAACACTGCGCAGCCTCCTACAAGCCCCCCACCCCACCCCGTCTGTACGCATTCATCCCAAGGCTGCTTGCCACCTTGGGACGAATGTCAGTCAAAAAGCATTCACTGAGAGTCTATAGCAGGTTCCCTTCATTGAGCATCACTGCTAAGAACTTTCAATGACTGATGAATAACCTCTAAAAATAGGGCCCCTACCCACCTTTCCAGTGGTAATTCTATTATTGCTCTAAACACCACTCCCAATGAACTGTTAGTCCCCAAACACACCTTCCTTGCTCCTGGTTCTGCATCTCTGCTCATGCAAGTGCGTCTGCCTAGCAAGCCCTCTCCTTTCCAACACGTTTAAATCATACTTGTCTTTCAAGGCCTTTTCAAATATAATCCTTTGCACAAATCCTCAAGTAATTCCCACACCAAAATTAAGCTCCTCTTCCTGGAATAATTCCCAAAGCACACTGCACAAATAAACTGACAGCAGATTTTCTACTAGCCCCTCACAATATATTAGAGATGCTAAAAGTCCCACCTTTCATCTCTCCAGTCCTTACCTTCTGGATCCAACAGTTTAGTGAGGCCAAGGTGCTGCTCTGCCAGGTTGAACGCATTCTGCAGATTGTAGTGTGCATTGGATTTCTTTAGTTTGTCAAAATCTATCAGGTCAGGCCTATGCAGAACAAGAGTGGAACATGACAAAAACCATGGCTTAAGAACACATATGACCAATGCGACATGATCATTACTCCAAAAATGGTAGAAACTACCCCTTAGCAGGCTAAAACTCTCTATTATTATTTAATCATCAAACAATGAAACCTGATTTTTGAACAAACACTTCAAAGTTTATTAAGAGAGCTGAAGATAATGAGCAAACTTGTTTGTCTGGGAGAATTTACATACTCTCTCACATTTTCCTCACATGGAATGCAGGAATTCCCACCGAGGCGCAACATCTAAGGCAATGGATATGAGGGTCAAAAGTCACCCAGATGTGGGCAGAAAAATGTCAACATTCTACCCCAAAACTGTCAGTATGATTTCTGAGGATGTGACTTACCGGTGTTTGTGTATCAGTGCGTTGAAGGCCATGCCGTCCCTCCAGCTCGTGGTGAAATTGTGAATGTTGACGTTCGGGTACCTAACAAAGACAAAGCATAAGAGAAAAGGCAACAGAGTTACCAAATAAAGATTTACAGTTTTGCGAAATGCAGTGTTTAAGAAAAAGCTTGTAAGTACTATTAAAATGTGAGGCAATGAATATCAAAAGGACAATCAAGTCAGAAGAAATACTGCTTCAACTTCAGCTTTCTAGAAAATAAAAATAAAATACATATCCACGTGGCTTTTCTTTCTTGGTAAGTCAATCCGGACAAAAGATGTGAACGGAGTCTTAAATTTAAAACACCATGGTTACAAAGGAAAAAGTGACCACAACCCCCAGAGACCTCTGAGACCTCTTTGCCTCCACTGGCTTTCCCCTCTGCCAGCAAAGATACCAGGACCCTGCAGTCACTGAGATCTGAATTCTGGGGAGACAGCAAGCAGCTGTGATTATCTATTCATGAGACACTCAGCTTTCTTTCTGAGATCACTGAATTAAATAAAGTTTTATAAACCAAGTATCTCCCTGAAAAACTTCCCTCTATTTGAGACCTACCCCTATTCACTCAGCTATTCTATGCCATTTACAGACTTTGTATCTCTGGCTGATTAAAGGCTTCTAACTAAGTTGATCCCCTTATTAGGAATACCCTCTTTATGAGCTCCATACTTACCATTAATCACGTCCATTACAAGCTACAACTGTCCTCAAAGTAATTCTAAGTAACTCTCTAGTTACCCTGGTAGGAAATCGTTTCTAAGTACCACGAGACCTAACAATTTCAGTAACAGAACAGATGCAGTTCTCTAAAAAGTAATTTCACTAAAACTTCAAAGGAAGAATAAAAGGAAGGAAAACCAACACAGGTAATGTATAAAGACTACTCTTAAGTTGACTGCACAAAGCTTCCCCAAAGCAGCAAAAATTAAGAGGAGGAGAACACCCCCAACTGCTTTTTTAAAGTACTGTGGACGTGATTCTTCAACATGGTTTCAGGGTTTTAAAATACAACATATACTGCTCTCTGGAGCTTCCCTGATAGAGAGGGAAACTCCTCTCGTGCTGTGAGCTAGCTGCAATATCAGCCATCAGCTGCTTGCGAGTTAACGAGCCTTCTTGATGGAAGCAGTGGAGGAGACGGCCGTCAGCGCCGCAGAGAGGTGGCTGCAGTGGCCCGGGGCCCCCGGGGGGTTCAGACTCACCCCGCTGTCTTCATTTGGCACCACAACAGTAATGCGTCCTTGGCAGATTTCTTCTCCTTGTTGTCTTCAGTCTCTACACTGATGTCTTGGATCTAAGATTGACAAACAGAAGACGAAGACATGGCTCAGCTGCGAGGAACAGCCACTGAAGAACCGTTCTACACATACACGAAGAGTAAGCTTCAGATCACAGCCCAGCTGCGCAGACTGTCTACTGTGCCAAAGAAATCTGCTTTCTTCAAGGTTCACCTCACCGCAACACCAACCAGGTTTTCCACTTTGCACACAGATAGGAAGGAAGTGAAGAGTACTTACCTGCACGCCGTCCCAGAACCCCCCCCATTAGGGGTCACTTCTAACCTCAAAAGAGTCCATCTTCCCAACTACAAGTGCTCACTGTGAACACCCTGGACCTCGCCAGACCCCAGAAGAATCTTCGGTTCAGTTTTTTAGAACCAAATGTTTTTCACACTAAGGTGCATGTTCCTCTTTGATGAGGACAGCATATATACCTTTTCCTAAAAGCAGACCCAAATTCTCAGAGAAAACATGCACATGTGGGCTTCCATGGTCGGTGCTATAGTCTGAGTGTCTGTGGCTCTCCCCAACTCTTATGTTCAAATCCTAACTCCCAAAGGTAATGGTATTAGGAGGTGGGGCCTAGCAAAGGGTAGGATCCTCATGAACAGGACTAGTGCCTTATTAAAAAAAAAAAAAGGGCTCCAGAGAGATCCTTAGTATCTTCCACCACGTGAGGGCCCAGTGACAAGTTCACAAGCCAGAATAGGGCCTTACCAGACCATGCTGGCTTAATCTCAGACTTAGCCTCCAGAACTGTGGGAAATGAATTTCTATTGTTTGTAAGCTACCTTGTCTATGGTGTTTTGTTATAGCAGCCCGAATGGACTAAGACAGTCTGCATTCATAAGCCACACATGGAGAGCATAAAATCAGTATTATACACAGAGCCTGGTCTACTGGCACCAATGTCAGCCTGCCTGGGTCTAAAACCTGTGTGTCCCCGGGCCAGCTCTGCAGCTTCCCACCTGAAGAACGGCAACAGCAACAACGGCTGTCTCACCACGCTGCTGTGCACTTACGCGGAGCAAGAACATGAAGTGCTGAGCTCCTAACGAGGAACCCGTAAATGTTACTGCCCTACCAGTTATGTGATTTTAGACAAATGCTCTAAATACCCCTCTGCCCTTAGGTTCTTGCCTATAATACTACAGTGTGGGACGGGGATGGTGTTGGCCTAGAAGGCCGCCCGTCATCTTTTAGCTCCAACTATTCCAAGCTTCCCTGCCCTGGTCCGTCATGGGTCTTCCTATTTAATCTAAAGACATGCCCCAGAATTCTTTCTGGAAAAGAGATAGAAGGATAATATATAAATACAAGATTAAAAAGTTAGGAACTTTCAACTAGGAAAAACCCCTAGAAATTGTAATAATTATACTTCTAAGAAAATTACCCTTTTTAAACTATGCTAAGCATGTGAAGTATGAGTCTGCATAAACTCCAAACTCTACTATTAGGATCAGTAGTTCTTGTGGAGAAAGTAAATGTGAAAGAATAACCTTATTCAAGGGGTAAGACACAGACTCATCGGGAAAGGCAGGTAGAATTCTACACATTAACCCCTGTCGACCTTCTCATGCTTGTGTGTGAAGAAGGGAATCTATTTTCAAACTCGGTCGTTTAGAAACACAGTCTATCCTTCTGAAAGTATTTACAGGAAGCAAGACTTTCTTTCCAGTTTCTCACAACATCCTTTACTCTCTCTTAAATGGACAACAGAATGAAACCTATATGTCATCATTAGTATTTAATGGATATCTGCTATGCACAGACAGGGCAGGGCAGGTCCTGAGAGCTCTGGACACGCGTGTGTGCACACACACACGTGCGCACTGGGAATGTAAACAAGGCTGTATATTCAGGAGTTGGGGGAAAGAGAGATCTCTGTGGAATGTGGAGAAGCTTCACAGAGGAAGCAGAAAGTGAGCTGGGCCTTGGCCGATACAGAATCAATACCTATTTGTGGAATGGGTACTGATTTAATACAGCTGCTAGATGGAGGAAACTAGGTCACATAAGACACCCACACTGCAGGCCATGCAGTGACATCTAGGTCTTCCTAGATTTCTTGCCTTAAAGGAAAGAGAAAGTTCATATCAGCATTTACAAGTTCAATTACAGAAAAAGGCAAGCTGTCAGGAAGCTAATTAGTCCATGACTCAACCCAGTTCATGCTGAGAATCCTGGAAAGGGCTGCGTGTGCCGGCTCACCAACGGGCAATGACCCGATGTGAAGAGTGGCCACCATCAGGATGCCCTTCCACGCTCTGATCACTACAGGCCAAAGGCAAGAGAAAGAGAACTTTATACTCTACAAAATTGAGGTGAAGCTAAAGGAAGGTCCTACTAATTCCACTTCTGTTGGCCTAAGAATGAGAGCTATAATTAATGAATTTAATGGTATTGACTCCATTTTCAAATCATTTAGGAACTGACAGAAACCTACATGAGAGGTCTGTTTGCAAAACTGAGTCACTGATTGTTGTAATTAACTCCATTCACGATTTCATCTTCAGCAGTGGTTCCCTCTTCAGAACTACTTACTGGGAATCACTGGGGCTGTGATCCAGAGAATCTGAATTAGTAAAAAGCTTTCCCAAGGCCTCAGAGGATCACAAGGCTTGGGAACCACCCATTGAGGGAGTTTCTTCGGACAGCTCTGTTTCAGCTCCTACCCCTCCTCCCACATACACACCCAGAACACTGTTAACTCAAACCCACTCCCTGGGGAAATGAGAAAGAAAACGACTGGTTACAGGCTGATTTCAGAGTTTTACGAAGAATACAAAGAGAGCTATAACGTGATTTCTGCTTCTGCCCTTTTTTGGTGAGATTTTTATTTTGCCAGAAAAATCAATCAGACTTTCTATCAAAGGCGTGGAACAGGAAGGAAAGGCAGAGAGAACAGAGCCACCCAGGAGACAGGACTGTTAGGACATCTGTTTGCAGAGTAACCTGACGCTTTGGTAAGAAGTGTTTCCGGCATTTCAATTCTAGCTGCAAAGCGGGAGCAGGAAGCCCTGCCTGGAGAAAGAGCCAGTGACCCGGCCAGAGGTGCTCCACAGGACTGGAATTCTGAGCTCTCTCTTAAAGGGTTAGAAGCAAGCGCTGTAGCCCTGACCGGCCCTGTAATCCTGGATAAGGCCCCTCCCTTTCCTCACAAAGTGAAGAAATTAGAATGACCTTGAGAGTACCTTCTGGCTTAGAGTACTTCTATACTTGGAGCCTTCCCCTCGGGTATAACAAACCCATAAAATTGTCATCAATTCACACAAGCATAAGGCTTCTGCACATTTCCCCTGAAAACTGCTTCCTCACATCCAAAGGAAAATGAGAAAATGAAAATGGAGCCCACCCAGCTTCTCCTAAAAATACTCCAGGATACGTGCTACAACCTGGTGAAGTTCAGTCAGCCTAATGCCAGTAACCTAGCGTCAACCACGTCTCTGTATCTTTGCTCCTGAAAAGCTCAGGGGCAGACACCAGGTGTTTAGAGTGGCAGGCAGGGATGCAGCCCAGAAACCCCCTTATCTGACGAGAGAACTTTTCAGGGGCTGGCAAAACTGAGGGAGGATGTGGTAGCTGCCACGTGCCGATGGCGGCTGAATGCGACACACGGCTCTGCACCCCTGACTCTGGGATGCCATTTCAACCTGGTCTTCCTGGTTCCTCTGCAATGGGGAGAATCCTGGGGCCAAGTGTCCTTACCTGGAAGCGCAGGATGATGGTCCAGATGAGGCCGAGGGTCAGCCGGTGGTTCCCATCCACGATGTCATGGGAGCCCATGTTCTCAAGATGGACTCTCTGCTCCTTCAGGAACTGAAGGGCCTTGTCCACATTCTCCAGACAGTGGATGCGCATTCGTCCCTTGGTGGGTTTAGGCTAGAAACAGGGGAGCAGAAGGTGGAAACAGATCATCTAACACGGCAGACACAAGCTGGGAGCTACTGCCCAGAGTTCGCACGTGCCCGTTCATGCAGCGCTACCCTACCCAAACCAAAACATTCAAAAACGTGTGTGCTCGCTCAGTACAAGGACAGTATTTACCTAACATCCTTACAAGAGCAAAGTTTACTGAAGGGACGGTGATCCCTCTTCAGAGGTTTGTTTAATCCTGCAAGGACACGGGTTACAAATGAGCACAGAGGCTGGAAGGTTAGAGAGAAAGGAACCCAGTCTCCCTAAAGGACTTCAGAGCTACGCTGCCCCCTGACAGTTTTCTGCAGATGCATGGCAACACGCCCGAGGACTTTCTGGCTGCTTTAAACATAAAAATAGGTTTGCTCCTTGCAGGTCTGGGTTGTTTCCTAAGGCTGGCTCAAAATGAAAAGGGGACACACTACCAAAGGAGGAGAATTTCCAAGTGGCAGTTCATGAGGGTGATGCGGAGGGTCGAGAGAAAGGGTGTGACTGAGAAGGATGAAGGAAAAGACAGTATCAGAGCAGTGTAATCTGAATACCCCAATGTCTCTTCCTTTTACCCAGTTCTATCCAATCGAAGCAGCTCTGAATAAATGAAGCAAAAGATCAGGGCACACACCCAGGAAATTCTCCGTGGGTCTCCGTCATCTACTGGGTCTAGAGCAAGCTCATACCTCCACCGCCTGGCTCTGTCCTTTCCTCCTACCCATTTCCCAGCACAGCCCCCACTAGTCCGGGCTGCACCTCAGGCTGACGCTGCTCCCGGCTCTCCCAGGGCCTTTCCCTCTCATCTCTTTTCTTTTCTTTTTTTTATTTTTTAAAGATTTTATTTATTTATTTGAGAGAGAGAGAATGAGAGACAGAGAGCATGAGAGGGAGGAGGGTCAGAGGGAGAAGCAGACTCCCCGCCGAGCAGGGAGCCCGATGCGGGACTCGATCCCAGGACTCCAGGATCATGACCTGAGCCGAAGGCAGACGCTTAACCATCTGAGCCACCCAGGCTCCCCCTTAATGATATCTTTTAACGAACAAAAGATTTTAATTGTGGTGAAGTCCAATTTATCAATTTAAAAAAAAAATTTTTTTTTTAAGATTTTATTTATTTATTTGAGAGAGAGAATGAGAGAGAGAGCATGAGAGGGGTGAGGGTCAGAGGGAGAAGCAGACTCCCTGCTGAGCAGGGAGCCCGATGCGGGACTCGATCCCGGGACTCCAGGATCATGACCTGAGCCGAAGGCAGTCGCTCAACCAACTGAGCCACCCAGGCGCCCCTCTCATCTCTTTTCAATGACCAAGTGCACCTAACTAAGGAGACGGGTCCACCGACACGTGCTGTTTCAAACCCAAAGTGTCCTGGTGCCAAGGCCTGCAGAGCAATGAGCACTAGGCCTTTCTACTAACTGTAGCACAAAGTCAAGTGTGACTCGAAGGGGGGCAGCAAAGGTCATTCCTAACTGAGTGTGAGAGAAACAGTGTGGATGGAATCAGAAGGGGCTAAGGAGGAGGGGAACAGGAAGTAGACTGGGGGCTGTTGGTATCTTCCCAGGCTCCATCAGGTATAACCACTGTTCCTTCAGACTTGATCTTGAAAACCTCAATCGCAAACGCACAAGACCTTTCTCCAAGCCTCTATCTATTCTCTCTCTACAAAATCTCAGGGGAACCTATGTTCCTTTCCACATCCATGTGGGTACAAGGTGTGAGTGGGGCAGGATGGTGATAAAGGTCCATTTCCCTGCAGGTTGACAAGGTCTAATGCCACATCACAGGGACGCCAGTGGATGCGACTGGCCATGCCCAATGAGCTATGGATGGTTCACTGCAGACCCAGATGCAACTCAAGTCCCTGAAAAGCACCAGCCCTTGGAAACACCAGGGCATGAGACACAGGAAGGAACTGGAAAAAAAAAAAAATTTTAGACAAACCTCTTCAGGTAAATGATCAGACTCCTTCAAATGGTTAACAAACAAACCTCATGAACTTCCAAAAGGCAGGAAAAAAAAAAAAAAGGAAAACTTTCAGGAACCACTCCTCTTTTTTATAATTCTCCCCCAAATCAATCCAAGATTGGGGTGTGGGGGGGAGAGGAACTCCCTTTCCCTAAAATTTCCCTACTGCTCACAGCCTTTTATCTTTTCAGTCATCAAACACGAGCAAACCAGCTCTATGCAATATGCTTCTGTTGGACAATTCGACACAGAGGACAACAACTGTGCTGTTGAAAAGCCTATATTTAAGTTACAATTCCACCACTTTCTAGCAAATCAGAGCCTTACTTCTCAACTGTTTACCCATAAACTGGTTAGAATACCAACAATTATCTCAAAGGGCAGTTACATAAATGAATGGTAAACTTATCATTACAGCATTCTCAAACACACAAAATGTCTCTCTACCAGCGAAGGGTACCTCAAGTCTTTTCCTCCTGACAATTCTACTTATAACAAAAAAAAGGGGACTCCCACCTCTCCCCGTGTTTAGATATAATACACCTCTCTGGAGACAACAGGAAATATTTAGGCTCTAGACAGAATTTTCCCACTAAGAGCCTGAGAAGTTGACATACTTCAACTGAAAGGCCAGCTCAAAATCAGGAGAAACAGTCTCCAAACAGTGATGATGATAATACCACTCTTTTAATCCCGACACCGCAAATTAAATTCTGGACTGGAATGAAAGGAAAAAGTGGTAGAGAAAAATGTGGTTCGGTGGTGTCCCGACGGAGGGGAAAGGGTGTGAAAATACCCAAACCTTGAAACTTGGGGCTTCTATACATAGTAAGCGCTCTGTAGTAGTTCAAAGCTTATTAGGAAACAAGTCTGAGAAACATGATTTACAGACATTCTAAATATTATTACTGCTCTGTGGCTACTAATTCACACTGGGCTAAGTACTGCACAGAAACAGTTAGTACACGTGCTTTATCACCTCAGTCCCTTTACCACCCTCACGTTTCTCAAACACTTCCCCACATTTCATCTCCCTCGAAGCTCACTCATCTTCAGTGGCCCATTCACGCCTTCTAAGCCAAATGAGTAAATAAGACACGGTGAGGTTAAATGATTCGCTGGTGGCACAGGAGGACGGGGAGTAAGAAGCAAGAGTAAAATTCAAGACACCAGCTGCCAGGTCTCCTGTTTGCCTCAGGGAGCGCTTCTATCCTGTTTTAGGGCACAGTAGCTGGGCAAGCTTAGGGAGCAATGATGACGGGAAATTAATTTTAGGAAGTATGACTGATCTCACAGAGCTGTACCTTGAAACACAATGGTCATTAAAACAGCAGAGCTCCCAAGATCTAAACATTCTCAGCTGTCACTGACTGAGCAACTACGTTAACCTCTTTGTGAGGTGGTTAATGACGGTCATCACATTTAATCCTCACAGTAACACCATAGAATAATTACCACTTCACGAGGAGAAGACACGGGCTTAGACAGATGGGAGTAATCCATGCCGCAAGGATTCCAAAGCTCATTCCCTTCCTGCTATACCAAGAACCCGGAGTGGTGCACATTTCCACGTGAAAGGAAGCAGACTCAGTTCCCATCTGGCAGATAGGTTTCATTTTTTTTTTTTTTAAGTGCTATTTTTATATTACTAAACTTCCAACCTCTTAAAAGGAAAAGAGAGATAACAATGGAGAAAACTGAACACAATGGAATTAGGGGGAGCGGTGCAGTCCTCAGTAATACACTTTCTTGAGGCCGCGCCCCAAGAGCGGCTGATTCTGCCAAGAAAAGGAGCGTTCCCTGTCTTGCCTCCATTAATTATTGCCAAATTTCCACCAGGACGCTGGTGTGTCCCTACCGCAACGTGTGCCTTTCTGTCCTGGAGGTCACTTCTGATGGGGCGGCCTGAAATGCCATTCCCGTGGAGACAGGATCGACCCCAGACCCGCGTGAGACACAGAAACAAGTGGCCGTTGTGGGGGCAGCAGGAGAACGGTTCCTCTGAGGAAATGCCCATTTTTACGGATCCTTCTTTAAATCATTTTAACGAGCTTCCCTGCTCTTGTAGGCACTTTTCCTGTTTCCCTTCCCAAGGCCCCTTCTAGTCCCAAGTCTTTATCAAGCACAGCTCTATCCTAGGCCTCACCCCAGGCCCATCTTTTTTTAGACTCCAAAGGAGGAGTGGAAATTACAGGGCTAAAGAACCACCTCTAGCACCTGACAACACAATTCCTATTGCTTATTAGAGCAACTTGTCCGAGCCCTGCCTCGGAGAAGCAGTGTGACCTTGGGTAAATCCACCCTAGTGGACCCAATGCCTTTAGAAAGCAACAAAGGAGCTGGATGGTCCCCGGTCCACCATCTGCCTCCACTGCCTGCCCATCCTTGAGTTTGAATCTATTATCCCCTGCAGAGTGTCAGGATCTGCAGAAGTACAGAATACTCATAATGGCAGGGCTTCTGTCAGAGCCTAGAGATGGCAAAGAGAAAACAAATGTGTCCTAGAGCGATCTGGCCTCCTTGAGTCAAAGAGGAAGACGCAGGGGAGGATTTCTGGCAGGGTGTTTTGGTAGGCCCCCTGAGGTTTGGGCCATGTTGTTCCACCCTGGAACCCCCACTCCCTCAGATTTTCTCTATGGGTGTCCCAAGTCACCTTGAAGCCATCTGGAGCAAGAGTTCTCCAAGGGTTGCAGGGTGGACAGAGCACCAGCCCTGGGAAGTGGGAGAGGCAGACTCTAGGACTCTACCTGCCATACACTAGCTGGATGGCCCGGCTGGCCACTTACTCTGACGCTCAGTACCTATGAAATGAAGGGAGCTAACTTAGTGGTCACCAAAGTCACTTCCAGCTACAAAATACAACATATGTGCCGGAGAGCGGAAGGCTTACTAATGTGCAAGGTGAATTCTCACGTGCCCACTGATCCCTTGCTCCGTTAAAGAGGAAATGGAGGAAAGACACCAACTGGTCTCCATGTACCAATGTGACAGACACTTGCTTATGTCTTTGTCTTTTAATCAAAAATAGTTTGACCACACACACACACACACACACACACACACACACACACACGGCTCTACTTAATTCAGATGATAGGATGGGAAGCACTAAATCCAGTCTCCTCCAATACAATACATAGCCAAACTCACTTCACACTAAGTCCCCCGTCAAGTTTTGAGCTTTCACGAGTATAAATGATTCTTTTCTGGTTAGAATTAATCAAGGAATAACACACTGTGTCCCAATAGGTCCTGCCTGTCTCCTCACTGACTGGGACCTCTCCCAATGAGTATTTCTCTCCAGGAGGGCTCAGCAGGAAAGGAGGGCACCAACAAACAGGAGAGTGGACTGGAGGCCAGGTTCTCTGACTTACTAGTCACACTGGCCCTGGGCAAGATCCTGGCGCCCTCTGCCTAGTTCTTCCATAAAACCTAACTGCCCACTTCATTAGACTGTGAGAACTCAGTGAGATTGCGGACGTGACAGTATATACTAAAAAGCAAGACACGCTCAAGTTACCATCATCAGTCTTTCCAAAAACGACCTCCAATTTAGCTGGGATGCTTTCCTACCCCAGGTCCTTCCTGATGCCCACGAAATGCGCTCCTCACTCTTCCTCACAGCAGACACCTGACCCTTATCTTCTCCGGCCATCCACACCTGAACCCCTCCCTCCTGGATCCTGCTTGGAACCCCACCCACTTGCCATCCAGAAGGCTTGTTGCCCCTTCCCAGCTCTAGGGCTCTGGGACCATTCACTCGGTCCTTTATGGTGCATACCTAGCACTATTAATTCACGTTTTGCACTTTTTGCAGTTAAAATTAGACTGCAATTTAAGGGGGTGTTCCTCTGTGGCTGTTCGTTCAAAACAAAAGAAAATTCTCCCAAACAAATGATATGACAAACAACAGGTAGATTCTGTGGCCAGTTCGCAAAACCCCATCTCAACAACAACACATGCCAGTATGGCTCTCCTAACAAAGGCTTTATGTAAAATTCACTTGGGCGCAGTTCAACACAGGGTTTAAGGCTTAACAAATCTCACGGTAAATCTATCTTCCCCACCTAGCTCAGTCTGTTCTGGAATTAACGGTGGCAAAGAAAGAAAATCCTGTTGATTTCTCTTCTTTGACGCTGAGTAAGAGAGTAAGACGACAGAATATCAGGAAAACAACAGGCAAGCAAAAACCAGTGCTATCTGCAACTGGAAATGGCAGGAGCTGGGGGGGGGAAGGGCAGAGGTGTTCAGAAAACCCTGTCCTCTCTGGGTCAGAGGTGAGCGCTCCGGGGGGAGGGAAGAGTGTTCAGAAAACCTTGTCTCTGCATCAGAGGTGAGTGCTCTGTCTGGCAAGAACAAAGCAGAAAACTGGCGGCCTTACTTAGAAGCATTCTTCACTACTGAGGTCCACGGAAGCACAGGCAAGCCTCAAACCTGGGTTGTGACCTGTGGGCTCCACTTCACCCCCAAAGTCTAAGCCTGACAATGTTATTCCCAAGGCCCTGGAATCTGGGACCAATGACAAAGTAACTGACACAGGTTCTGTGGCCATAGCTTTGATCTGCTCAGCTGATGCTGAAGTCAAGGGTGGGCCTGTATTTTTTAAGGGAATTTTTAAGCAACACCTTCATGAAGAGTTACAGTCTACCATAATTTCGGAGTAAGATATTGGGAAAAAAATTTTTTTTTAGTCAACAACCCAATCCCACCCAAGTATGAAAAGCTTTCTGGCTCAGCCTCAGAGATTCCTCATTGCTCCACAGACTGATATACCAAAGGCAAAGACAGGGACATCTCCAGACACAGGTCCTGTCCAAGCCAGGACCCCAGAAGGGGATTTCTGCCTTCTGACGTTCCCCATACAGCAGTATCAAGTGCCTTGATAACCCAAATGCCTACTTAAAACCTTTTCAGGGGTGCCTGGGTGGCTCAGTCGTTAAGCATCTGCCTTCGGCTCAGGTCATGATCCCAGGGTCTTGGGATCGAGTCCCACATCTGGCTCCTGCTCAGCAGGAGGCCTGCTTCTCCCTCTCCCTGCTTCTCCCTCTCCCACTCCCTCTGCTTGTGCTCCTGCTCTCGCTGTCTCTCTCTGTCAAATAAATAAAATCTTAAAAAAAAAAAAAAAGAAACTTGTTCAAATGTAATTCGAATTCTACTGAACCGAAAGGCAGATGGGGTTAGGGTGGAATTGTCTGGGTCGTTAAGCTAATGTTTCTTTGAACTTCACTCAGTAAAAATCAGACAAATTTCCTCCTCTGTAAAGAAGGATTAACTGCCTCCAAGAATTTATTAATAACGTAAATTTAGATACTCTAGTTTTTCAGACATTCATCTGTTATACACTGCCAAGCTGACGGTAAGGCATGGAGCTAAAATGCCGACTGAGACACAGGTCCAGATGGAAGGCAGACGTTTGTATCACACAGGGTTTGGGGTCACTGGTGCAGAAAGCCCAGAGCTGACTGAATGCTATCTGACCATACGCGTTTAGCTGAGGACAAGAATTTACCCACGCAGGGCGCCTGGGTGGCTCAGTCAGTTAAGCGGCTGCCTTTGGCTCAGGTGATGATCCCAGGGTCCTGGGATCGAGCCCCATGTCGGGCTCCTTCCTCAGCGGGGAGCCTGCTTCTTCCTCTCCCTCTGCCTGCCGCTCCCCCTGCTTGTGCTCTCCCTCTCTCTATCTCTATCAAATAAATAAATAAAATCTTTAAAAAAAAAAAAAAAGAAAAAAGAATTTACCCACGCCTGGAAGCTCTAACCGCCTCATTAGTTCTGTACTCTGAATATGCAAGGATCCTTTGGGGCAGGCCCTCAAGGAGGTCATCTCCTTCAGGGATGGTCTCTAACTTGAGTGTCCGGCAGCCTCCACTGCCAATAGCAGAGAATAGTTTTGTGTCCCCTCCAGAAAATTCCGTGAGCCAAATAAACCATGGGGCCAAACAGGCTGAAAATCTTCAGTCTGAATGAACAAGAGCTTTAGCTCACTCTATCTATGGTATTCTTATTTTTGGAATAAGAAGATTAATCAGACTGCACAACCTATAATCAGGGTTGGCTGTGAGGAATGAATAACCAAAGAAGCTAAGGCACTTGGGGGTTCACAAAGTGGTATGTCATTGCTAAACACAATTTCTGGCACTGACTGCCTGAGAGGTTGGAGATAGTGCCCATCCTATGTTCTTCCCCACCCCTACTCTCCTAGGTCTCTGGGTGGCTTAAAAAAAAAAAAAAAGTATTGATAACAGCAAATAAAGAGAGGAGTGGGAGGGATCTACACATGACTAAGAATTATGCTTTGTTAGTTGCTTTCTTTTTCCCTACTTAAGTTCTTGTTACCCTGTTCAGAATGAAGGGCAATGGGACTGATCCCATTTGTTATGTGGATATTATCAAAGACACAATCTTCTTAGTATTCAAGAATTATGGACCTTCAAAGGTGAACACTTCGCTCCCTACAGCCTGGAAGACTGAACCCTACTGGAACCAAAATAAATGTTCAAATTAATTTCTATCCACATGAACTTTAAATAATTTTTTAGCTATTTTCAAAAACAAACAAAATAAAATCAATCAATAATCACACTAGACATTTATGAAGAAAAAGATGAGTTGAGAAGTAGGGGAAAATGCCTGCTTATAAAAATTAAATTTAGGGGCATTTGGTTGGCTCAGTCAGTACAGCATGCGAGCCTTGATCTTGGGCTTATAAATTTGAGCCCCACATTGAGTATAGAGATTATTTAAAAATAAAATCTTTAAAAAAAAAACAAACCAAAAAAACCCAAAAAACTAAATTTAAAGGTGCATATCACAATAATTCTACCCTAGGTTCTCACACAAGACACACTTCAAAAAAACGAATCAAAATGCAACAAATGACAGGTCTTTATCCTCTGCACATGAGCCCAACTGCCCCCAATCTCACCCTCTTGAAACTACTTTCGGGGCAGCCATCATGGTCTTGAGCAGAAGCCTCCTTTATTTTTTTGAGTTTGGTTACCTTGACCCAAAACTCTCAAAGAAGATGAGGTAACAAGACCTGCATGCTTGAGGAACAAAGAGCAGAGACAAAACTCACTATAGGCGAGATGGGGCCTCACTATCTCTTAAAGGACTTGGTTCTTGAACACAGGGGCAGGGAGAGAGAAAACTCTGTTTTTACCCAGGCTCAAGAGGCAATTCTGTTGGTAGGCTAGTAACAGGGCAGAGGTGTATGGGTCGGTCTGCATACAGACCCGTGCGGCTGTCAAGTTCCAGGGTGGAGCTCAAGTTAAAAATAAGGCTTTCTGGCAGCCCTGCCAACCAGCAGCGTCATAGTTTCCCGGTGATGTCACTACAGGTGTGGGGCTCTATCCCTGGGTGTCAGCATTTGGCTTGGTCCCACCACCACCTATGGAACTACATGTGCTCTGGTACAATTTAGCATCTATTTTCAAACCGAGACCAGACAAAACCTGTTGGGTCAGTTACAGGGACTGCTTTAAGGTTCATAAACAAAAGTCACATCAGAGACAGCCGCAGTACCTCTGGGAAAGAGAATGGGAATAGAACTTTGAGTGTAGGCTGACAATTCCCCTGCCCAAAAAGGCACCACGAACTGATCAGAAGCTCTGTGTTTCCAAGGAGATGACAAAACACCAGGCTCTCCCTCCACCCCCAAAATAAAAAGTATGCAAGGAAGAAAGCAAAAAACATCAGAGACTACTGAATTCAATTCTTGCCACCTTGTAACGGCAGCTCAGATTTTCCAGACCATCTGTAAGAAACAGATTTAAAATTATTCCATGACCTCGTGGAATACAGATTCATCTTGGAGCCAGTGCCTGAGTCTGGCCCTGCAATTTCCAGCACCGTGCCCTGTTTCACAGCCAAGATCTTTCAGACCAAGGGTAGTAACCTCACAAATTACCAGAATGAGGCCACTTAATTACAGTTCAAGAGCATCAGCTAGACTCACAATGGTACACAGTTTTCCCGACATGCTCATCTCACTATCAAGGTTCTCCTTCTCAAAAACATCAATCATTAATTGCAAAATTCATCAGGAAACACAAGTCCACACTTGATTTTTCAAAAAAATTCTCTGACCTATGGTGCAAAGTCACTTAATAACAGTGCGACTTACCAGCCTCTCTCCAGAGAGGACCTCCAGGAGCTTGATGAGCATCCGTCCATCTCGAAGGTCAGTGTACAGGTCTGTGATCCGGCAGGACACTCGGGCGAGGTGGGAATTGACCCACTTGGTGAAGGTCTTCTTTTGCACAGCTTCGCGCTCATCTGCAAGCAGAAGAGAACTCACTTTACCATCAATTACAGCATGGCCGCAGCAGCTATGTGCTAAGCAGGGTCAAAAGACCCCAAGGGAAGAACAGGAAAACTAAACTCTGAATGAAACCTCAACTTAGCTCCTCTTAAGCAAGATCAACTCTTCAGGAATGTAAGAACCATACAACCCTTGAACACACCCAAGCCTCTCAGTGTACCACCAGCAGAATATCCTCGCTCTCATTCACTTCATTTTCTTTGCTCTCTGCTGAAGAGGCCAGAGGATACAGTGGATCACAGGAGGGGTCCAGTGCAGCCCTGCCCAGTAGCATAACATTTGGTCAAGTTTCTAATGTATACGTTGCGGCTACTATTATTCCGCCAAAAGGCGTGTGCTAGGCAAGTACACAATATAGGGAGGGATGTGGGGTAGAAAAGCTAGGGAGACAGCAAGAAATTGCTTCCCTCATGTATAAAGGAAGATGAATTCACTCATGACCTTGATTTTAATGACACTCTTACCTGCCGAGTCACACGTCCCATGAATAACAGAGAAAATGGCAAGCAACTTGGTGAGGTACAAAGAGATCCGGCTGGGCACTGGGAGAGCAAGGCCTGGGCCCAAGGTTTCACCAAAAATGTGCTGAGATACTGGGTTCAGGGTCCCCTTCCATAAGATGGGTGAACAGCTATGATCTCCAAACTTCAACCATTCATTGAAAATTCAACTGCTAGTTTATGGTCTAGAGTGTGGTAGTTGAACATCCAAGTGATCCAGGAAACAGTATTAAGTTTTTCAAGCCTCAGTGATCAAGTTCTGTCCAATTCAAAGCCTAGACACATCTGCCCAGAACTGGCCTTTCACATCTGTACAAACAGGCTTCCAAACTTCTTGCCTCTGCAGAATGTTCTAAACGCAGGCTGCTGAAACCTTCAACAGGGATGCAAAGAATATACCCTGTACCCATTTGTACTCACTATTTTCTACAGATACCCTTCTGTCAGTTACTCACCCCACTTCTGGTTCTGTAGCATGAATTTGCGCCCAAAGACCCAAGATCTACTCCTTCCAGTGTTAAGCCCAAACCCACCAACGTGTTTATGCATTAATCTACAAAAAAGGGAGCAGATCCCCAAAATTTTTTATGTATTTCACCACTACTAGGTGACAACTCAAAAGCCACCCTTGACTATAGGGCATGTACCTGGTGGCATGGGGATACTGGGATCCCAGGCTGGACAGAGCATCCTGGGAGGTCTGCCTGGAAGGCTTCGCTGAGGCCTCCAGCTACCCTACCACAGGGAGGGAGCCAGGCGGAGCCAACAACGGGTGAGCCTGTACTGCGGCCAGCCTGGCAGGTGAGGCAGCTGGCCACCTGCTGCGGTGAGCAGCTCCTCCCAGCTCAGCCTTCCCCTAAAGGAACAGTCTGTCCAGAGGGAAAGAGGGCCTTTCCCCGGGACAAAGGCCAACCCAAAACAGACAGAGGATCAGAAAGGGCAGGACTGAAGGAACGAGAAAAAGGTAGTAAGGGGGCACAGTGAGATGAAAAAGGAGCTGTACCAATAACATCATGAGAAGTCACAGAGAGATCACATGCATTATTAATCACACAATCATCATGATGGACAGCAACTTCATGACACTGACACAGGGAGCTGTATTTTTTGCTGAAAGTTGGCGGTTTTGAAAGCGGGTCCAGAGCAGAATACAAAAATATTAAGCTTCTCCTAAGTACATTTCACAGATAGCAAGTAACTCCTGGTTCAGATGTTTTTAGGGTCAACGAATTTTTTTTAATTGTAATACATTTTATGTGCTACACTGGAGTTGGAAGTGTCTTTAATAAAGCCCTTGATGGGTATCGAGGCTGTTATTAAAGGGTTTGGGCTCGGGCGCCTGGGTGGCTCAGTTGGTTGAGCGACTGCCTTCGCCTCAGGTCATGATCCTGGAGTCCCGGGATTGAGTCCTGCATCGGGCTCCCTGCTCAGCAGGGAGTCTGCTTCGTCCTATGACCCTATCCCCTCTCATGTGTTCTCTCTCAAATAAATAAATAAAATCTTTAAAAAAAAAAAAAAAGGGTTTGGGCTCAAAGTCACTACACCACACCCAGCCTATCAAGGGATAAGATCAAAATGAGAACCTGCTTGGATTACGGTATTTCTAAATAAACAAGCACAAAAGGTGTTCCTCAGCCAACTGTCACTCCTTTGGGTGAATCTCACAGTACAGAAACACTCCTGGCTTCTTTCAGGTTCTGAATTAACAGGTTCCTTTACGAGGGGATTCCAGAGATTTGCTTCAAAAGACAGTAAGTGCACTCGCCCAGCACCCAGTTCTGAGTGACAGTCCAACCCCGACTTTCCTCCCCTAGGAGGAGTCTGCTCCACTGAGCAGAAATAAAACTCTTCCACACAGCCTGAGGATCTGTGTGAGGCGGGCTCCTCAGGTCCCCAGCAACTCCAGGAAGGGAGAGAAGAGAAGGAAGAGGAGAACTTCACGAAAATAAAAGGAGAGGAACAAGAGCTTGCTTTCTTGTCCTCACTCCTGCGTTCTTCTATGCTCCCCACACAGCTTACGAGCAGGCCCCAGGTCACGTAAGCATGCTAGAAAAGTCACATAAGGCCTAAGTTCCTCCAGCTCGCGCCACGCGCTGGAAAAGGCACGGAAGATTCCATCCAAGGACTGGACCAGAACCAACACTCTCGTGATACAAGAGGGGCAGGAAATGGGCTCAGCAGTGAGACACAAGTCCAGTCAGCTTAGTGTGTCCTCTTACAATGGATGGTTCGGTGAACAACAAATACTTCTGAGGCCTGAAGGAGGGGAAAGGGAGGGTAAAAAATCCACCCAGCAGCCTAGCGGAGGATGAGGCGGTGTGTCCTTGGAGACTCCGTCCTTTGTTCCACCCTTCCTGGGAAGGCACGATGACATCACCCCTGCACTGGCAACCCGGTGAGACTTGGGCAGACCAAGCCGGCCGGCGGCCTGAGGAGGAGCAGGCGGCCCCTGGCACGGAGGATGGCAGACGGTCCACAGGCGTGTCTCCACGCTTGAACCGCTGTCACTGTGCCAGACTTGCGGGAGGAAGCGGTGGGAGGAGCCAAGGAAGGACAGCCCACTTCCAGTTCCACCAGTATGAGGCAAACCTGGTAACAAGAAAAGGGAGGCCTCGCAAACCCCATATTGATTTGGTTATTTAGACCAGGGGTTCTCAACTCCCCTCAGGACACCAGACATGGGCAATGTCTGGTGACATTTTTGACTGACGTGCCTGGGGTGGGGGGAGGGGTGCTACACTGGCATCTAGCGGATAGAGGCCAGGGATCCTGGTAAACATCCCACAGTGCAAAGGACAGCCCCCGCAACAAGGAATTACCCAGCTCAAAATGTCAGGCGTGCCCAGGCTGGGAAATCCTGGTGTAGACATTCTGGGCTCCCACCAAAAGGAAGTGGCATTTGTAGCGTCTCAGACTGCACTCCCAGAGAGCGAGAGACCCCCGCGCTGGGGGTTGTTGTTCAGTCATGGCTCTCTTCGGCCCTGGCCATGGCTTTGTGACCCTGACGGTGTGCGCGGTGGCTGCAGCAGGAGCACTCGGCACGCCCTCCACCCCACCCATCCCACGAAGCACTACTTCCTTGCAAGAAAGAGCAGCTGCCTCTGTCTGTGCCTCCAGGACAAGCACAGGGGCAGGAGGCTCAGTCTGGGCCAGTGCAACCGCGGCCACTTCCGTCCCCAAGCCAAATCATGCCTGCATCTGCTCCCAACAAGTTGACATGGCCGAGCCTGACACTGGGGCAGGCTCCCCGTCCCCCCACCCACAGCCCTGCCCATAACCTGCTAAGTGCTGCCTCCCAGGAACAGGCACCTCCACAGCCCTGTTCCCGGGAAGGACCTCTCAGCTGTTGTCAGTCCATGCCCCTCCCCACCACAGTATTTATTTAGAGGGACTAACCTCAGGTCCCTCTAGCATTGGATGAGAGGAGGTGAAGTGCAAAGTGCCCGGCTTGTTGTAACTGTTCACTAAATCAGCTCCCTCTCCACTGGCCCAGCAGAGCAGCGCTCTCATCAATTCAAACCATCTGAGATGCAGGATCATGGAGCCACATGGCCGCAGGATGCACCAAGGCTTAACAAGTCCTCTAAAACAACACTCTTTCTAAAGCAAAAACATCCCTTCTACCGTACCTGGGCCAGCTATTTAAAAATCCCAGAAAGGGAGGAAACTATGTGTGTGGACATGGCAGTAGGTTGTCAACAGTCTTACAGAAAGGAAACAGTTTGTTCTTTCTTTTTTTATTAAGATGTTAATAGCATCACTGAGACTTGCTATGTCCTAGGTACCTATCTATGTGCTTCACAGTCAGGTAGAATTAGTAAGTTTCCAGGCAGGCTTGCTCTAAAGCCTGGGTTCTCAAACACTATGCAATAATGCTCCTAGCACGACATTAAAACACAAAACCAAACACGTTTCCATGATACAAAACACAGAATCACCCATCATCTCACCATCCTAACCCAAGTCCTTATTTTGTGAAAGGGTCTGCTCCATCACTGGGCAACTCCAACTATTGTACAGTGTCTCCAACCAGTCTACATATGTTTCTATGGCCCAGCAAAGTTCGCTCCACCTACAGAGACACAGAGAATATGGGTCTCCTCACTCATCCACATAAGGGCCTTCAGATTTAAACATTCCTCACCGACACCTCTTTGCAATGAGTGGCACAACATGGTAGGCAGAGTGGAAACCAAGATGGTACCTGAGGACACGACCACCTCTGGTAGCCTCGCATCAATGCATACCAACCAATGGAAGGTAGGACTTGAGGCATTTACAATACTAGCAGCCCAGAGACAGGACACATTGGGAACCAGGTAAAGAAGGGCAGAAGGAATCAGAAGCCACCCCCCGCCATGGGAGGGGGCCTGGTGAGTCTATGTGTCATTGCAGGAGTGGGAGTCAGGAAAGACTAAAGCTACTCTCAAAATAAGCCTCCAGACCCACTAATTCTACCAAAATGTCCTCAAAACCCTGAAAACCTGGGAACCAGAAGTGGTTCCAGGTGTGAAGATCCAGCCAGCTAATTCTTTGGCACCATAGGCTCAGAGAAAAATAATAGGCCAGCCACTTGGAAAACGAGAATCGCTGAGAAGCAGAAGAGAAAACCCAACTTGAGTGAGTGGCAATACCTGCGTCAGCTTCTGATCCCTGGAAGGAGTGCTCGCTTCGGCAGCACATATACTGAAATTGATCCCTGGAAGGAGTGAATCACAGGTAAAATTCTACTATGGTAGAATTTTGAGAACGGAATTTCTTGAGAACGGAATTTGATAAGATGGTGTCCCTGCAGTTACACCATCATGCATCTGAACAGCAACTTGCACCTTCTCTGCACAGCAACTCTGTCAGGGAGGTGGGACACGAGGGGTATCTCCACCAAAGCTCAAGACTCGGTGGGGATAAGCGCTGCTCCGCATCATCAGCCAGTAGAGTCGCAGCCGGCATATGCCGGGTGTCCTTAGGTGGTGCTCCGTCTCTTCCACCGTTGAGTCAGCTTAAAAGGAATTAAGATGCATGCATGGCTACACCTTCTTAGGTACCTAGATTCACTGTCTTTGGGTTTTGATAAATAACTTAAAATTTTCAAAAGATGGCTTACCAAAAAGAGATGAAATATTTATAACAGAGAAACATTCTTGCCTAATTTTAACCAAAAGGTTATGAACATCCTCTCCATCATCATCCCCTTTGTAGCACATAACGGACTTCTGTGCTTTTGAGGGAATGACTATCATCAATACTAGAAGACTGTAATGCTTTGACATTTATTTACTCTGGAAAATTTGCTGCAACTGGAAAAACAAACACTGTGTTAGCACAAGTTAAGCTAAAGGAGCTAGAACTAGCTTTGATGAACAGAAGGGCATTGTGTGATGGAAATGATTGTATAGCATCTTTTGGCAACACCCCATGCACACACAGAGTGCTAATAAACAAAACCACATTCACCATATGCCACAATTCTGGCTATGAAAGGGGATGGGAGCCAGGGGCAAAGAAAGGCCTGAAGGCATGGAACATTCCTGGATGGGAAATAAGGGAAATATAGAAAGAGGAACTGACAAATGACCCCACGTTCAGTATTCCCTCAAAGACTAGATTTTTACCTGGCTGCAGAGAGATCTTTCTTCTACTTTTCAAATAGTCTGAACCTGCTGGTATAACCCAAGAATATTTTCTTACCAGGATCTTCTTCAATTGTGCTAACATACTGGCCTGTCTTAAGGAAGAGGTGGCAAATGTACAATTTTTCTCTAGACAGACTGATAGCTATGTTAGGTGTAGATGTGGATTCACAGTAGGAATTGAGAAACGAGAATGGAAGCTGAGAAGAAATCAAAAGGAGGTGATGGAGCAAGCATCCCATGAACACAGCCACATGACTGGCTATTTAAATGGACAATATTATAGCTATCTGGGTAAGGACCAATCTGAAGCTGAGAGTATTAATAAGCTCCAGTATTTACAAAGCACCTACTGTATGTAGAACTCTGTGTTCTAGTTAGTCTAGCTGGGAAAACAAAGTGGAAAGTCAAAAAATAACAAAAGATATTACAGAGAAGTACAGGATCAGCTGCCAGGAGAATGATTTCAAGATGTGTTTCTGGGTGTTTGGAAGAAAAAGCTCACTATAGTTAGGATGGCTTCAGGCCCTGTCCTTCAACAATTATTGAAGTCCCTCGTGTCTCATTCTTACCCATCTTTTTTTTTTTTTTTTTTTAAAGTTTTTATTTATTTATTTATTTAAGTAGTCTCTACACCCAACATGGGGCTGGAACTCAGGACCCCGAGATCAAGAGTCGCATGCTCTACTGACTGACCCAGCCGGGCGCCCCTCATTCTTACCCATCTTAAACATTACTGCTGTAGTTGCCTTCCCCAAACAGTGGTTTCTCAGGTTACACCACTGTGCCAAAACCTTCAATGGCTCCCAGCCATCCACAAGAGGGTCCAAATTGCTGAGACGGGAGTTCAAGGGTCCAGAGCAGCCTCCGCAGAGGAGGCACACTTTCCTCTGGGATCCTCCCTAACACATCAACAGGTCTTAACGTTCTAAACTCTCATACCTTGCACATTTCTTTGTTTAGACCATTCTCCTAACCTGGAAGGCACTTCCTCTTCCCTTAGTCTTTCTTGAAGACCTAGGCCAAGATTAGCCCTTCAACAAGTCATCATTTGATGGGATGTGATCTTTTTTTTTTTTTTTTAAAGATTTTATTTATTTATTTGACAGAGAGAGACACAGCAAGAGAGGGAACACAAGCAGGGGAAGCAGGAGAGGGAGAAGCAGGCTTCCCGCCGAGCAGGGAGCCCGATGCGGGGCTCAATCCCAGGACCCTGGGATCACGACCTGAGCCGAAGGCAGACGCTTAACGACTGAGCCACCCAGGCGCCCCAGGATGTGATCTCTTTTTATCATGTATCCGGTGTCCTTCTTCTCCTCAACTAGCCTGTAATTGCTGCCAGGGAAAGGACCCAACTCTACATCTGTTTGGCACGTCACCATATACATGCCTGGCAGAGCGACTACAGTGAGCACACAACAAGCATCTGTTGAATGAACCAGCAAACTTGCAATGCCCAACAGAGGCACTCAGTAAATCCTGGGGCTACTGGAGGTCCCACTGAAATTACTGAGGAAAGAAATTTCAAATACCTAAACGGGGCCTAAGAAGTTAAATGTTATCACTGTACAGCAACTAAAACTCTTTCACAACTGAATTGCTTCTTGCAATTGTTCCTCAAGGTCTGATAAATGATAAAAATACAATTCTGTGGTATGACCTTTCAGAATAAAAGGGGTCCAAAGCTAACCTGAAAATTTGAAAATTTTTTATTTTTCATTTTGTTTTGTTTTGTGGCAATTGCCATCACATACGTATACAGTAGAATGAGGCAGCGGAATACCTAAGACTGTCATTATAACATTATTTCAACATGACCAAATAGGCCAATAGTCAACAAGACTTAATTTATACTAACTTTAACAATTTATCCATTAAAGCTCAATTCTTCAGTTGTTTAAAAAAAAAAAAAAGAATCCTAATTCAAAACAAAAGACTACAGTAGGGTGGAGTTCCCATATGTGCCTTGGCTTGAAAAAATAAATAAATCATTTCCCATGAGCAACATGCAAAACACACAGAGCAGGAAACCGGAAACAGGCAACTGGATGTATTGATAAGAGAGAATCAAACTGTTATCTTGAGGCAGCAAAAGGAAGGAAACTAATCTTTTGACTAAAGGCCTCCCTGTGACGGGTTAGTCTGCGTGCGGGCGGGCCTTCAATTTATATTTGCTGATTTGATATAAATAGAACTTCAGTTAAAATATTTTTCCTAATAGTTTAACCTGCTTCATGGACAAAATACATGTGAACATCTGTTCTAAATGCATGTGTAGCAAATATGCAATTCTCTGCTAACACTTAACAGTCTGATATGCAGACTACAGAACAACTGTGAACTCTATATAACCTTGCACCTACCATTTATGTCAGTGGAGCTGGCCCGGCTTGCAGCTTATAGCAGGTCTTTCTTTTGAGAAGCCCAGCCCAATTCTGTCAACTGGAAACTAAGGCATTGCAGAGGGAGACTCACAATAATGAACTGAGAAAGAAGGCCAATTCCCAGGGGTCCTGCCTCCCAGTCATGGTCATCACTTCAAGGCAAGCCCCTTACAGTCACAATCCACAAAGAGTCCAGACTGTGGAGGAGGCTAAGGTGATGGATGGTAGAGGCAAACTCTGAAAGCAAATGGCCAGAGGAACACCACTGACTCTTCTCAACAAGAGCAAAGCTGAGGGGGCGCCTGGGTGGCTCAGGTCATGATCCCAGGGTCCTGGGATCAAGCCCCACATCGGGCTCCCTGCTCCGTGGGAGGCCTGCTTCTCCCTCTCCCACTCCCCCTGCTTGTGTTCCCTCTCTCGCTGTGTCTGTCAAACAAATAAATATAATCTTAAAAAAAAAAAAAAAGGCGCAAAGCAGAGAACTAAGGTGAAGTAGTGTAAAATGCCAAAACCAGGAGGGAAAATTAAATGCCTTTAAAAAATAGAAAAATTTAACTTATATGTGCAAACTAAAAAATAAAACAAATAAAAAGCAGACACAGACTCATCAGTAGAGAGAACAAAGTGATGGTTGCCAGAGGGTAGGATGGGCAAATGGGTGAAAGGGAGTGGAAGATTCAGGCTTCCAGCTATGGAATGAATAAGTCAAGGAAATAAAATGCACAGCATAGGGAATACAGTCAGTGGTACTCTAATCGCGTTGTATGGTGGCAGATAGGTAGCAACACACCTGGGTGAACACAGCATAATCTACAGAGTTGTTGAATCACTCTGTGTCAACCATATTTATATTTATATAAATATATTAATATATTTCATTTATATTTATATTATAAAAATAATAAAAGCAAATTCATCAAATCACTTTGATTTCTGGGGAAATTCACCTTGATAAGAGTATTAGACGAACTTGGAAATGTATGTTAATGTTTTATATTTATTTTAAAATATTAAAAATGCTTCATAGGAAAAAATATAAGTAAATGATAAAAGGAAATGACTGGTTCCAGTGCAAAATAATCCACCAATGAAGCTTATTTTTTTTTTTTTAAGATTTTATTTATTTATTTGAGAGAGAGAGCATGAGAGACGGAGAGCACAAGAGGGAAGAGGGCAGAGGGAGAAGCAGACCCCCTGCTGAGCAGGGAGCCCTATGCGGGACTCGATCCCGGGACTCCAGGATCATGACCTGAGCCGAAGGCAGTCGCTTAACCAACTGAGCCACCCAGGCGCCCGCAATGAAGCTTATTTTTAAAAAGGATGTTATTTATTTTACTAAAAATCTGAATTGTACATAATTTTCCAGGAATGCAACTATTAAGTAATACTAAATTTCATTATACTGTCTAAAAAATGACTGTCAGTACCCTGATTCATACTGGTCATTCCAAAGGAATTCCTACAGCTGCCATAGTAGCAACAGTAACATATTAAATTTATTGAGCCCATGTGCCAGAACATCTTCTGCTTTAAATCTATTGATTTATTTAGACCCACTGATTAGATATATTTATTATTATTCCAAGTTTACAGCTGAAGAAACAGAGGCATCCTGTGCCAAAGGTTACGTAGTCATTAAGTGATAATAACCAACAGGTTTCATAAGCCTTGGGCAATGGGATTATGATGGATACTGAGTAACAACACCTCATTTATTTGACACCAACAACAGATTTTCCCCCCACATAGTATTTAAAATAAATGCAACTTAATCCTTGGAAGTTTGTAACTGTAATTATGTTTTGATGAAAATGTTTCTGAATTTTGTTGCATATGCCTGAATAAACAAAATATGATAGAGAGGGCCTGGATGGCTCAGTCAGTTAGGTGTCTGACTTCAGCTCAGGTCATGATCTTGGGGTTCTGGGATGGAGCCCTATGTCAGGCTCCCTGCTCAGCGGAGAGAGTCTGCTTTTCCGTCTCCCTCTGCCCCACCCCTGCTTGTGCTCTCTGTCTCTCTCTCAAATAAATAAAATCTTAAAAAAAAACCAAATATGATAAAGATTAAAAAAAAAAAAACAGGGCCTATGAAGAAATATTCAGAAACCGTTCGCTAAATTTCTCTGAAGACGGGTGGCACACTTCCAAAGTACCTTCGCATATACAAGCAGCGCTATCATGAGCCTGACATTCCAGCAGGAAAAGGCCTGAAGCTGCAGCCAGAGAGAGTCACAGCAGGACCAAGGATGCAGTCCGTCCTACGCGGCTCCCAGGCACCGGTGGATCCTGTGTTAGGGCCGTCATTAACTTCACCTTGCCCATTAAGACGTCAGTTCTAACTAGATGAGGCACAGAAAGAGTTTGGTGATTTGCCTGAGGGCATGTGGCTAGCAAAGGCACATTCAGGATTAGAACCCTCATCTATATGAACCCTACAGAATCCCAAAACCCCTCCTCACACCACCATCCCACGTTCCATGAGGAAAATAAGATTATTACCCTCCCAAAACAATACCCATCCACTGAGGTCAGCTCCTTTGTGACTGAAAAGATCAATTTAAAATAGGCACCAGCAAACTCTGGCCTACAGCCTGCTTTTGTACAGTCTAGCGGCTAGAATGTTTTCTCGTATTGGGGGTGGGGGAGGCGCACTGAAGGAGAATGCGGAGATATGCTAGAGACCCTATGTGGCTTGCAAAGGTTAATATAGTTACTATCTGGCCCTTGAAGTTTCATCAGTTCCTGGTTTAAACATTTTTAGAGTATCATTAGTCCTGTGTCCCCTTTGTTAGCTTCCACTTTCAAATCAAAATCAGCTTAGCAAATACGCACTGAACACTTGCTATGATCAAGATACCATATTGGGAACCATTTGAATTTCTACTACTAAACATGCAGCCAGGTTGATATGCCTCATTTTTTTTTAAGTTGGATTACTAGGACGCTGCCCGCGTGTCAGATCAGCCAGGGGGTGAACTCCAGGCCCTCTCCCCTCCCCAGCTGAGGAGTATTTTTCCTTTAAACAACAGGATTAAAAGTGCTACCGCAGCACTCAGGAGGGACACAACATAGTGGAAACCACAGGCCGGAACTCAAGGCTGTACCTACATGTTCGAAGGATGAGGAAAAGTCAGGAGGCTTGAGGCCAGATTGCCCAACTTCCCACTTCCTGCGTGCACAAGCTTCAGGTCCTTGGTTCTTAACCCTGATATATACACTTTATTCGCCATCACCTCTCCTCCCCCAATTCTCTCTGGAAGGAAACTAAAAAATATTAAGTTCCAGGTAGATTAGGGTAATTTGTAATATCCTCAAAAGGTGGAAAAAGCTTGGAACTAAACAGATACCACATCCTTAAGTATCCAACTTATATGGGAGAATGCTAACATTAATACAGACTAGGACAGAATTTTTTAAAGGGCACCATAATGGGTACACTAAAACTTTATAGAAGGTAATTTCATTGCAATATATGGGGGGGAGGGGATTACCTTTTCTTAGCAACAACTAAAGAAGCAGAAAACAATATATCCTAACCAGGTTATCATCTGGCACACAAATTCACTGGTTAAAAATAAAATCCTTTACTTCATTTTCAAGGGCTAAAGGTAGGTTTTTATTATAGGAGCCTGGGAATTAAGTGGAAGTGGTGAGAACTGAACTTACTATATTTCTTTTTTCATGCAATGCACAAAAAAGGTCGCCGTACTGTTCTGTGAACAATGTAGCTGGTCTGAGCCAGTCTATTAAAAATCAAATAGTGTGTGCCCTGGCCCTAACTTATGATATTCTCTCTTCTCCAGTTTTCCAGAATTCTTAGGGTCAACAATGCAAGGAGAAAAACAGAATTCTCTTTCACACCCTAGAGTTACATTACTGTAAGACATTCAAGATTCAAAAGGATACTGCTGTACCTCAGTGCTTTCAGAAAGGCTGATGCTGCCAATAGGCTACTTACTGCACAAGTTCTAGCCACTCAGGATAGTTTCTAATAGCTGTCCTATTTAAGGAAGATGTCCAACTTACCTCTAATTCTCTATTCCAAAGAGCTAAAGTCCAAGAAACTCTTTTTTATAAAACCAGAGACACACAAAGATAAGAAGGAGAGGACAAAGACCTAAAGGTCACCACAAAGCAGTCTGCTTTTCATGGATGGCACAGCGCTTACTACCATGATCATTTCCTAAATGAATCAGTTGTGGAAGTGCCCTTCTAAGATAATCTATCATGGAAATCCTCCAAATACGGTTGTATCTGTAAATTTAATCTGCAAAGGATTAGCGTTTTGGAACGAAGAATGTTATAGTAATGTCAAGTTATCACTTGGAACTATACAATTAGGACAAGGTTCCAATTAATGGGAAATTATATTTAAAAACAAATAAACGTAAACACAAAAGAATTTAGAAACTGGCTCCTGTCCTAAAGATCATTACAAATTAGTCACCTAAACCCCTCTGGCAGTGACCATGACTCCCTGTAGAAACTATCAGGGTTGAATGGAAGATTGAGAAGTTGAAATAACTAATGGTTGTGACAAGATTTTTTTTAAACGCCTCATGTTGTAAAGATAAGCTGCTTTCTGGGCTGAACTAAAGAATTTTTGAGTTTAACACTATTTTCTAAGTAACATTCCAGTGTATCAAACCAAAATTTTCACTTCTCATTGAGTAAGAACAGCACATGTTCTACACCAGTACCCAACATTCCAACACTCTGCCATACAGGCCTCTTCTCATTCTTGTTTCCTCTTGGGTTCATCTATTAACCAAAGGACAACCATTTATTGAGTAACTGGTCTGAAGGCACTGGGAAGGGCACCTAACAGCATTAAGAGTCCTTTCCTAAAATAGCGAGAAATTTTCAATTCCTTGAGAATTGACAGCATTTGATGATTGATGCCCACACTCAACCACCATTTAGTTATTTTTAAGATCTGTTAAAAGGAAAAAGAGAAAGTTGTCACTCACAGGGTCAAACCCTGAAAAACAATTCTGGTAACTTCCTTTGTGGCTTTACTCAACCTCACACACAGAATGGTTACACAAGATTTCTTATAAAGCCAAATAATACAGAGTTTTGGCAGACAGATCCTTTAAGTACACAATGTACATTCCCTTGTTTTAATAAAGGAGGACAGAAAAACTGGCAGAAAAGAAGACCTCAGATTCAGCCCCTATGATGACCTAGGCAACAGGGTGAGTGGCACCAAGGGGTCCCTCGCCCTAATCAAAGGAGGACAGTTCAGTTTATATGAGTTTGTTTTAATCATTAATAGGAACACTAATCAAAGCTTTAGGTGCAGTCTCATATAAGACAATGCACAAGATGTGACGTAGACCATACTGAATTTTTATAGCTTATAGCCAGTTATCTACCTTAATTCTTTCACGTGAATAAAGCAACGAAAGGGGAGGAAAAGGGGCATAAATAGGGAGCCGGGTTCTTCTGTTGTTCTATTTGTTGTGGAAACGTAAATCTGTTGCACAGTTTGCTTAACCTAAATGCAAATCCCTTCCCACAACACAAAAAGCCTATCTTTACAATATCCCAGAATGCTCTCCCACATGCAGGACCCCCAACCTCAGGACCCTCCCATCCCTATAAGCAAGGCTTTATCTCCTACCCACAGAGTCAGGTCCTTCTAACAGGTGAGGGAACCTGGCTGTTTGTAGTGCTGCCAGTTTGTGAGGTAATGGGAGAGGTTAAAGCAACCCTGTCACAGGAGAAGTATTTCTGCTGTTACCTAGATACTCCTGGGAAGCAGAATGCTATGGCTGATTTGTTCTTCAGGGACATTTTGTAGCTTAATGAAGACTTTAGTTGTTTCTCCTCAACAGCCTGTATAAAGATAATTATCTTAGAACTGGGTGGGAAGGGCTCAAAGCCCACAGGTGTTCCACTGAGGTGGCAGAAAGTCCCACTTCCAGGACTAGGTGAAAGTATGCAAAAATAAACTAACTCTATCCCATGGGCAAATCCTGCCACTTCCTGAAAACATGGAGAAAAGGACACACTAGTGTGTGTGGTTGGTGGGAGGGTAAATGACAAGAGCAAACCTAAAATATGCATTTCCTCCATCTACCAATCATACCAGTAGGATATTTACTTTCTAGAAATACTTGTCCAAGCACACAAAGATGTAAAAGACGCAGATGGCAGATTTTTTAAAAAATTGTAAAGAAAATGGGTATCAGCAACAACGAAAGAGGAAAGACCAGAAACTATACATATATACTAACAGCTTAATTAAAATAAGACAAAAAATAAATAAAATAAATAAGACGCATTCATGTAAAACAATAGTATGTATGCATTAAAAAGAGTAAGGGAAATCTGCATCATACAGGTTTAGGAAGATGGCCATGAATGAAGAGTCACAGAATAGTGTATATATTTAGTATGATCCTATGGAGATATATATATATCTATATATTATAGATATATCTATATTTAAATGTAAATAAAATGTATACATATTTAAATGTAAATGTAAGCATATCTATATATTATATATATATAGATATATTTAAATGTAAGTAAGCAAATAAAAAGGTATGCATGGCTACTTCCCAAAGTATTAACTATAATTGTCTCAAGAGAGCACAACCAGAGACTGGAGGATTTCCACTTCTGTATTCCTGGACTGTTTGTTAATTATTTTAAGGAAAAAAAAAGGAGCACATACCATTTCTGAAATATTCAAAGGGCATTTCCATTTGAGGGGAAAACATACAATTCATCTTAATTTGATAAGAGAACCCAGGCTCACAAATGGGTCCAAGATTGATGAGCAGGAAATAAAAAGGGCACCAGCTGGAGGAAAACATTCTCCCAGGGCACCACAAAAGGTCACATGCAAAATGCTGTTTTTGGTGAGTACTCTAAAATAAATAAAATGTCACCCTGAATTTTCATGCCTATCTTCTGGAGAATGCCGAATCAGTATTTAACTTTATAAAACATTTATAAGCAAAATAAGGCAAACAAATATTAATTCTTCCTTTTAGTAAATGGAGAATTGAGGAGATTAATACAAAAATAAGTGACCTTCACTGAAGAAACACTGAGGTCTACAGGATGCTAGGGTAGTAGTTTGCAAACAGGTTCCACCTCAGATTTCATCTGCAGGAAAAACAATGCCATCTTTAAAAAGTGTCTGAAAATCGCCGTACGAAATTAGGATGCATGCTGGAAGGGTTTTCAGTTTAATAACATAGCAGCCTCATCCACAGTTAATACACTTGAAGTAGAAAGTGGCAAAGGAGAGGAAGGAGCAAAGCACCTAGAATCATCTGACCAGAGGTGATTCAAGGGGTCAAAGGTTCACAGCTGAGGTTTGAGTCTAGGCGACATCACCAACCAGCCAAAGGATAAGATCAGAACCCAATGGGGGTTGATCTACCAGTGCTTCGGCTATACAAGTGGGAAGCTCCATGAACATGATCCCAAATGATCAGGGAATTAAATTACTGTCTTCCATATCCACCCGTATCCTTAGGGTTTACTGAGCACTTACTGTAAGCGCCATGCACTCTTCTAAGCCCTAAAACTCACTGACTTCTTTCAACCACCATATAAAGTAGACATTCTTACCAAACATGTTTTGCATAAGAGCAAACTAAAGCTCAGAGAGGTGCAGTGACTTGCCCTAAGTCACAAAGCACAGTCCCAAGGGTTTGAACCAAGGTCTGCCATGCCAGCCCCCACTGCTCTAAACAGAATTCTACACTGCAAGGACTTTACCCGGCATCTAAGATGAAACAGGAGGCAAGCCTGATGTGAATACGTTTTTCCCCAGCTAAGGGGAGCATCGTAAGTTATCCCACAAACTTAATTCCTGACAACCTGAACACCAAGAGGTTTACTTGTAATTCAAAGCAGAAGCCCTCACCAAAAAGAATCCTCCACTCAACCGTGCTTTCAATTTCACCAGGATCTCTCACCAAGTCCCCACAAGGGAAGTATACGTCTCTGCCCCGCCTGACACCCATGAGGAGTACCAACAAGGACTCCTTTGCTTTCGGTCACCTCCAATCCAAACCGAAGATCAACACTTTCCTTTTCAAATGTCACCTTTAGTTACAACATAGAAATATCCAACTCCCATCCTAACCTCCATTAAAATTATTCCTTAGGCTCTGGAACCAGTGAATCAAGAAAACTAGCTTTGTAATTGTCTGCCATCATGTATTTTAACAAACACATGAGATAATTTAAAGTATGCATCTGTTTAAAAAAAAATCAATTATTGATTGAAAGCTTTGAATGGTTGAGGTTACCCAAAACCAGGCTTCCAGAGCCATCCTATTCTCGGCCCTGGTAATTACAGGTATCCCATACACCAAACCACAGAGCGGTGTAGTGCAGCCAGCGGGGAGTGAAATGCCCGTTGTCTGGCACGGGGAAAGGTCCTCATTCCGTTTGGAAGTAAGCAGAGTCATTAGTTAATAAAAAGTATAGCTTGGGGTAATTAGCAGCAACAAAAACGTTTAGCTGAGTTTCCTCTCTTTATCTTGAGGCAGTTCCTATAGACAGATGCTCAGGATTAATGAAGTTTAATGAGACCTGCAGCAGCTGGCTAATTAGTCAGTAAGGAAGAAGCAGTAATGACAAGGGAAAAAGGGTTTTACTCTTGTTATAAGCTCAGGCCTTGAACAGTTTTTTCAAACCGTGGGGCTATACCCCCAGGAAAATCCCTGAAAGGCCTCCAAGTGGTCCCAAAGTAGAAAGGGGGAAAAAAAAAAAAACCACGAATGCTGTGCCACCCAAGGGTTGGCTCGCCAGCTGAGGGGTAACTATGGGAGCCCAGAGGCACGGTGGCAGCTCAGTGCCAGCCACGATCCCCTGGAAAGCAACACCAACTGGTTAACACCAAAGGAAGCCCATGTCCTGGGCAAGCTGGACAGTCACCGTCTTACATCTCACTGAAGCCCTTCCTGGGAATTCTCAATTCAGAGCATCCCTTCCTCCCCAACACTAAGAATATTAAAAAGGGTTATCAGTCATGAAGGAGAAGCACTTAGTGACTACGGACAACTCCCCTGCTTTCCACCCTACACGTACCCTACACGTGTACTACCATTATATTTGTTATGTGTGCATCTCATCTTCACCCCCTCTAGGCCTGGTACTTTGGGACATGTACGGTAAGAACCCAAATCCTTTGAGAATTAACTCGCTCCTGGCAATACATTTCTCATTCGGTCAAACAAGGAGGGAGGGAGGGAAGACTCTTTGGCTAAGAGTGAGAATCAGAATATCCGGGGATTACCACACCCACCCCATTGCCCCAGACACACAAATAAGCAGAGGACAGCAATACTACTGATCATCCCAATTCACAAGGCCTATGCTTCAAGCAGCATTCCCAGTAATATGGGTGAATCTGTCCTCTATTTATTCAAGACACACACTGTGAAGAGCCAAGGTGGGCATTTAAAATGAAAGGTGCCCAGCCAAAGCGGGCCAGAAGCCTCTAAATGTTACTGGTTTCCTGAAAGTTTCAGATGCTTTTTTAGTTTCACACATGGTTCTTTCTATCTGTAACCACCACTCTGCACAGCACCAAGAAATAAAATCTACTCCTTATGGAGCAAAAAAGTCACCCCAGAGTAACTCTCACAGGGGGTATTACTTCAAAGAAAAATAGCCTTAGAGCCACCACTGTCATGAAGAGGATTTGCTGGGGTTCTATCGAACCACTCGGAAGCTTGAATTTTTTCAGCTTTGGCTTCCCTCCCCCCACAGGGGCCAGAGGCTATCAGGCCCAGTCTGCAACTCTTTCATACATGGCTTTGAAGTAAATGAAAATATTCCCCTGTTAGTCATTTACATAAAGAAGGTCACACAGGTTTGTCCTAGCAATACCAGAGAGCAGTTCTCATCAGCTTTTACCCCAGGAGAGGAGAAAAGAAACACTCATTCAAGTTCAGCATAGAGATTTGGGCTTATAACCTGTCTCCAAAGTAAATACAGTTAACTGCTGATGGCTATTTACTTTTACAGTTTTAGGACCTTGCTGTCACATGGTACTTTCTCATAAGACCTGACAAACAATACAGTCATTTTAGTCAATGCATTTGGCTAGAACCGGTTCCTACATTCTCATCAAAGCTTTAAGACTTACGTTCTACCTAAACCCCAAGGCCAAGAGTCAGGAGTTACTGGAACTCATAAAGGTACTTTTCAGAACTCCACACAGCAGATCTTCCCAATCCAAAAGCAGGACCAAACCGCAACACTCAGACTCATTGAAATGCCCAGTGTTCAGCCATGTGCCCCAGCTAAGTGAGGATCTGGTCCGTGCATAGTTTTGGTATTGAGACAGCTAATGATTTCCCTGCTTGCTATGCTGTTCCTACTGTACAGACATGAAGCAACCCTCACTGGGGATCAGGTGTTTTCAGGAATGTCTTGGTTTGTGATATTACATAGCTTACCCATACAATGGCCACATACTTGCTGTCATCTCCACAGAATCAATCCTAAAAACAACAGCAGCTGATAACGTGGTACTGTATTCTCTCGTCTTGGGTGTCACTCTTTACACCTGTGGGGTATCACACGATGAATGGAATCCATCCTGACTATACGCTTGTTATAGCTCCTTCTACATTTTAAGTATGTTGCATCTCAGAGAAAAGGTAAAAGAGATCACTTCAACTATAGAAATCCATAAAATAAGGTGTATTCTCAAAAGAGATCAAAATGTGAGTTCACAACACATATGTCATGTAAGAGGGCTTCTCTATAGCACCATCAAAAGAGCATTTCTTGCGGGAAAAAAACAGATAGGCAGCACTGACATGGCACCTTTCAGTACTGCAATTGTCAGACCTTCCAAAGAAAGATGTTAAGGCCAAAGAAGAGAACAAACCCAGTGTTCACCAACCCAATGGTCCTAACAGGAGCCTTGTGATTCCAGACTGTGCAAGCAGCAGAATAACCATCACAAACACAATGATCACCAGGAGGGGCGCCTGGGTGGCTCAGTTGTTAAGCGTCTGCCTTCGGCTCAGGTCATGATCCCAGGATCCTGGGATGGAGCCCCGCATTGCATTGGGCTCCCTGCTCCGCAGGAAGCCTGCTTCTCCCTCTCATACTCCCCCGCTTGTGTTCCTGCTCTCGCTCGCTGTCAAATACATAAATAAAATCTTAAAAAAAAAAATCACCAGGAGACACTTGCCTGGACCAAATTAAATCACTTCTGGAACTGGGTGGGGGTGGGGAGAACTCTATGCAATAAGCATAAATCTCTTGCTCCTCTTACGCCAAATTTACAACACAATGGACAGCAAACAAAACCAAGCCTGCAGTTTTAGAGCATAACAACAAATAAGGATGGACTGGTGCTCCTCCTAAAAACTACTTTTACATCTGCTCTAGGGAAACTCAAAAGGGGGCCTGAAAACAAAATACAAATAAGCAACTGGAAGTCTTCCCTTTTACTCGACAGCAGCATTGGAAGCAGGCAGAATAAAAGTAACTTGGCCTAAACGCACCAACAAATGCTCCACCGGCTGAAAATGTTTAAAGTGAAGAAAAATCAGCACACTCCAAGAATGTAAACTTAAAACGTGGGTTCTGGCCCAACTCCATGTTCCGAGGTAATGCTGTCACCACTGAAAACTGCCCCAGGCTTCCCTTCTGTGTAGCCGATGCCACAGAAGTGAGCATCGCATCTTTAACTCCAAAACACTACTACCCTTCACTCCAGGCTCTCCAAGTCTTCTTACAAATAATGTTGTACACCGGCAAAATACCAGGCAAAACAAAACACCACTACAAAAACCAAAATGTTTCAACAACAAAAACCCAATACTGCTGAAATGGAAGTGGCGAGTGTTGGGTATGTCACATGGTGACAACCTGTACCGCTGATGGGGAGAAGGGTTAGGATCAAGAAGCCTGCATGGTCAGCTGAGTCCCTCTTATTCTGCCAGCATTACCAAAGCAAACCAGCCATCAAAGAAAAGGGAATGAAGACTCCCAGGACTAGGCAAGCCTTGAAGTTTACCCTGCATTTACCATGCTGCCCTTCACTATCCCCACCAATTCGGAGTGAAAGTCTCAACAAACCCATTACGGTTGGAGCAGCATCAGGACTCTCCACTTCTGGACAGTCGCTTCCACCAAATCAAGGCTGTGAAGTCCTAACAAAATGCTAACCTGAGATCTACAAAAGCTTGGGCCTCAATCACCATGAGAGAAATGCTCCTGAGAGGCAGCATGGCAAACTGGTGGGGGCTTCCGCGTCCAGGCCAGGCAGCCTAGGCGGGAATCCCAACTCCACCACTTCCTGGCTAAGTGTCCTTGGGCAAAAGCATCCTTTGTACCCCAGTTTCCTCATTTCCAAAATGGAGATAACTCTTTTCTAATAGGGATGCGGCAGGAAGCATATGAATCAATACATGCAAAGTACTTAGAAAGGTGCATGAGGACAAGTATCAAGAACCTTTAGCTGTATTACTATTACCACCACCGGGGTGGAGTTTAAAGTAGGGACCCATTTTTTCCTTCCCTCTGCATGAAGATATAGCTTTTCTTTTGCTCTCCTTCTCCTCAGTAGCCTGTTAGTTTCCCAACAGGACTGATTTTGTGAGCCCAGAGGACACAGAAGCCAGAAATGCTTGTGGGTTTGTTTTTTGGTTTTTTTTTTTTTTTAGCAGTGGGCACCTACCCAGCAAAGCCTTGCAGGGGTATTCGGTGAAATCAGTTACCACTGGTTACTGGTACTACTAGTAATACCCTGCATACATTTATTTGCAGGAGCCTTCGCGTCTGTATCAGATGATGATCTAACAGCCCTTTCTACCACGTGAGAGAAATGAGGTGCACGTCACTTGTGCGAGGTCATTTTACCCATCATCAGCTGCTAAGCACCTGATTCCCTGTACCTGTGCCAACATTAGCTGGATGCTGGCTAACAAAAAAGGAGGCCAAAACCCCAACTACTACTAATAATCATTAACAAGTGAAATGGAAGGGAAAAAATATATATATATCACATCCTAGGCAGATGTCTAGCCATTTTCCCAACATGCCTCACTGTTTTTGTGGCTTTCTCAGGTCATGTTCCATGCCCACCCCCAAGCACCCACCACTTTCATTATCTAATTCTGGTCCTACTTAAAGTTGCAGCTCAAATGTCAACTCCAAAAGTCTCTCTCACATCTCACAACCTAGGGATGTCATGTGCATATCTTAGAACACCTGCCACTTTCTATCCAGTATTCCCTTTTAGAAGGCAGTGACTTTCTTACACCTGTGTTTTTAGAGTGCTTGGCATCTTAACTTGCTCACCATGGCACCCGAGTGCTTGCTGAATTGTTGATTAAACAGGTGGATGGATAGGATGGCTCCTTCAGCGATGTTAGAGCTGTAAGCGTGTTCTAAAACTTGATCCTGCCTTCCTCCACAGCTGATACTCTTCATTACTTAGTAGGCACGTGCTACTCTACCCCAACAGCCAGTCTGTAACTGTGCATCAACTAGAGCACATTATAAGCAAGTGGCTTCCAGGTTATGCCAGCTGAGTTTTGAGGTCAAGTTCTGGATAACAATTCTTACTACCTAAGTAAAGAAATTGAAGCAACAACTAGAGCCAAAAGCTATCTTCCTGGGCCTACACACACCTCCCCTCCCATCAATGTTCCAGCTTTCAGTCACTAACTGAGCCACGCAGCAGCAGAAAGGTGAGAGGCAGATCTCAGTGGCACCAAGATAAAACACAGACCAACGTCATTACACAGCTTCCCCTCTAACTCCGCTGCCATAACCTAAACTGAACTAGGTTCTGGAAGCTGCCCTAAGTACCGACCCAAACATGTTTCCTGATGCTACCGGTCAATTCCTGTCTCACCCAGGAGAAAGGCAGACAGACAGGGTGTGCATAACTGCCTAAGCAGTGGCAAGTTGGGACCCAGTTTTCCAAATGTATGTAAACATTATTTTCCCTCTCCTTTCGGTTCAAAGGTTTGTGGACAGATTCAAATGAGTCCCTGCTACCTTAGAGTTGAGCTGTCATACAGATGGACTGTCACTGAGTCCCCACATCACCGCATCACAAGAGATTTCTGGCTGCAGGTTTTTGTTTTGTTTTGTTTTGTTTTTATCTCTAACAACTCAAAATCCAAAGCCCTCGAAGTACTAGCACTGGGTCCTATCTATATGCATCTCCATAGCTGTATTAAAAAAGACCAAGGATTACTAACGCCTGAATTTGGGCTATTACATGGCTCAACATCTTCCCAAATACCCTAATGCATTTACCAAACACTATCCAAATGTGGGTGGATGTCAGCTCCGACCTTCAAGATAGGCAGCTGCATTACCCCTCCCAGCAATGTCACGCCCCTCGCAATATCAAGGATAAGCAAATTAGCAGACTACATTGTTTTAAATGGAAGGATTTACTCATCAGTAGCATGCAGTTTTATCAGAAATCAATACTTGAGAAACCTGATTGGTAAGCCTTTCATTTTTAATCTGCGTATTCAATTTGTTGCTTGGTTAAATGCGACACTTTAAAACACCTATCAATTTGGCTGAATCCCTAATAATAATTAAATACATGTGTTTCAAACAAAGTTTAAACGAAATTAAAGTTTCTACCCAGGTGTTGATAGATATGTACACTCTGCCTTGCTATCTACCTCTATATATATAGAAAAAATACATACTTTAAGTTCAAAGAAATGTTGAAAATGGCCTCTTCTTGTTGCAGAATTTTGCGAAGTCACCCATGTGTCACTTGCTAAGCAACCATGCCACCTCATTTCACCCTTGGGATCCTCAAGGCAGATGTGACACCACCTACCTCACAAGGCTACTGAAAATATATATATATATATATATATATATATATATATATATATATATATAAATACACCCACACACACTGAATACATACGTGAAAGCACCTGGTTCATATCTGGCCCTTGCTGGGAAGCCCACAAAAGCCCTTTCTTTTCTTTTCTTTTTTTTTAAGTTACATTCAGTGCAGGAGAAAAAAGCTTGTGGGTGAACTCTGACATCACAGGTTATCAGTGGACTCGTGAGCAATGGGGTGGCAAGGGTGTGACCTCTGATTCCAAACCAGACTGCACCGCTCACGCCCTCACAGCGCCACTGGCTTACCACATGGTGACACCGGCATGACCCATCCTGAACACAAGGCGGGCATGACCGACTCCAGCGCAGAAGCACATTCTCAGCCACCTATGAGCTTCTGACCCTGGGGAGAAGAGCCGACCTCCAGAGGCAGGAGGAAGGAAACCACATCATAAATCCCACACCCACGGGGGAGGATGCTTTCTGAGGAGCTAAGGCTGAGGAAGGTGCTTCAAAGCACCCTCACGAAACTGTGAAGGCTGCTGGTAGACATGGTCCAACCGCTCCCACCACACCTAGCCACACCCAGGTCCTCCCAGGAAGATAACCATCTCCAGAGAGGCAGCACGGAGCGGGGCTCTGTGAACGCACAGCCAGGTGCGAGGGCCAGGCCCACCGCTCACTAGCTGTGTAACACTGAGCAAGTGACTTCATCTCTCCAAGCCTTGCTTTTCTCATCCATAAACAGAGATAACTATCTGTGCCTATCTCTAGCATTCTTCTGAGTCTGCAATGAGGTAATGCATATGATAAATGGCACACAGTCAGGCATAAACGTATTCAATAAATACTGGCAATTGTTACTGAAAAGGTCTCGGTTTCCTTCGTCAGTGGACACCAGACCAGCTGAGTGAAACTGAGAACAGAAAGTCTTGCCATTTGTTCCCTACACAAAAATTTCTTGGATTAGGCAGTTGTCTTTTTCATGGGGTGCTCCCACACATTATTGTAACTGATTCTCAAAGCAACCCTGGACGAGTAAGGACGGCAGGCGTTCTCTATCTCACAGGTGTATAAAGCACCCCCTTCCTTATTCACCCATTTGAATCTTATCACAAAAGCTGTATCCTTTTTTTCCTGTCTCTTGACCTATTTGTGAGCCTCTCGAGGACAGGTTTGGAAGTTGTACCTCAGTGCCTAGCAGAAGGCCAGAGAGGCCTCCGTAAGGCTGAATATTACACAGGAGTTCACTAACACCAGTAATTTAACGATCACCTCTCCCACTCCAACAGGAGTTTTGTTTGTTGGTTTTTAATGCAGCGGACCTTAGCAAATAAGTTACACTGCAAATTCCCACTGGACAGGGGAGATAAAGAGAGATCACACACAAATCAACTGCTAAAATCACCGAATGACCAGTGCCTCGGCTTTCTCTTCTAAAAATAACTGGTGAGCAGAACTCCTTATCAAAGAAAAAGTGAGCAAGAATCCACAGCATAACTTATGTTTGCAGACAACTATGAGCTCATTGGAAGATGAGGTAAGAAAGGTCACTTCAGAATCACTGGATGACAACAATGGCTAAAGTGGTATCTGGACCCGCCCTCCCATCTGACCGTTGCACACGGGTAGCACAAACAGGCCCACAGGCAGCCAGCTCCAGACCCTACCCAGCAGGCCAGGGCTCCAGGGCTCCTCCCTCAACTCCAGGCCCCTCCCTTCCCAAAAAGCCAACTGAATTTACTACCTTGTAAGGGCTGCGGTATGTGGTTCTGTGGCCAAGAACTCCTAGTCAAGCTTGGCTACAGTCAGGCCACTGCTGAATGAGTAGGACTTTTAAAAATTGCTTCCTTGTGTTTCGAATGAAAAAATAACCTCCCGTCTCAAAATTGAAATCATATATATTTGCAGAAGAAAACCAGATTCTTTTTTTTAAGGAGTGGGGAGGGGACTGGAAGCCACTAAGGGCTGGAAAGCAGTCCTTTGACCAAAACTAGTTTTCTCGTGGCTATTTCTTCAGTTTAAAAGGCCAAGCTTGCACATTAAACTGGTATCTACATTTCTGAGGCCCTGCCTCTATTTGCTCAGAGTATTATTAACTGCCGGGCTTCCAGATAAACATTACTCATACTGCATCACTGTGAGCAAAGACGTATTTGCAGTTAGAAAATCTGCCTTCATTTTACAGTCACACAACATAAAAATCTGAATGAATGGCTACCACACCTAGAAGAATAGATTTCAGTTTCACAAGGTACACTTCTACTTCCAGTTACCTATGTAACTAGATTACATTAGTGTGACCCTAAGCTGCTCTGGTTCAACTACTCTTGCCCCATTCTCACTAAAAGGGAAAACGTAAGAACAGTAACAGGAAGAAGAGACAACCTGATGTCTAATGCACTTTAGTATCTCTCCAAGTACTTCGGTACCATGGGCTTCCTTCTCTCCTCCACACCAAAGTTCAATTCCCCAGCACCTTGCAGACTACAGGGACAACATGAGGGAGGTCCCTTGGGTCCTATCAAAATTTCATTTTATCAAAAAAGTACAGACCCATATAAACCCTTCCTGAAGTTATGGTTTAGCCACATCAGAGAGGAAAACCAGTATCATGTGATTCACTCTTTCATTCAACACATTATTTATTATGTGGCAGGGGGCACCTCAAATTTCTCAGGGGAGGAGAGGCCACAGGGAGAAAGAGCAGCTAACTCACTTTAAAACAACTACATATGTGTTACTGCCCTCCTCACTTTACTCGTTCATTACTCATGTGCCAAGCACTAGGAAGGCACACAGGGATAAGCAAACACACACAGACCGTGTCTTCCATACCCAGTCATTGGCACTTTCATACATAACTATGGCGACCCATCTTCTAGCTTGCCTGGGACTTGGGGAGACTGCGTGGAAGGAACAGCCAGTGCTCAAACTGGAATGAGTTTGTCACCCAAGCAATACGATGTACTAATTTAAGATTTATAGCCACCCCAAGGGCTCTTTATTTTTCCCAGTTTTTAACAGATCAAGAAAATGGGGCCAGGGAGGTCACTGGTGAAGTCAGGATTTGCAGGCTGGCTTATGTGACTCCCGGGTCCAGGTGCTTTCCACCAGGCTGTGTTTCTGAGATAAAATGTCCTAACTCTGAACACGGCCTCCAGCAGCCCTCGACGGCCCTCTGCACCACACCACCCCTGCCAGGTTCTGATGGCTTTCCTCCTCTGCTCCCCCTGCCACTCCCACCCAGTCTCTACCACAGACTGTGCAGCTGGGATTTCATCTGCTTGGCAGTTGTTCACAGATAATGCATAATCTCCCTCTAGCACTGCAAGCCTGAATTTTTTTATAGCGAGTCGCTTAAACCTCTGTAGGAATAAACGTCTCCTTCAGTAGAAATCAGGACACCATTCTCAAGCATCAGAAACACACTCTGCACTAGACCTGCCTCGTACTCACCTCTCAACTACTATACATTCAAACTACAGATCTACAGAAACTCACTGGCATTTAACAGTTCAAACAGACCAGGCTGACTTTCAAAGACTTCATATACATTAAAATAGACCTTCAAAGTTTCTCTTTAAAAGAAAAAAACAAACAAAAAACCTAATTCAAAAAGCCAAGGCCACATTCCAAGAGATAACCACTATCTGCGCCTCATGGGAGTCACCAAAATAAGGTCTATGGTTTGTGTAAGGATTTCAGGCAAAACATACACACACTCCAACCAGCCTGTACTTACACAACAGCTCTCACTCCAAAATTCCATCACAATTACACTCTGGGGGGGGGGGTCAAATTCACCCAAATAATGACACAGCCTATGTAATTTCCTTACCACCAGAGAAGAACAGAGCCTGCAGACTTTTTATGTTTTGCTCACATTCTTCATGAATAAAGCATGCCTCGGTGATCCTCAAATTAACTTTCCACTTGCATCATTTCAGCATTAAAAGAGACTTTAAGGCCAGATCTTTCACAAGGCCTTTGTGAAGCCAAATATAGGCTGGCCTGTTTCTCCCTGCTACTGTGATTACTGGATTTGCCACTTACAGGCCCTATGCCTCTTGAAAACAAGGTTGGGGGAGAGAGAGAAAGGCTAAGAAAGGCCTTTCAAAAGCACACACAGTAGAGGCATTCACCAATCTATGGAGGGTGGTTAATATAAGTTTGGCTACAGTAGTTCTGACAAAGTGCTGGATGCTCTGGCATAACTGCTCTAGATGCTTTTTATGAACTTAGAGCCAGCACCACTGTGACCTTCAACCTACATCAAAAGTCATCAGACTCAAATGACTGCCGTCAGCTTCGGATACTTTCTAAAGGGGAACATAAAAGGGGCCGTTTCAGTTGGGTGCATTTTCAGGCAAACCACTCTTCTAACACACTGAAGGAAACCACACCCAGAACAGGTTGCAGGGGTGGGGGTGGGGTAAGATACCTAACTGAAGTCCAAAAGACGGGCCCTGTTGGGTCCTGCTTTGCCATTTAACCAGGACATGTAATAATGGCTGCCACTGATTACTGAGGGCCCACCATTTACCAGCCAGTGTGACAGTTCCCGTGGAGAACCTCACTTACTCTTTTTTATTATTATTTTTATTTTTAAAGTAGGCTCCACACCCAGCATGGTGCCCAACATGGGGCTTGAACTCATGACCCTGAGATCAAGACCTGAGCTGAGATAGATGCTTAACCAACTGAGCCACCCCGGTGCCCTGAACCTCACTTATTCTTAGGACAAGCTTACTTCATAAAAGTTGTATTACCCTCATCACAGAGATGAGTGAACAGGCTCAGATTAGTAAAAAGATGGCCCTGATCTGGAAAGCAATTTGGCAGTATTTGGCAAGAGGCATAGAAATAACCACATATGAAAGTTTATGATATAATGTTAAGTAAAAAACAGAAACAAAACAAAAAGCGGAATCTATATAATGATTATAACGTTAAATTATACATGCATATAGGTAAGAACTATTGAAAGGTTTAAATCAGCTCAGATTGCAGGATCTTTTTTTTTTTGAAGATTTTATTTATTTATTTTAGAGAGGGAGAGTGCACAAGCAGGGGGAGAGAGAATCTCCAGGACACTTGACACTGAACACAGAGCCCTGAGCTCAATCCCCGGACCCCAAGATCATGACCTGAGCTGAAACCAAGAGTTGGACACTTAACTAACTGCACCACCCAGGCACCCCGGGGATTGCAGGATCTTAAACTGTTATTTCCTTTGAAGGTGTCATAACTTGGCTATGAAATAATTATTATATAAGAATAATTTTGGACTAATATAAAGAACAGCTAGAAATTTAACTTTGCCCATTAATAATGGCCGTCAATCCAGCTGTGGTAAGAACATCATCTGAGTGGCCTCTTGACTACTACTGCTTTCATTACTTGTGCCCTTTCCATCAGGAAGGTTCTGGAGTGGTGCTACTTGAGAACAGAAGTAACTTATCTCCCCCATCCCTTTTCTTTCTTCTTGAAGGGGCAAAAACTTCCAGCCAACAAGTTTCAGCAGGTGCTTTTTCTCCCCTATCTAATCAATACCCACTAATTTTAAAGCTTCACCTGCAGACTCACAGGAAATGAGCACTTATCAAGTAACAGATATTTAGTGTATTTTAAATCCACTTTTACAGCCATACCTCAAAGCACTGCTAGGTGAGTATATAAAAGGTTGAAGTTATAAAGCAAGTATGGACTTAGCAAGACTCTACTTCCCAGAACACCATGCTAAAATTCTGTAATTTTGTAATTCTCGATTAATATACCAAATGGGTAAATGACAAGAAACTGTTTTAACTGCACCAATTTCAAAAACTGCAGGATTAGCAAGTAGGAAAATCCCAGCCAAATTCTACAAAGATTTACAAAGCTAGGAATTAACCAACCATGCTTTTAAAGCCCTGTAATCTCCTAGGGTAATACTAAACTTTAACTATTATACATTTAGATACGAGAGTATTTTTATAGTTACTTTAAAATGCTCTAGTTTACCTAAAAGAAAAAAAAAAACCCACGAAAATCTTACCTTTACTGCGGACTTCCTAAAAAACCACATAAACTTTAAACCTCAGGAAGGTCATAACCTTTCTGGGACTATTTCCCTCTCTGCTCATAGGGGTAAGGAGGCAAGTAGAGATTATTTCCAAGGCAGCACTTCTTACACTTGAACGTGCATACAAACCACCTAGGGATCTTGTTACAACTAAGTTCTGACTCAGTAGGTCCGGGGTGGGTTTGAGATTCTGGACTTGAGATTTCTAACAAACTCCCAGGTCATCTGCAGACCACACTAAGTAACCAGGCTCAAAGTACCTTGCAGTTCAAATTTCGAGGAGTCTATGCTGTTTCTAAGTTTGTCACCGCACAAATTCAACAGCCTCCCAACTGGTCTCCAGCCTCTCTCTTGACCACTACCCTCTAAAGCAATCATCATACTATGTAGTCGGACACACCTTTCTTCGGAAGAAAAAAGTCAGAACAAGTCACTCTCCTGTCTAAAATCCTTCAGTGGCTTTCCACAGCGAGACTTACCTCTGAACTCCTTAACCTGATTTACAAGACCACACATCCTCTGGCTTTTCAATTATCCTTCTAGAACCTCTCCAACCTGCCCTTCCTGGCTCTGCACTCTATAAAATACTCTGGCCACCCTGAACCCGTTCCACTCCCCCTACCCTGGTCCCGCACCTCTTGATTCCCTATTGGGTCCCTAACCTGGACAAGTTTTTTGTACACTTGCTTCTATTCCTCTGCAAGCTCAACCAGCATTTCCGGCATTGCTGAACACCTTCTCACACACTTCCTAACTGGGGACAGTTCTCATTGAAAAGCAGGCAATCACCAATTTTTTATGAATAAACAAAAAGAACAAAAAAGCAAACCGTATATCTTTAAAATCAGTTTTATTTTATTTCTTCGGCTCTTCTTGCTCTAAAGTTGCCCAGATTAGTGACCAACAACTAAGCTTTTAAATGGCAAGTCCTGGGGCGCCTGGGTGGCTCAGTCGTTAAGCGTCTGCCTTCGGCTCAGGTCATGATCCCAGAGTCCTGGGATGGAGCCTTGCATCGGGCTCCCTGCTCAGCAGGAAGCCTGCTTCTCCCTCTCCCTCTCCCCCTGCTGGTGTTCCCTCTCTCACTGTGTCTCTCTGTCAAATAAATAAATAAAATCTTAAAAAAAAATAAAATAAAATAAATGGCAAGTCCTTTGCACCCATGAAGTGGTTTAACAGCTGCCAGTTTTAATTAAGCCAATCTGGCAAAGATTACTGAAGAAAAGTGCTTACAAAAGTCACTTATTTCATCTGTCATTAGTTTTTCATACATAGCTGGCGGCCTAACAACTGATAGAAACTTGTCAGGCAAGAGGGAGAAAAGACACCAAAATCTAAAAACGGCTGAGATCTACCCGGGTGACTTTGCGAACATGCACAAGTGTGATTCCAACTGTGAACAGAGGTATGCCTGTAAAGCTATCGTGAACTGAAAACTTGAAGCTCTGTCACTATTCGTGTCATGTTCCAGAAGAGGGGAAAACAAACCCTGAAGTCCATATTTAAACTGCTGTGCCATACTGGACTTCTTACAGTTCATCCATATATATAGTTTTCTTTAAAAGAAAATACGATGATGGAAACAATAACCACACTTGACTTTTTTTTTTTTTGAAAGATTTTATTTATTTATTTGACAGAGAGAGAGATAGCAAGAGCACGAACACAGCAGGGGGAGTGGGAGAGGGAGAAGCAGGCTTCCCGCGGAGCAGGGAGCCTGATGTGGGACTCGATCCCAGGACCCTGGAATCATGACCTGAGCCGAAGGCAGACGCTTAATGACTGAGCCACCCAGGCGCCCCACACTTGACATTTTAAATAGTACACAGATGCTTTCAAGGAAGCATCATACAGACTATGGCATTTGCTGTTCAACGCAACCCTGACGGTAAATCTAACAGGTATTCAGGTAAGGAAGCAGCCCAGATCTTCAGATATCCAGGACAGGGACATGGCCAGGTGCCACTTGCCTCCCTTCCAGATACCAAGTTGCGGGGATTTCTGTTTTTCAAGTGAAATGCAACAGATTCTTCACTAAGAACCTAAACAGAACTAAACGAGACACCTTACTGAACTGTCCGCGCAAGCTGAAAATACTATTATCTTTTTCTCTATTTTTTTTTTTTTAAACTTAGATCTTTCTGGATTGGTCTTCCCACCAATTCGGTGGGGAACTGGGACAGATAATTAGCACCTCCGGCAGATGAGATGGCTGAGGCCTGCAGATGTTAAATGGCTTCTCTAATTTCAAGGGAGAGAGGCCATTCCTGACTCATTAAATGCCTTTTCGACTATTAATTTTATTCTAAACATACTTCTTCACAACTCTTCATTCCTCAATAAATCAGAATATCTGGTCCCATTTAGGAGTGATTCACGCAGTCAGTTCCTCCCCATCTCCCTCCCTCCCCATCACCAAATCACAAAGATTGTAGGAATGATCCAATAAGCGAGCATTTCTCAAACTTGAGTGTGCACCAGAGCCACCTGGCAGGCTATAAAAACACCAACTGCCGGGCCCCACCCCAGAGTTTCAGAAGTCTGGCCTGAGAATTTATATTTCTAGCACATTCCCAGATCACACCGATGCTGCTGAGAACCACTGCAATAAAGTAGTCCGTAATAACAATTTCATTTATTTACTCTTTAACAGACTTGGTAACTGCTATGTGTCAGACAGGTTATATCAGACTTTGTTTTTATGCCCCTAAACTTTGTGAAATGTAGAAAAAAACCCAAAAAGGTAAATCAACGGTAACCAAAAGCAGTATGTGAAAAATCACAAAATGAGCAAGTGCTTCAACTTTAAATCTTACAGGAAGGGAATCCAAGCAGAGATTCTGACCTCCCCTCCTTCTGGGAATACTTAGAATTAAGTGGCACCTGAATTGAAACTCAAAAGTAATAATCCTGACTGAAGAAGTAATTCCCGGTGCAAGAAACCTAGAGAGCAGGGTCTCAAGGACAGGAAAATGCAGGGTAGGTTTAGGGAATCCTGAGTACTGTTGAGGAAGGAGTATCAGGAGCAGGAGATAGGAAGGTCAGCTGGAGCCAAATCACCATGGAGTCAAATCCCAAAACTTTCTGCACAGAGCTCTAATTAGGGCCCAGCTTTAGGGAGGCCCAAGAGTTGCAGGGGAGTGGTAGTTCAGGAAACCAAAGAAAGAGACTAAAACAGAGGGAGATGCAGTGGAGCAGACCCCTTTCCAAAAGGCCCTAGGCATATGAAGAGGTGACAAGAATAGAGTCATCAGAAAGCTTCCTTAGCAGTCTGGTCATTCAGTTCCATTTCAATACTCTAAGAAAAATGGTCTCTTTCCCTCAAATGGAGTTAATCCGTCACCTCCTCTTCTTCCTAGCTGGCCTCCAACAGTCCTTTTAATGGACATCCCAGTCAGACACTGGATTTAAGCTAAAGGAATTGGTATTCCCTTGATTGTCAGAGTTCCTGGCCCACCAAAAACTGAGAACACCACATGTCCAGAAATCTGAGCGGTCCTGAGCTCATTAATTTTCCACGCCACCAGAAAGCATTCATGATATCTAGGGAGCGGGTGCTATGGCTCAAACCTAACCCACACTCTGTGATCCTAGAAGAGATCAAATATGCAGTCAGAAAACCTGGATTTTGGAGATGTAGCCTCATACCAATTGATTTTAACCCAATGATCCACTTATTTACCTATAAAAAAATAAGAATATCTACCCGAGAATTATTATTAATACTAAATAAATGCACACTTATTTAGGACTATGTACTAGATCCCATACTAGGTACTTTGAACAATCTCATTTAATTAATTATGCAAGATGATACATATTAAAGTTAAGTGCTGCACATAGTAATTATTATTATTACTACATCATTCAAAAAGAATTCTAATTCACAAACCTGTTAAGAACTTCAAAACTGTGAGTTGAAACTCTGGTAAACTGGTAAAAAAAAGATATATATATATGTATTTTTTAAGATCTTTATTTATTTATTTGACAGAGAAACAGAGATAGCAAGAGAGGGCACATGAGTGGGGAAGAGAGGGAGAAGCAGGCGCCCCAGTGAGCAGGGAGCCCGATGTGGGGCTTGATCCCAGGACCTGGGGACCATGACCCGAGCTGAAGGCAGATGCCCAACCAACTGAGCCACCCAGGCGCCCCCAAAAGATATCTGTATTTCTTTAAATTGGTGATTGTGCCACAAAGTTATCTGGGCTTAGAAAAGCTATAGTATTGGCAGGTATCCAGACGAAAAAGCCAATCTTTTATGTTTTCATTAAATCAGAAATGCTCTTAAATTCTTGGCCCCCACCCCCAAATAAGAGTTACCATTTGTCACCAAATCTTTTCACTGGAGGCTTATACTTTATATCTAAGACCTTTAAATTTTCTTCATGACAAGATGGAGGTGTAAGCCCAGTAATCTTCTTTCTATAAGGTTTAAGACATTATGCAAGACAAACATCTAGGTACCCTAACAAACTGGCAAGTTCTGAAAAACTTGAGAATAAATTTTCTTCACAATATGTGAGCACAAGACCAGCAATATTTTTTCCCTAAGAGAAGAAACTAGGACCAAAAAAAAAAAAAAAGGCAACAAGCCAACCCTGATAGCATGTAATAAACTGCTCTGTAGTCTCCCTCTACATCCCACCGAAGACGGACTACTCCGTAACTCTTTCTAGACAGTGGGACAAGTTCATTTAGCCAGAACAGCTAAGAAAAAGCACCTTCTCCAGAAATATCAGGTGCTAGATGTCAGGGTTAGGCTGCAAAGAAGGCAGAAGTTCATTTTGATGCTTTTCAACTAGATCCTGTCTTCATTAAAACTCCACTGCCAGAGCCAAGAGAATCAGTGCTCTCTGGGAAGCAGGCAGGCAGGAGAGAGGAATCAGGTTAGGGTGCCCATTTCACAATGTAACCTCATTACTGTTGTTATTATTATTGTCATTATTACAGAAATAAAATAATATTAGTATCTATAAGTCGAGGAGAAGGTTAGAGAACCACAATGTGCAGCCTGAGCTCAATAATGCCTGTGATCCCGGTCAAGCTATTTGTCTTCTCATCTTTAAAATCTCACAGATGTGTTATGAAGATAACCATATATAAAGCTCCTACTAACATGTCTGATACATGGTAAGCACTCAATGAAACCTTTTTCCCACCAACCCCAACAGAGGAGACAAGAAGCTTTATGGAATAACTGGAATGTGAGCAGTCTTAAAAATTTACAGGAATGATTGCTATAGGTAAATGGATGGGTGGGGCATTTGAGGCAGAAGGCAGACAATGAAGCCAAAATCCAGGGCTTGATTTTATGAAGAGCTGTAAACCTGCCCACCTGGAAGATTGGATTGAAATTAAGAGCCCAAAAAGGAAGTCCTTGGGGTAGAGCCATTTTGGGGAGAGTGCAATGCCAAGTAAAGGGGCTGGAATTTAGTTTACACCTTAGGCACAAGCAACAGCTTCTGAGTACAAGAGCAGCAATATTCTCCTATAAGGAATTAAGCTGATCTGAAACTGGAGAAAAGGTATCACAAACCTGTTACTACATTTTTTATAAACATGTGAGGTTGAGTTTTTTGTTTTGGCATTTCTCTCTAACGTAAAAAAGAAAAAACTAATGCAACTTTAAAGTACATGCACAGGCTCTGAGGAAGGTGGTAACTTAATTTTGCAGAGAAAGAGACAAAGCATGCACTCTGGGTGTGTCTGTTAGGTGTGCTGGGTGTTGGTGGTTAACTTCTGAAGCCATCAGAGGCTGAAGGTCCTGTCTCTTGTTTTATGCCAGGAGCACTAATGTGAAAGACATCAATCCACATCTCAGTCCCCTAAATCAGACTGTAAATACGTCATACTTATTTGCTTACTATCTAAGTAGACCCAATACATTTTAATATCATACTTCCCTTAGCTGGAACATCATATCTCATCCCCTGGGCCCTCTTGAAATTTTTATGATCCAGTGTGAAAATATTTGAAATCCGCAAAAATGCAGAAATATCTCCCACAAAATCACAGTACTCTTGGACTCTCAACATAGATGCTAAATGAATAAATTCATTTAACACACATTTAAAAAAATCAATTCAAAGGACCACAGTTTATCAATATTGGGTTATAAGTGCTAGGAAGGATGATACTCAGAAGAGGAAAAAAAAAAAGCAGGGGGAGGGGCAGCTTTGGAGGTACGTATAAAATTAAATCAGATGATATAATCTATACATTATCAAAGATGTGGTGGTTGGAAAAACAACAAATACAAACTGCGGGCAGGGATGGGAAAAGGTTTTAGCAAAAATTCTCCCTAAAGTTGCTTAAAATGCCATCAGTTCCATTTGTTACTAAGGAGAATGCCATGTTTGTAATTCTCTTGGGATCCACCATACCTGAAAGTTAATTCACTCTTTCTCAGTTCCTCAACATGGGTGGTTTTCTGTTATAGAAATACCAACACTAAACTTGTGTAACTCCTAAACCACAATATGTAGAAATAAAAAAGTTATCTGGAGCTACATTAAGGAGCAAAAGTCCTTAAAAAAAAAAAAAAAAGGCTACCACACAAAATGTGAAGCCCACCCCTTTTGAAGGGATTTCCTTGAGAAACAGTAACCAGGCAAAAATATCAGGGGAGCATGGTGATTTTTTTTTAATTTAAATTTTCCTCTATCCAGAGAGGACAGTTTAAGACATTTCCTGTATGCTCCACCCTTCTCGGTGAGCAGTTTTACAACCATCCTCCAAGCTTTCAGGTAACAGCCTTTTGTTATGGGTGGGCCTGTGAGTACACTACTCCCCACACCTTCTTACATCTTCTCCTTGGCTTTGCATTTTTTCTGAGACTACAGGAGTGGGCTGACTGGACGTTGGTAATAGGTTTTCTGATCAAGGATCCACCACTGGGTGCTTTCTCCTTGACGGTATGACACAATGAAGCAGGGAGACTCAGTGATGTTTACTAGAGGTGTGTTCTGAATTCTCAAAACCTAAAACTGTGGGGCTTCCAGCAGAGACCCAGAAGATAACAGACACACCACCATTCCTCTCTTTACCATCTGCAAACTCCCCCTACCTCCCTGCCCCCCACCCCAAAATTTTCCCAAAAACGCAAATTCCACCTTCAAAGAGCTCAAAGAGAATGAAGCAAAGGCATACAACCATTCCCTGGAGGGAATGGAGCTTCTTAGCTAACTGCCCCAGGAATGCAGCACAGACTAGCCAATGTTTAAAATCACGTCCTGTTCTGCCTCTTGTTTTCCAAAAAAGTATCATTACTGTCAACTCTTTCACAGGACAAATAAACCTGTGAATGAAATATATCCTCCCTCCCCTTCCCAATGAACACATTCTAGGATTGAGCTGCTTCCTTCCTTCCTCCTCATGGGAACCACACTGGTGGCACTGAGAAGCGTTAAAATAAGAAACACACTGTGTGAAGGCCACTTTTTCACATTAGTCAGAGCCATTCCTGGCCTACTTCTGATTCCAGGGGCTTCCAAACGGAAGGAGTTCTGTTTTCAGTTATGAGACCTTTTTCCACGTACAAGGTCTGAGAAACCTCCAGCCAGGCCTGGTAGGGCAGGGACAGCCGAGGGCTGCAAGGGCCACCCCAGCGGTGGGCTGAAGGCCCATCATCCCATACACTGCTGCACACAGGACCCCGCTCTCCATAAAAATATGTGCGGTAAAATACTGGATTCATTCAATTATTTGAGACTAATACAGACACCAAGAAACCTGTAATTGATCCAACTAATCCAACCCATAGCATTGGAATGACAATAACTGGCTCTCATTATAAATTACATAGCCTACTAAATTGATGGGAAGGCTCTTCCCAACACAATACATCAAAAGAGTTAAAATTAGGCTTCAGAATCAAAACTGTAATTTACCCAAGGCTTAGGAACAAAAAGACCACTCCCTCTTCTCCTTTGCTATTGTTCTACAGGACTGGGTGTCGAGCAGTGCACTTTACACCTTTAGGATTCCCAGAGGTTAAGAGGCTGGGGGGCTGGGAAACAGGCGACCCGGAATCAAAAGCTTGCATACTAACAGGCCTATTAGCATTGATCCACTGAGCTGCAAAGATAGCTAAAAGGCCAGAAAATGTGTACTCAGTGGGTAGCAGATACCTGACAACCGAGAGCCAAAAGGATGAGAGAGAGAGAGAGAGAGAGAGAGAGGGAAAGGGACTCCAAATGGTGGCTTTCCTAGAGTAGAGTGAGAAACTGTCTCCTTTAAGGAGTGAATGGGGTGCTCGCAGCCAACCAGAGGCTTTGGGGCCGGGCCGTGTGGCACAAATAAAATCTCGGAACCCCCATAGGCACAGCCCCGGGGTCACGTACCATATGGCACAAATAAAATCTCGGAACCCCCACAGGCACAGCCCCAGGGCAGGCCTGGCCTTTGGGAGGCGGGGGCTTACCTTGTAGTTGCTTGAATCTCCCTTCCAGCTGGTTGTAGTTGTAAGGCACCTGCCCCGTGTAAGCTGGCGACAGCGGCCCTGAGATGCTAGACGTCCTCTGCAATTCCATTATGCCCGGCGTACCGCCCTGGCGGGCTGCACGGTGGAAATCCCGCTCCGGCACCCTCCTACCCCCATCCAACACACAGCAGCTTCCGCACGGCCTGGCTCCCGGCCCCGGTGAAAAAGGCTGGACCTAGGCAAGCCCCATTCCGGTCTGAAAGTCCAACAGGCGGATCTGATAGGAAGGTGGCTGCAGGAGAGTCCACCTTAGCCCGGCCAGGAGTTACCACTCCGGGAATCTAATTCCTTGTTGCTTTCCTTCCTTTTGTGGCTCCCGACTAGAAGCTTGAAATAAATCACCGAGGAGGGGCGGGAGGACGAAGGCAAGGAGGTGCAAATCCTACTTTAAGAATTTTTTTAAATATGGCCAATCCGAAGCATGCCCCGGTCGCCGAGCCCGGGAGCTCGCGGGAGCAGTACACACACCTCCTCCCGGCTGCCCGCGGCGGCCGCCGGTTTGTAATTTAATCGGGAGCCACTCTCCGTGCGCTGGGCGGTGATGTCACCTGATTAGCATAACAGCATTGTAGAGGAAACGCAGGCTGTACCACGAGGAGGGGCGCGGGGGAGGCCGCCGGCCCGCGGCCCCCCACCCACAGGCGGCCCCGGCGCGGCCCGCGCCGCCTCCACCCGCCGGAGCCGCCGACCCCCGGGCCCGGCCCAGGACGCGCCCGCCGCGGCGGTTCCTTCCTAAACAAAGCTGCTGGAACTACAATCTTTTGTTGAGAGCCTCATGTAACGGAAAAGTCTCCGATTACTATCACATGGAAAGAAGGCGGCCCGGGAGGGTGAGGAGCCCCGCAGGTCCCGGCCGGGCTGCGCAGCCACGGCTCTGCGTCTGCGGAGATAATGCGGGCACGGGGGCCGCGCACCTGGGTGCGCGCGGCGTTCCCACTGCGCGGGCGCCAACCACGCGGCGGCGGCCCGGCCGGCCACCGTGTAAAAATGAGACAGAGGCCCTGTGGGCACTGTGCAGGGCCACGGCGAGGGGAGGTGTAAGTTCAGCGCACAGAAAGACCTCAACGGACTTCTGCGGCCCTCCCGAGATGTTTAGCGGGAGGTTTGTAACACGGACCCTATAAAACGAATTCAGCGCTAGATTTACTGGAGCACTGATTTGCAAGGCATTGTGGGAGAAAGGTACACAGGTAAACGCCTCAAGGATCCCAGGCCTGAGGAGTTCACGAGCGGATGGGGAGATAAAAGAACAGAAATTACCCTCAAATCCTACTTTGATTTGTAAAATGAAGCTCCCGAACTTTTGGGTTCTTGAAGATATTAAAACACTCCTTAATTTCTCCTACCAATCTCTACCAAAAAAAAAAAAAAATCCTCTACAAAGAAAAGAACAGTGATCAAGGTGTATTTTAGGGAAATAACTGACCCGAGTTTTTTCTTCCGACCTTCTCCCAACTAACTGTGGGCACACAACAAATCACAAATTTGGCTTTTCCACATGGAGCCCTGCAGCAATACTCACTGAAGAAGGTAATTTCGTTCCTAAAGGATTCCAATCTGCTCGAAAGAGGTGGGCCTCCACTCCAGGATTACTTTAGTCCCCAGGGCACTTGTAATTCAAACAACTGCATCCTGTCCTGAGCTAGAGTTAAAACAAACCCAAAGTCTAGCTGGCTGTTCAACTGAGCAACTCCCATTCCTAACATCTACAACAGAGGCTTTTAAATACACCCAGGGTCAACCTTTAGCTTTCTAAAGCCAGGGCCAGGATTTGAAGGCATTTCTCACCATCCAGGATGTAGAGTAATTTCTAAAGCCCCTTTAACTGCCCACAACTGCAATTCACAATGCTTACAGGAATGTGGCAAAATGTGGGGTTACTGGAAAAAGCAATGGACTAGGATTCTCAAGACCTGAGTTTCTAGTCCTGGCCAAGGCTCTTAATCACCGATGACCTTAGAAGAAACCCTGGATTCTTGCTAAACCTCCCCTGTCAGACAGGGATAATTAATACCTACCTCTACAAGGTCAGTGAGGGAATGATGTGAAAATACCCTGACAACGATCGTTCCATTCAAAATTAGGAGTGTATTTTTCAAAATACCTCTTACATATTTTCCCCCACATATCACATCAAAGCAACAAAAAGAATGGAGAATTTTCTCAAGATCTTAACAGGCCCTTCTTCACTATTAAATACAGTATATATTAATATTAAAATATACTTCACTACTAAATATAAAGTTTTCAGTCTCTAAGTGTCCAGCTGTGGGCCGAGACAGAGACTGCAAAGTGCTTGCCAATTTACAATGCTTTATTTTTAATCTTTAAGCCACTTAGTGAATAGAGTATGAGTCACCATTCTTGGAGTCTCCCTTTCAGCTCCCTCTGGTATGGGGAAGTAGGTGAAATAAGCTTTCTGATTAGCCAGGTTACGTACTAGATGATGGGGGTAGAGGCTGGGATTAGTATAGCCACACTCAATACTAAAGAGCAGACTCAGAACAAGCCAGGCAGAGTGAACACATGCCAAGTATTGGAAAGAAAGGTTTTGAGGCTGGGGAAGGGTTTAATAACCCTGCAGGGGCAGGAGGTGAGAAGTGGGAATCTGTTTGCTGTGATGGGGCAGGGGAAGAAGAGGACACAAGCCTGATGACTCACCTGACCACCTCCAACTCAGCAATGGGGAGGAGGTCCAGGAAGGCCAGAGGCACTCATTCTTTAGTCCATTCAGTATTTACTGGATGCCAGCTGTGTGCAAGGTACATTGCCCAGTGGAGGATTCAGAGATGACTGGGCGAGTTCCTGGCCAAAGGAGATGGGACAAATATGCAAACAGTCCAACACCAGAGAAACAGATAGGGGCTAAAAGAGGGGAGCTACAAGAGTTCAGAGGATAAGGGAGACACAACTGCCTAGGAAGACAGGCAGAAACAACTCCAGGAGGGACTGGCATTGTGACCAAACCTTGAAACACAGGTAGACTAGCAACAGGCTGGGAAAGGGGGAAGCCTCCTCTCCTAGGGAGGGGTGGTTGGGAAGTAAAGGCACCGACTGGACTGTTCCAGGAACAGCACCAGTGAGTGCTACCCTTTGATTGGAGCATGAGGGACTGTCAGGCAGAATGGAAACCCTGAGGGAACTAAGCCTGGGCAGGAAACCACTGGAGACTTTTCAGCCAAAGGAGGATGGGGTCTGGGTTGGGCTCTAGGGAAGAGTAATCTGGCAGTGGTCAGTAGAAAGGAGAGAGACTGAAAGCAACAAGGTCACTCAAGTGGTTACTGGAGTTTTCCAGGTCAAAGGACTAGTCAGTGTGAGGCAATAGGAACAAAAAGGAACAGACTGATGCAAGAGTTAACCCATAGGACTCTGGTAACCAACTGTACGTGGGTGGGAGGTTCAAAGGTTAGGGTTGCAGAAGACTCTGGGGTTTTTAGAGCTGGCTGCAGGGTGGAGGGAAGGATTGAACATTTCTTTATGGATAGGCTGAATTTGAGTTACCTGCAGCACCAAGGAGCGACAGGTCCAGAAGCAATCAAGGAGGTGGAGCAGGAGCTCAAGGCTGAGGATAGAGTCCCATGCACAGTGAGAGAGACTGCAGTGGGCTTAAACCTGGGAAGGAAGGTTAGAGGCAAATGGCTGCGCACAGAGCCCTGGGGAAGGCCAGGGTCTGTGAGGAAGAAGAAAAAACAGTGGAGATACCAAAGAGCTACGGAATGACAATCCAAGAGAAGAAAGAGATACTTGAGGAGGAAAGGGGTTAGAATGACATCATGTGTTGCAAAAAGAAGGAACCAGAAGTCAGAGAAGATGTGATCCAGTATATGAATGAGGAGGTCAATGTGGGTAATAAAAGCCAAAGCGAGGCTACCAGGAATGAAAGAATGAAGAGCAAAGGGAAGAAGAGCAAGAAGGTAGAGGTGGTGAATAGAAAGGAGCAGGGGAAGGGGCTCTGGGCCACGTCCAGCTGAGCATATCCTCTGTGCACAGGTTTCAGCCCTGAACTGGCACAGGTAGGAAAAGACCAGTGGGAAAATGGCTTAAAGGTATGGGTGGGGCAGTCAGCCTTAGCCAAGAGGAGATAGATACCCTTACCTTCAGAGGCAGGAGGGAAAGGATAGGGACATTGTAAGGAAGAAAAGAAGAAATTTAAAGGAATTTACCCAACTCTAACTTAATAAAGCAAAAGGCCACGGGTCCTACCCACGGTTTATCTGTAGTGCTCTAAGAAGAATATATTTTCTCAAGTGACTAAACCTATGAGGTAGGTATTAGGTCCATTTTGCAGACAAGGCAACTGAGATTCAGAGAGGTGCCATGCCTTGCCCCGGGCCCTACAGCTGTTGAATGGTAGAGCCACACCTGGACCCTAGACTGACCAAGGTTAGCCCTGTTTACCCCATGTATTTAGAGCATAATATCAGCTTACTAATGGTTTGCAGGATTTTCAGAAAAACCATAAAAAACTGGGTAAGTGGTATCAAGATACCTAAAACCCAAGCAAGCCTCCACAGAAACTTCTGCAACACTTAGTTGGGTCAGGAACAGGCACATTTTCGGCTAATTCACATGGAAGTTGCTACTTTAAGGGTTCTCTTGTTGTGAATGGGTTTTGTTTGGTTGGGTTTTGTTCCTTTCCTCATACTTGGACCTATACACTAAGATTCTATATGATTTAGCATGTTGCATGTGAATGGAAACACTAAGCAATGAGATTAAGCCTGTATTTGTCCCAAGAGGCTTTATGAAGTCTGAGAGATTAAAAAGAAAGAGAGAGAGAAAGAAAAAAGACAACGCTTTCCCTGCATCACAGCAAGCTCGAAAGCATAAACTATGGTGTGTTCATTTCCTGAACATCTAAACATTAGCAAGATTGTGATGCTTCAGAGAGGACTGCCAACGTGCTAAGATGTTATAGCATGTGTACACATTCAAGGACTTGAAAAACCAACCCAAGAGCTGGGAAAGAAGTGATTGGGAACAGGGTGCGCCTCGGTGGCTCAGTCAGTTAAGCATCTGCCTTTGGCTCAGGTCATGATCCCAGGGTCCTGGGATTGAGCCCCACATCGGGCTCCCTGCTCCGCAGGAAGCCTGCTTCTCCCTCTCCCACCACCCCCTGCTTGTGTTCCCTCTCTTGCTGTCTCTCTCTGTCAAATAAATAAATAAAATCTTAAAAAAAAAAAAAAAAGTGGTGGGAACAGGGAGGGACAGAACACAACAAGGTTTCACATATAAACTGTTTTGCCAAATTCTCTGCCCTTTCCAGATCTGCCTTTCCTTCATCTGGACAACAGTTGGAGGACCACAGCCATTTTCTTCTGAGTGTTTCTTTATAGGAAACCAAAATAATATTACTAAAATAATCCTCTTCCAGTGGTGTGGCCAGATAGAGAAGCAGGCTCCAAATCATGCTGGTGCATTTATGCTCCCCAGAGGTGAAGCTTAAGGGATCTGTCTCACCTCTCCACCCACCCACCCACCCACCCCCTTCTCCAACCAGTCTCCTGCCCACTTGAATCCTTACCTGTGGGCATTCTTTTTCTGCATCCCCTCTACTGTATAATGCCCTGAGAGCCTCCCACCCCTAACTACCTAGTTACCGCTGCCCTTTCTCCCAAAGCCTGCCTCCATATGTGTATTCTTAAAAACCCATCCCTTATTCAAAGGGAACTGCCCCACGTACCAGGAAACTCAACCAACTAACCAAGCATATCACCATGAAATCCAGTCAAAACCAGAAAACAGAATTACCTGGAAACCTTCTTCCCCTGCCCTCCCGAAAAGGACAATTTTCAACAAGTCCCATCGTCAGAACACATTCCTGACACTAGTGTTTCTGTTCACGGCTAGCTGCCTGCCACCCTTCCAGAACATCTCCTTTCTCTCCAATGGCACCGCACACACAGGGCCCACAGCCTGGGCAGCCCGAAGCAGTCAGCAGCGCTTCCTCACGACCACGTGGCTCCTGAAGATCAGGGCCTAGACCGCTTCTCTGATTACTCCCAGAGCATCACCCACGGAGCATTGGGTCATGGTTTAAAGGAGGAAAGGCGCTTAAAGACTGACGTGGAATCTAAGCATCTGACTCTGCTGCTTTCTAACTCCGTGATTCCCTGAGCCTGAAAAGTTGCTACAACAACGGAACCAACTTCGTAGAGCTGTTGTATCACTGAGATAAATGTTTAGGAAAGAAAAATGTTGGGAAGATAGCCGCACTGTCTGTGCAGCTATGATTACTCGTCTTTAAACTCCTTACAGGGAAATTTCAAAAACTAATTTTACCCCCACCTTTGGCCACCAAGGTTGGCCTACTGGTTGGAGGATGTTGCCGGTTTCCTGTGGAATCACTAACCTCAGGCCAGGGACCAGAGCGGGTACCCCTCTGGATCTCTAAACAAGGGCAATTCAAATGGCAAGACCAGTCCTCCAGCTGGGAGATACTCACAAAACCCCATTCCCTTCTCTTTCACTCACCCCATTTTACACTGGGAAAGGCATATGCAAAATCGTATTTTATAATAAAAATAAAGCAGTAACACCTCAGAGATAACAAGAATACAATATTCACTATGAAATGAGTTACAAAGCGCCTATGTTTTTACAAAGGCCAATGTTTATTTAAGGTGGGGCTATCAGATTTGAGAGTTCAGGACTTAGAATACCTAGACAAAAATTAAAGGGGAAGACTAAAGGTATTTTTCATCTACAGCAATTGCTCTCTCTGTTCCTGAGAGGATACAGATTTTTTTTTTCCTATCTCCCATACACACGCACAGCTTCTACAAATTATCTAGTCACATGGCTGCATCTAATTCCCATTTACATCTTTTTTTCTGTTTCTTGTTCAGCGTCACAGCAGAATTAAATACAAAGTACCTGATATCTCTGCTGAGAGGGAGAAACATGGCAAATTACACTCAGTAACAAGTACCCAAGGCCCTGGGGAAGGAATGCAGTTTATTGAATCTTCTACCTAGCCAAACCTTATCCTTGCATTCTTATCGCATCTGTTATCTGCCCATGCAAAGCTTCCCTGTATGGGCAAAAGAATGCCCCAGTCCAGAGGCCCCACCTTTGGCAAACAGGTGCTGCTATGCCTGTGAACAGAACACCAGCCAGAGCCAAGACTGGGCTCCTCTGCTAGAGGCTGAGTGGTTCAAAGGAAAAGAACATCTGAGGAATGCAGCTGGGGCCAGGCCTGCTCTTGCCCAGGATGTTTGGTCCTGCTTCCCACCTCCAACATGGAGGGAAAAGGCTGACACATACAGGTGTTCACAGCCACTGGGCCAGAGTCTTACAAGGAAGCAGACGGGGCAGTGAGAAGACGCCGCTTCCTGGTGGTGCAGCTCATGGGGAAAAAACTGGAAGAGAGGAGATACAAATCTACTCTTTGTGGGGTGCCTGGGTGGCTCAGTTGGTTAAGCGACTGCCTTCGGCTCAGGTCATGATCCTGGAGTCCTGGGATCGAGTCCCACATCAGGCTCCCTGCTCAGAGGGGAGTCTGCTTCTCCCTCTCCCACTCCCCCCTCTTGTGCTCTCTCTCTCTCATTCTCTCTCTCAAATAAATAAATAAAATCTTTAAAAAAAAAAAAATCTATTCTTTGTGAAAACAGGCCTCTGGACCCTGCCCTCAGGTCTTCATACCCATGTTACCTTTTCCAGAAGCTTACCATAGACTGGCTTTAGAAAAGAGCAGATTAAACAGTCCCCCCCGCCACCCCCCCCAAGAGGGGGAAGAAGGAAGAGGGAGGGGAGGGATGCAAACCTCATCATCAAGGCACAGGCCTCATACCTCCCGGGCTCCAGGGAGTCAAGGTCAACCCGTCTACATGTGCTCAGGCCCATCTGGGAGCACAGACCACACTGGAGGGACCAGCAAAGTTATAAGAAGTGATTTCTGCACAGGCACTTTCAACCTACCTAGGAAAATAGGTCAGACCAATGGATAGACGGACAGGGACACAGACACACACACACACACACACACACACAGTAGCATGTTAACAAATGAAGAACAGTGACAGTTACAGAAAGAACCATTCCGAATGGATCAACAAGATAAAAACAGAGCAGAGTGGCGTTTCTCCCACACAAACACTCTCTGTGGCTATACTGTCTTTTCTGCGATTCTCATGTGGCTCCTAGCCAAATCCCTGCCAACAAGTGCCACAGTAACATGAGAGTGTAGGTTACTGTGTTTGTTAATTATGGGTGGGGGGCGTTACTTCTTCCTCATTGAAGCGCAGGTCCCTATTACCCAGCTGGAGGGCTATGGAACACGGGGTGCGGCCCTAGCATGTTAAAATGTGAAATATTTTAAGGGTGCAGTCATTTCTTCCTCCTCAGCACCTGAGCTTCTGCCAATCTCTCAGTGAGATAACACAGCCTCCTTCCCACACAACTTTGCTAGGCAGCCACTCGCTGGGCACAGGCCCTGAATAATTCATGGTCAGCCCGGTCACCGAGGAGCACCAAGCCCACCAGCTGCCATTAACTGGGAGGCCAGCCCCAGACCTACTATGAAAGAATTACCGACTGTCAACTACCTCTGAGACCTTCTTTGCAGACACCAACCACTCTTCCCACTTTTCTCCTCCCCATTCCCACCAGATCAAAGCGCAACTTTTCCTCTAAGGAAGACAGATGCTGAGTACTGATGGCAGGAGAAGAAAAGTGATGCCCTCCAACAAAAGCACAGTCAGGGTGTCACTCCCCCACTCAGGACACTGAGATGACATGGGTAAATGACCAGACACTGTGCCTGACACACACTCAATAAATGCCAGTCCTCGTCCCCTCCTCCTCCTTGTCCCTCTGTTCCAGCCAAGCTTGAGCCACATCCAACCGCCGGTTTTGGCCTTTCCCATCTCCACAGCTCTGCTCTGGGTGCTCCCCTCCTCTGTCAGAGGTCTCTCCACCCTTTAAGCCAAGCCCAAGGCAAGGCGTCCCTCATCCAGGAAGAGTTCCCAGATTATCCCAGCTGACATGACTGCTCCTTCTCAGAAACCTTATACCTGCACCGTCAGCACCCCCCTGCCTGGCACCTCCTGTGCCCTGCCCTAGAGTATTGCTTTTCTTGAGCACCAGTCTTATCAGCCTCATTAAAATAATGGAAAGTGCACCAGTTACGGACTTGAGAGAAGTGGAAAATGGGACTCCAGTCTCAGCTTTTGTCACTGACCAGCCTTGTGACCCTGAGCCAGTCCCCTGGCTTCTCTGATTTTCTCCCTAAAAACCAGGGGATCTGAAATCCAAGAAAAGCTCTAAGGTCCTCTGGATATGAGGCTCTTAGAAATACATCACAACCTGTTTTCGGGCAGCTGCAAGTCTCGGAAAACCTTCACTCTGCATCCCTCAGCCCAGTATCCTCCACGAAGCAGCTGTTCAAAAACGCCTCAGCCGTTTCAGAAGCCTGAACACTGAACAGAAGCCTGAACAGAGCAAAGGCTCTGTGAGGGAGATGGCACCATTCAGAGAACTGCAGGGCCTACTCCACCTTCCGCAACACCCCTGGGTCTATGTGTTAATCCTTCACGAAAAGAAGTTGAGAGCTCCAACTCCTCAGGGCAGACAAAGAAGGTCCCTTCCAAAATTTACCCACCTAAGCCAACCATTTCATTTATAGATGAGAGGCATGACCAGAGATACAGAGTAAGTTACCGCAGACCAGAAAGTAGAAAGCAGGCCTTTTGAATTCCTGCTGCCTTTCATTTCTAGGTCAAACCAGGAGCTGAGGACAGAAGGGGTGGCAGGCATTTCTCAGAGCTCTCTGTCAGGAAGGTGGGCCCAGGGCTCAAAATCAGGAAAAGCCCATCTTCATCCCCTCCTCCATTTCATCTTCCAGCTTCCAACACCAAGGTGGGGCCAACAAGTTCCTACTAAGTGGCAGATGACACTTATTTTCCATGTTCTCTGATGTCCAGCATGTCCCAGCACAGAAAGAATGAAGGTGCAGACCCTGGTACTGACGATCCTATCTCACAGACCAACACAGAATCAAATACACTGTCAGCCCCAGGAAACTCAGTTTTCTGCGCTGGACTTTTCTTTATAATTCTTAGGATGTTCTGAGGGAAGTTTACTTAGGAGGCATTTTTTTTAAAAAAACATCTGACAAATGGATTCATTGATTATAACTAGAATTTTAATGACAGGTAAGGAGTGAAGTGAGCTAAGAGAGAGACTAAGCTCTTTTCTGAAACCTTACATGTTCATCTACAACCACCTCTCCATGCACCTTTTACTACCATTTCTATCACCCTCTTAATTACCATCTAACCAGGAAAAAACACGAATTGTGACCACAATGGTGCCTTTCTCCACTACATCTTATTTTTATAACATAATAAACGCTTCAGTAAAGAATGTGGAGAAACTGGAATGCTTGTGCCCTGCTGGTGGGAATGTAAAATGGTGCAGCTGCTGTGGAAAACGGTATGGAGGCTCCTCAGAAACTTAAAAATAGAAATACATATGATGCAGCAATCCCACTTCTGGGTATATATCCCTTCCCCCCCAAACCTGAAAGCAGGATCTCAAGGAGACATTTGCACACCCATGTTCACTGCAGCATTTTTCACAAGAGCGGAGGGGTGGACAACTCAGATGTCCACTGATGGATGAATGGATAAAGAAAATGTGGCATAAACACACAACAGAATATTACTCAGACTTAAAAAAGAAGGCCATCCTGTCCCAGGCCACAACATGGATGAACCTGGAGGATGTCATGCTAAGTAAGTCATTATGAGGACATCATGAAGTAAGCAGCCACAGAAAGACAAGTACTGTATGATTCCACTTACATGTGGCATCGAGAGTAGTCAAACTCAAGGAAACAGAAGGCAGAATGGAGGCTGCCAGGAGCTGAGGAGAGGGGGCCATGGGGGGTGGGTTCAGTGAGTACAGAGTTTCAGTTTTCCAAGATGAAGAAGTTCTAGAGATCTGCTACCTAACATTGTCAATACAGTTAACACTACTGAACTGTACACGTAAAAATGGTTAAGATGGTAAATTTTATGTGTTCTTTACAATTAAAAATAATTTTTAAAGAAACCATTTTACTGAAGAGTCAGGGGGAATGCAATACCGGGCATGGGGGCAAGCAGCAGGTCTAAAAGCTATGCGGTCTGTGTGTGTGACTCCGAAGCTCAAACGTTCTCAGAGGCTATCGACCAACACACTGATCCCTCCAAGCCCACTCGTCAACCCTTAAGAAAAAAAAAATCTTTATGGGAATCATACCAACTCTCATTTTTATGTGTATTTTTTAAAAAGGCCTAAAAAATTAGTTACTGATTTCCAAACTGCATGCAAGCCTCACGTCTGTGCACAGCACTGTGGTAACCTCCATATACCATTTATTTATTTTTATTTTTATTTTTTTTAAAGATTTTATTTATTTATTAGAGAGAGAGCACAAGAGGGGGGAGCGGGAGAGGGAGAAGCAGACCGCCCCTCCATATATCATTTAGCACTAGGGTCAGCCCTCAGCATCTCCACAAGTCCAAACTCCGTGAAACTGTTCAAAACGTTCTTTTTCCACTCAGCATTCCAGTCAGCATCTGAGATTGAGTCCCCAAAGCACAGAAGCAATCAGTTGGCAGTTTAGGAAGAGTCAGTAGCAAGACATAATACTTAAACAGCAGTGTGCATATTGACACACTTCGGGGGTGTGTGTGTGTGTTTATGTGCACACGGGCCCACATGTGCACAGGATTGCCTTGGTGCATATTAAATAGACCAGTTTTCCTTACTCCTAAGGTTTTATGATACTCTAGCATCAACTACCCTGCAATACTTATATTTGCCCACCCAGCTAAAGAATACTGATGTCCTGGGCGCCTGGGTGGCTCAGTTGGTTAAGCGACTGCCTTCGGCTCAGGTCGTGATCCTGGAGTCCCGGGATCGAGTCCCGCATCGGGCTCCCTGCTCGGCAGGGAGCCTGGTTCTCCCTCTGACCCTCCCCCCTCTCGTGTGCTCTCTGTCTCTCTCATTCTCTCTGTCTCAAAAAAAAAAAAAAAAAAAATACTGATGTCCTGTCAGTGTGGGCACATACACAGTTTTCTGTAAAGAATAATTTTAGTGTAGGGGCACCTGGCTGGCTCAGTCGGTGGAGCATGTGACTCTTGATCTCAGGGTTGTGAATTTGAGCCCCATATTACAGGTGGAGATTACTTAACAAATAAAAGTTTTAAAAAAAGAAGAGTTTTAGTGTAATAAGGGCTCATGAAGCAACAGACCAAGGTTCTTACTGATCAAAATGTCCTTCTATTCTATTAGATGATGAAAGGGCAAACGGCAAAAATCATTACACAGGAAAGGGGTCTGTAATTTGAAGTGATTCTAATCAAAGATTTGGTAACACTCTATAAGAATCTGCATTTTTGACTCATCAAACATAAAAACGGAACAAAAACTTAACAAGCGCCTAGGACTTGAGTCTGAGTCACACAGCATTTATTTCCTGGAGAAGGACAAAGGTTGCTATCGTCCTTATGACCATGCACAGTTTGCTTCTCACAGTATACACAGAAACCACCAGGAAAAGAGGCCCAAACTCACCTTGGTAACAAGAGGATGTTAGCCTGCTAACTGCCCAGGAGCTTACACACAATCTCAGAGGCTTAAGAGACCTTGGGATCTAACCAGCCTGCCCCCTCATTCTACAAATGAGGGAACTGAGGCTGGGAGTTGGATGCTTTCTCTCATGTCTCCACCAGCCAGGCCCAGCGGCGCTCAGATGTCCTGGCTGCAATAACAATACCCACAATGGCCTGCTGTCTGAAGCCACTTCCTATAAATACCATAAAAAAGCTCCACGACCCAGGGCCGCCTGGCTGACTCAGTTGGGAGCGCATGCGATTCTTGATCTTATGGTTGTGAGTTTGAGTCCCACACAGGGTGTAGAGCTTACTTTAAATGAACATTCGAATGAACAAACAAAATTTTTTTGAAACTCTGTGACCTAAAAAAAAGTCTTCCCAGGACACCTGGGTGGCTCAGTCAGGTAAGCGTCTGCCTTCAGCTCAGGTCATGATCCCAGGGTCCTGGGATCGAGTCACACATCAGGCTCCCTGCTCAGCAGGGAGTCTGCTTCTCCCCCTCCCTCTGCCTGCCGCTCACCCTGCTTGTGTGCTTGCTTTCTCTCTCTCTCTCTCTCTGACAAATAAATAAATAAAATCTTAAAAAAAAAAAAGTTTTCCCTAGATAGTAGGCATGTTACATACAGTGCCCAGCTAATATCTATCACTTGGTAGGGTCTTTGGATACCTTCACTTATTTAATTTTATCCTTCCTAAAAATGAAAAAAACTTTTTTTTTCTGGTTGTGCAACCCACCAACACTCATATCTAGGATTAAGTGTGTATTTCCATATCATATAAGACAATTCATTCTGTATCTTTTTAATATACTATTTGACACAGATAAATGTTTGGCCTTATTTTTTTTATAGATAGGTCACTTAGGCCTTTTTAAACTGGTCACATTTCGCTTGTGCTTGACCCAAACAAAAAGAAAAAAACTCTGTAAAATATCAGATTCTTAACTCTGCTTTCCTGTTAAGTACAGGTAATGTGTGTCCTATTGGGAAAAGTTTTAAAATAAGCTCAATCAGCACTGATGTCACAAATGAGTATTCATTACTTAAAACCAAAACACAAAAAACTATGCTCTACTTTCTGTTCCTCCAACCATTCTCATCTTCTGAGTTTACCCAAGGGGTCTCAGTCTCATGATTCTCTAATATGGAATAACTGTAGGGAGAGGTACAAGATTTTTCCCCCCATGAATTAAACGGAGACCTACAAATACTTATTCGAAGGACCTACAAATTCAGAGACCTACAAATACTTATTCGAAGGACAGCAACTTCCAGTAGAGTTAGAAAAGGCAGGCCAAAGATAGGTATCAGAGGCTTTCAATTACCACCCTGGACCACAGGAGCCTCTGATTTATATTAGCACTAAGGCAGGCAGGCTGGGGCAAATAACAACCCAGTTCGGAAAACCTCAGACTGAAATCTGTAAAATGGGGGCTAATGCCTCCTACTAAAGACTGTTAATATTATAGTAATATTTTTATAATCTTCTCCAAGATGAAAGTGATACACAAATTTTAAGTATTATAAATAATCCCACTGAAAATCTAGTAATATTTCTTCTTTATTATCCCCTGATACCAAGCTACAGCTGTCTCAACAAGGAGGAACATGCAGGAAAGCTAAATAACCCCCACGAAGGACCAGCCCTCTTCCAGTCAGAGCCAGCCTGTTCAAATGGGATTTTCTGTGCTAAGCATGTCTCTCTTCCTCCAAGGAACACAGGTCTCTCACTCCTATCCCGGTCTCTCTCTCTCCCTCCCATCTTGGCTATTTGCAGGGGGAGGGCGGGGTGGGGAGTAACTTCTTAACCTCCGCTCCAAGAAAAGTTTTTAAATATTTTTACTGCACTTGCCCCCTGAATCATTCTCTCAGTAAATGTTTAGAGTTGTGATCATTTTAATGAGCACGGAGTATAAACATAAAACAGGTCAATGTAAGAGAAGATGCAAATGGGCAGAACATAACAGGTTTTATTTTTTTTTTTAATTAAGAAAATGGAAGTCTTTTTCAGTGCTTTTCCAGCCCCCCGGAAGGCCTGAGGGTCACACATGCCCTCTAAAAACCACAGCGATCAGCCACAGGTCACCACTGTCTTTAGGCCACCAGAACATGTGCCCTTTGAATATTCCTGCTTTCCCACCTTGACTTCTCCTCTTCCACCTTGCATTAATATAATCTTTCTCAATATGCAATGCCTCCCTGCAGGAGGAGAGAAGAGCCCTCTCTTCAGAGGGTTTCTTTTCTTTTTTCCTTCTTTTTGGGGAGAGCAAGCCAATGCAGGAGGGGCAGAGGGTGAGAGAGAATCCCAAGCAGTCTCCACGCTTAGCAGTGTGGAGCCAGTTGTTGGGTCTGATCTCACAACCCTGAGATCATAACCTGAGCTGAAATCAAGAGTCTTAGATGCTTACCTGACTGAGCCACCCAGGTGCCCCCAGAAGGTTTATTCTCATAATGAAATGTCGTAATGAACACCTCACACAGATGCCTACTGTGTACAGACACAGAGCTCGGTGCCTTCCACATTATTGGAAGATCTCTCAACAATCCCACAGGGTGGACTTTACGACTCTCATCCTATAGAACTTGCTCACCACCTTATAGCTGGTAAGTGGTAGCACAGGGATTTAATCTTGGACCCCAGGCCTCTAAAGCCATTCTTCCTTTCTCAGCATCAGCCCTGAGATGGACAGTCCTGGATGGCTGAATGCAGACCCCTGCAACACTGGGTGCTCAGGCCCTAGGGGGACTGCAAACACGCATCCAGAGAGGCAGCCTGAGAGAGCCTTGGGGCCCATACAGTTTCCAAATGCTGGAGAGACTGCAGACTAATATGAGCTCAGGAAAACGTAATATAATCCTGAAAATTGGAGGCCACGGGATAGAGGGAAAAAACCCCAAAACCCAACAGTGGCCTGCTTTGCAGATTCATGACCAATATACCCACCACAACCCTCACCTACCCCAAGCATCCGGCAACCAAAAGGAAAACCTGGCATGAGGCTTTTATCTACATAACCAAAACCAAACTCATGCTCCTCCCTCCTCCTGTTCCCAGTCTCCACAGCCCACTGGAGAGCAAGTTCTCGGGGTTCCGTCCTAACAGTTAATGTCCTTGCTCTCTCAAGCCCTTTGCCATTGCCGCAGTTTCAGGGCCTCTCCCTGTCTCTTCCCTGGACGAACATATCTCCTAAGAGGGCTCCCCCTGACACAGAAGTCCAGTGCTGTCAGCGGTGCTCAGGTTAAGTCACCAGGGGCTTCAGGACCCCTGGGGGTAGAAATCGAGGGGAGACCGCTCGGTTTCATTCAGGTTGGCTCCAAATTTGCCATTTACCATAGTGAGGTAAGAAGTTAAATTCCATTTGAAAACACAAATTCTCCTGAGCTAAATGGTGAAAACCAGTGGCCGAAAGGATAAAAGCTGAACTCCTCGGCATGGCATTCAAGGCCCTCCTTGTCTGCATGTCGAGTCTTACCTCGAGCTCCTTCTGCACTTCTGCACATGGTTCCCTGACAGAGCCAGGCACCATCATGCTCTTCATGGCACCATTTGCTCAGCCTAAGACTCCCTTCCATCTACCGACACTGCCTCTCCTGTGAGAAGTGAGACTCTTCTCTGCTGACCACAGACTTGTGTTCACTTCATCACCTATCTCTGTATTTTTTTTTAAAGATTTTATTTATTTATTTGCCAGAGAGAGAGAAAGCATGAGCACAAGCAGGGGGAGGGGCAGGCAGAGAGAGAAGCAGGCTCCCCACTGAGCAGGGAGCCCGATGTGGGGCTCGGTCCCAGGACCCTGCGGTCATGACCTGAGCCGAAGGCAGACGCTTAACCGGCTGAGCCACCACCCAGGCGCCCCCTATCTCTGTATTGCTACTATTAATCACAGTACCTGGTCGGTGCTCAATAAAATTTCACTTAGTCATTCACTAATAATGAATGAAACAAAAAATCAAATACCACCTTACTCATTTAATAATCATGATTCACACAGCTTAAAAACAGAGAGGCGACTTTGATGTCCTTTAAATGCACCTGCTACCACAGGGTTTCCTGTTAAAAACTCTAATTAGTAGATCAATAGTAGCATTTTGAAAAAAATGGGAGAGAATACAAAACATCATAGCATCTCATGAATTCAAGTTCAGCATTACATTGTGAAACTTAAATGTGGGTGAATACACAAACATACCCATATACATTAATTTTTGTGTGTACTGATTACCGTGTAAAACATATTTGCTACTGATATTCTGCTCAAATTTTTTTTCTGTCAAAATCTTAAGTCAGTTATAGATTGGATCAACATGATCAGTCTGAAGTCTTCTGTTCAGTTTAAAAAACACAGAAACTTCATCCTCTATGATAAAATTCAGTCAGACAATAACGGTGTTAGGTGTGCCAATTAAAATGGCTCCCTGAATGGGGGGGGGGTCTAAAAAAAAAAAAAAACCCTCATGTGGGCACACCTGAAGATTATACCTGATTAAATGCACAAAGCAAGCTGCACCAGCACACCTGTTAATTCAGTGCTGTGGGTTTTGGGTTTCGAATTAGTATCAAGTATATCCTCCAGCCTTGCCTCTTCTCCATCCTGTATTTCTCAAGGCAGTCTTGAATACCTCTACATTATTTACAAGCATCCCTACTAACACTGGCCTTCCCTCAAATGCTTGGATGCAACTCCAGGGACGGTGTGTTTAGGGGCTCAGGGAAGAACCAGAAGCACACACTAATCCTCTGCAGAGCGACCAGTTCTGGGTATCAAGTTTTGTGTTTTCATCATAGGGACATATAAAGGGCTAACTGATTTGGTCTGTAAACTCATTTCTCCAAAATCAACTTCAGGAATGTCGACCCATGGAACTGTCCAACCCATCTCAGAAAAGGTAAAAAGGTAAAAATCGACCAAGGGCCAAGCAAGCTAAATGACACACTGCCAGTCCCATGGACCCAGAAAGGTGCTGGATAGCTTTTGTTGTTGTTAACCAAAGAAGAAAAGGTTTAAATTAAACACCAGTTAAAACAACAACGACAACAGCACTCTAGTCCATGTGTAGCCTAGTCTGAGGGACAGATGAATGGTCTTTGGCCGTCAGTTTTCACTTATATAGTGAAATAGAAGTATTCTAGGAACCATAAACTACAATTATAGCATTCCATCCCCTGTCATGTTTGGCCACCATAGTCACCAAATTCCCTATGTCCTTACAGTCACAATACATTATTCCAGGAGGACAACTGTGGCCAGCATTTATAAATCTGTAAAGAACCATTAAATCATCAAACTCCAGGGGCGCCTGGGTGGCTCAGATGGTTAAGCGTCTGCCTTCGGCTCAGGTCATGATCCCAGGGTCCTGGGATCGAGTCCCACATCGGGCTCCTGACTCAGCGGGGAGTCTGCTTCTCCCTCTCCCTCTGCCTCTCCCACTGCTCATGCTCTCTCTCTCTCTGTATCTCTGTGTCTCAAATGAATAAATAAAATCTTAAAAAAAAAAATCATCAAACTCCAACTGTTGGCACCCACTCGAGGCTAACTGACACACGGGGGAACACAGGCACACTTCAGGCCAACCTAGGAGTGCATGCCTCTTTATAGAGAAGCCCCCATCGAGCACCTTCAGCATCCTGAAACATGGAAGGTAAAGAGAGAGCTTTTGAGAGAGGTCCAGAAATACTGCAATGACCTGAGGAAGGAGTAGACAAATAAATCTTTAGCTCTAACTCTTTTGGGCAAAAAAGTATAAAACCCTAGGGGCAGACACGTGCAACACAAAAGGAAGCAGGGGCCACTCGGAGAGCATCATGTGAAAGATATCCGATCCTCTGTGTAATGGTTTGTACCAGCTTAAAAATAATGCCCCAAACTTCCAAAAGCATCTCTATAAGTTAATATTGTAGTAGAGAGATGAGATCCTGCAAGAATGAAACTCTTAAGACAAATACTCTCTGGTGAGAGAAAGATTAAACTCCAGATTCTAATTATCAACTGGCCCTGCTTCTGCTTATTGCTAGGGGAAAAAAAAAAAGGTGTTTCAATAATATGCGTGGAAAGTATCTCAAAAGATATGCATCAAATTTTTAAAAGGAATTATCTCTTACATTTTAATGTAAAATTCTTAAAGAACTAACTCTTCGATGGGTATCAGAGAAATTAGGGGCAAATTTTCCCCAGAGGACGTGGGAACTTGGTAGCTCTGACCATGAATGGGCTCTTCAATCTGACAAGTAAAAGCACCTAACTGCATTTTGATTTCTATGATGCACTGTAGGAAATGTTGAAAGAAGTATTATTCAGTCACGATCTCAAGGGGTTTACTGATCAGCTGGAGAGAAAATATGGATACACCCACCTTGAGCACACACATAAAACTAATATGACTCAGGGGGTAGGATACAGAAATACAACAGCCAAAGAAATACCTTGAAGAGGTCAGCGTGAACCACACAGGAGATGGCTTCATGGAGGAGCCTGGGCTCAGGTTGGAGACAGTGGAGAGGCTCGGGTTTCCTGAAGGCCTACAGGGCGATCCAATAGGTAACAGGGAATGCAGGGAGGGCGGGGGACTGGCAAATGGCCTGGCATCTCTCTGATGCTGTTAAGATGCCTATAGACACAATCATGCAGCTAGTAAAGCAATTTCACATAGGTGCTCAAGAAATCTAAGGAGTCTGCAGAAATTTAAACCTGTACGGCAAAATTTTTCTCAGCCTCACCCAATAATATGTGTCCATCACCCAATTATGTCACTACCTTAGGGTTCTGAAAATTCATAGGTTTGCAGGAAAGAGGTCAAAACTCATGCTTAGCAAATTCCCTTGAAGATTACCCCAATCAGAATAACGAAGAAGAACTGTGGAAAGGGGACATGTTTTTCTTTTTCTTTTTTAAAGATTTTATTTATTTATTAGAGAGAGAGAGAGACAGCACGAGAAGGGGGAGCTGCAGAGGGAGAGGCAGGCTCCTGCTGAGCAAGGAGCCCAATGCGAGGCTTGATCCAGGACCCTGGGATCATGACCTGAGCCAAAGGCAGACGTTTAACCGACTGAGTCACCCAGATGCCCTGGGACATGTTTTTCAACCAGAGAATGAAGAGGCTAAGATTTAGGTTTTGGGGAAGCATCACAACACTTTTATGTAATCCTGTCACATTCACTGCTTATTTTATACACAAAATCTACTTCCCTGAAATAGATTAAATGTGGGTAAGGAGCATGCTAATATGGTGTTTACATTGTTGTAATGCTAAAAAATCTGGAATGATGCTCTGTTACTGGCCACCTGTCATACTCTAAGAATGGTGCTAATCCTTGAGGCCTCAAGAAAACAGAATGGGACAGCCTGTTTCCAAGTAACAAAATTATCAAATCCTAAGTTAACAACTTAGGTGCAAACGAAGCATCTTCTTAGAGGCATATTCAAAAGACTGAAATGCTAATGTTCATTTTCTCTTTGTGAACTTTATTGTTTCAAACACCTTAAAGGAAGCTGCACATTACTGGTTGTTTAAAAAAAAAAAAGATTTTAGGGGCGCCTGGGTGGCTCAGTTGGTTAAGCGACTGCCTTCGGCTCAGGTCATGATCCTGGAGTCCCAGGATCGAGTCCCGCATCGGGCTCCCTGCTCGGCGGGGAGTCTGCTTCTCCCTCTGACCCTCCTCCCTCTCATGCTCTCTGTCTCTCATTCTCTCTGTCTCAAATAAATAAATAAAATCTTTAAAAAAAAAAAAGATTTTATTTATTTGAGAGAGAGAGCACACACAAGTGGGGGGGGAGGGGCAGAGGCAGAGGGAGAAGCAGGCTCCCCACTAAGCAGGGAGCTCAACACTGCGCTCAATCCCAGGACTCCGGGATCATGACCTGAGCACAAGGCAGGCTTAACCGACTGAATCACCCAGGTGCCCCTGCTTTTTTTGTTTTTTTAAGAAAGCAATCAGACAATAGCAAATGTCACCTTATCATTTTATAACAGTTTTATTTCTGGATCAAGAACATCAATCTATCTGAAAATGTGCTGTGAGCATTTTTGTTACTTATTGTCATCTGCCCAGCACTCACCTCCTTTTTCAGGAACAGGTCCATTACTGCAGAGAGAGCTGCCATGCTCTTACATCCCTCCACACCCTGCACACAGTTCACTGGTCAGGAGTGGCCCCCTGACCAAAGCCTAATAAACCAGCCTCCCTATCAAACACCCCCCCACCATGTTTCCAACTGTAACTAGAAGAATGGGGAGAGTGGCGGATAGTAACATCCAGCAGCAGATAGCAATCATCTTTCAGTCACCTGGAAGACCACCTCCAAGGGGAGAGACAGAAGCCAAAAACAAGAGACTGAGAGATGGAAAGCCTTAATTTCTGTGGTTCCAGGGCCTGTCTACACCCTGCCTTTCCCTCGGATTAGCTGTTTAACTCTTCCTTTGATCATGCAGAATGCCCCAGTATCGTTCTCCAAAAGTCCCAATATAAAGCACAGTCTTCCACCACACCACAATTCTGCATTAGAAATGCCAACCACAGCCTCTAACTGCCAGCCAAATGCCCTCTACGTTGTGGATGGATGGGGCTGGCATGTTTTGTACAAATGGCTTCCTGCTCTTCACCTGTATGGTGGATACTACTACTACTTCTTTTCCTTCGTTTTTGAGGTGGGGGGAGAGAGAGAGAGAAAGGGAGGGGCAGAGGGAGAGGGAGAGAGAAAATCCCAAGCAGGCTCCATGGCCAGCACAGAGCCCTACACAAGGCTCAGTCCCATGACCCTGAGATCACGACCCAAGCCGAAATCAAAAGTTAGACTAAACTCAGCCGAATGAGCCACTCAGGCACCCCGTGGATACCTCTTCTAAAAATAATCATTTGTAGGGGCCCCTGGCTGTCTCAATCTATAGAGCATGTGACTCTAGATCTCAGGGTGGTGAGTCTGAGTCCCACGCTGGGTGTGGAGCTTACTTAAAATGTAAATAAGTAAATGAATAAATATGTGTACGTATGTAATCATTTCTAAGTATCCAGGCGGTCACGGCCTGGAATAAAAAGATCACTTGGGCCAATCCGAGCCCCATCTCTGTATCCAACCTCATAGAGATGTGAACTAGAGAAAACCAGGATATTGAGCGAGTCCTCTGGCAATGCGGTCCAAAGAGAAAGGACTGGCAAGAGGTAGAGCTGGAACTACAGTACACCAAAGCCATGTGTGAGCCGAGTAAGGAAGGGGCAGATACTATTACTACGCACAGGACCCCGGTGAATGAGGCACAAAGCCCATGTGAAAGATGAAGCATGTCTCCAGCCCCACAGTGGCCGCAGTCACTGATGGATTTCTAGGTCTCGACAGCCTGCAATCTTGCACTAGCCCTCCCCCCACGCCTCCCTTATTCCACCAAAGACATAGGCTTTTTTATTCAGGTAATTCAAGTGGATTTCTGTTCCTGACAACCAGAAAGAACTAACCAAAAATAACTTTGAATGCAGGATTCTTTTGGAAGAAGCCAAAGAGCAGACACAGACCAAATGCTTGTTACCTTGTTGCCCAGATCCCTCCTAGGGGATTACTATTTAATGGGAGCATGTCAAAACTGACAAATATACAGTGTAATAACCAAAACCATCTTCTCTCATCAACTTGGTGTCAAAAATCAAAATGTAATTTAAGAAACTATCTAACATCTAGGCATCAATCCCTCTACAAATCAGAAAACTAAATTGAACGGTATCACTGAAGATGGTAGTTAAATAAGACCGTAGCTCTTTGAACTGCATTAATATAAAACCTACTTTGACACTTTCAGTTTTTTCTTATCATGTGACATGTTTTATTTGTAAAGTGTAGAGGACTTTACAAATGTCCTGTATGTAAATTGTACTTTATCTTCCTATGATGGTACCTGTTCACAGGTCTACTTTAGTAGAAACCGGCGAAGGAGTTAAACTATGTAAGTGAATTTAATAAAGGCAACAAATAATGACCCCAGGAGACACCGAACAACGAAATGGAAAACTTCCTAAGTCCACAGTACTTTCAGATATCTACAATGGATCTGCCATCTGTTTCCAGGAACTGCCAGATAAAAAAAGTATTATGATGTTGGTAGCTTTCACAGAATTTTCCTGTTCTTTCTCAGTGTTCTACCACAATTATTTACATAAGAGAGCTGAGGGAGAAACGAGGTACTGATGCATGCTGTAACATAGATGAACCCTGAAAATGTTTTGTTAAGTAAAAGAAACCCAGTCACAAAAGGCCACACAGTGCTTGATTCCCTTTTATATAAAATGCCCAGAATAAGCAAATCCGTAGTCAGAAAGTAGAGTAGTGGTTGCCTGGAGCAAGGGGGAGTGGGAAAATGGGAAGTGACTGCTAATGTGTATGGGATTTCTTTCTGGGGTGATAACAATGTTCTGGAATTAGTGGTGACTGGTGCACATCCCTGCGAGTAGATGAAAAACCACTAAAGTATATCCTTGACAGAGACAAATTTTATGAAATGTAAATTATATCTCAATAAAGCTGATATTTTAAGAGTCAGACAGATGGGGACGGGGCACATTGGCAGAGAGAGCCAGGAAAAGCCTAAGAGAAGAAAAAAATCTTAAGTTTTTCCTCTTGCTTACCCAGGCAGTCCCCAACAAGAAATAGGTTATACTCCCTAACAAGTTCATTCACAAATTAACCATAAAATGTATGGGATTTTCTCATAGAAATGGTGACTGGAATTCCTTAAAAGTAAGAGGCTGACTTAAGGAAAAGTATTCTGGTGGGGTGGGAAAAGGGTAAGGCAAAGGCTAAGGGTGGAGGAAGAGAGGACTAAGGGAGTGAGGATCAAGGGCAGTCCTGCCAGGTGGCTGAGAAATGAGAATGGGGCTCTAGAAGACAGGGGCAGGAACGGGGGCTGGGTTAGGAAGGGGAAATGGGGTGTGGTTAAGCGGTGTAGTGAAGGAGAGGAAGCGTAGGCCGTGCTCCCCGCCAGGACCATTCACCTCAGACACTCCCAGATGTCAGCACTGCTAAGGGGAGCACAGAATGTGAAGGGTATAAGGGACATCAGCAGGAACCCAAGCTGATTTCCAGAGTGGGAAGGGGTTATCTCCAGCAGTCAGAGGAAAGGGAAGGAAAGAAAACCTGAGACAACTGTACCCAAACAAGAAGGAAACCATTCCTGCATTCCTCTGGTCAGGAAACGACTGAAGCTGTATGTACACACTAAATAAACTGAGGGTATAACCTGGAACGACATGTAATGACCTAAGCAGACTTTCTCCTCAATAGTTTCCATGAACCTCTTCGGGATGAAATGCTCTTTCAGATTCTTATTTCACAAATGATGGGTGGTATATTTACTGTGCACTAGGGACCATGCCTCTCTCTCAAATAATCCCAAATAATGCAAAAATTTAGGGAAACAGCTTCAAGAGTGGATGAGGAAAATAATGGATAGCTGTTAAAGCCCTGTTAATCCTGACTATAAAAACCCATTCCCTCATACGAGAAGCCTTTCCCTTGGGCCAGAGAAATGTTCCATCCCAACAGGGCAGGTGGGTGTGCAAATAAGAAAAGCTCTCAACTGGGGCGCCTGGGTGGCTCAGTCGTTAAGCGTCTGCCTTCGGCTCAGGCCATGATCCCAGGGTCCTGGGATTGAGCCCCGCATCGGGCTCCCTGCTCCGCAGGGGGCCTGCTTCTCCCTCTCCCTCTCCTGCTGCTTGTGTTCTCTCTCTCGCTGTGTCTCTCTCTGTCAAATAAATAAAAAAAAATCTTTAAAAAAAAAAAGAAGAGCTCTCAATTAATTTTAGAGGAATGAGTCCAAGCTTGAGAAGCCAAAAGCAGACTTTCTATTTTAATGAGAGGGGTCCTCAGGGATCTGCAGCCTGGCCTCTTCGGTTTTGCGGCGGTGAAAACAAAGCAGCCGCGCCCAGGTTCAAGGCCCCGTTGCTCCCCAAGTTCCAATGATCTTCACACGACTCCATCCACCCTCTTCAAGTGACTGCCATTCTTCCTCGTGATCACCACTTGCCTCTAAGTTACTAGAGCACTAACTGCCTATACCACCTTCCTGGCACTTGCATACAGGTTTAGTTAGTGTTTCATGTAAATAGGTTTTATCTTCCCAATTAGACAATTCTAGACCAAGTTTTACAGATCTCTTTATATATCCAATAGCACACTGGCTTTGTACTCTCACTAGAAAGAAGTCAAATATTTTATATGTCTATATGTCATACATATATATTTGTATATATATTTTGATGCATACTATTCATATTATAAATATTATTCACATATATAATTTATTATATATATCATACATTTGCATATATTTTATATGTATATATTTTTTATTCATTTTGGCAGGAGCAGTGGATTGTGAATTAACAGTCTAAACCTGGAAGGTTTCTTTTTCTTTTTTTTTTTTTTTAAAGATTTTATTTATTTATTCATGAGAGACAGAGAGAGGCAGAGGGAGAAGCAGGCTCCCAAGGAGCAGGGAACCCAATGTGGGACTCGATCCCAGGACCCTGGGATCATGACCTGAGCCGAAGGCAGACGCCCAACCATCTGAGCCACCCAGGCGCCCACCTGGAAGGTTTCTAAGTAAAGCCATCATATTAGAGGAGACCATAAAAAATATAAAGCCAATATCTAAACCATCTCATTAAAAACTCATGATTGTAGGTAGAAAAGACATTAAGATATCTCTGGAAAAAGGTAAACTTAAAAATCTTTTAAGGTTTTAAAAGTAGGTTTTCCTCTGTCCAAGTGCAGGTCTATCTATTCTGGAATTAAGTAAACAATTGAAGTACATAACTTTAATGATAGCTTGAAATTTGCAGTCACTTGGGAGAAAGTGATGACAAGTTCTGCTCTAATTCTCAGTGTACAGAATCCAGCTCTTTCCTCCTGAGGAAACCCTGTGCCTGAATTTTTTTTATCTATCACTGCAGAATTTTCTTTAGGATATACTTTTCAAGTTTCCCTACTAATTTTAATGCGCACTCTAATTTAGGCCCAGAGAAATGTTCTGCCCTCCTGGAGATTACAAATGAGAAGGCCCCAACAGTGATAGGGGTTGGGGGGGCCTCAATCACCGTTGGGACCAGGAGGATCCACCCACAGAGCGGCTGGAATGAGGCCTGGGATTAGAGGAAGAATGTGCTTCTCCTGCCAGGAGACAGCCCTATACTCAGTTTGGGCAGAACATGAAGGCTTCTTAGGTGTCGAGATATCAAAACATAAACTGTGACCTACTTACTGGGAGAAAGAGCAGACTACTATTTTAAAGAAGAGATAAAAAGTTGATTTTCACTTTGGGGGGAAATACTCAGAGGTAAGAAGATACGAATATTAAGTGAGAATACTAGGGCCATGTCCCAGGAAAAGTGTTTCTCAAAGTGTATCATATGCATTAAAAATGTGGACTACTGGGCTCCCTCCTACATTAGTGAACCTCAACTTATGGGGGCTCTTGAATTATGCATTTTTAAACAAGTGTGCTGGTCAGTCTTCTGCACCCAGAAACAGTGCTTGAGAGCAGTGCCAAATTTTCAGCTGAAAGAGCAGAGTGCAGATGTGCTGGAGGATCTATCTGTTGCTACCTTGCATCCACTGAAAAGTAGTACTGGAAAGCACAAAAAGGAGAAGTATTCACTTTTACAGTAACGATTCAACTGATGCATTATTCCTGATCAGAATTTAAATTCACATTTAGCCAAGTGGCCAACTACTTACTGCTTTATAAATATACCCTAGACCAAATACTTGATGGTATTTTAAAGCTCACATTTGTTTGGCAGGATCTATAAGGTTTTAGCCAGTAAAAGTGTCTGTGTGAAGGCACTCCAGTTGCACCATCCAAATCAGTAGCCATCGGCCACACGTGACTGCTGACCATGAGAAATGTGGCTAGTAAAATATATATTGGATTTCAAAGACTTAGTAGAAAAAAATGTAAACTATCTACTTTCTTATACTGATTGCACATTGATATAATATTTTGGATGATTTGATTAACTGAAATATCTTACTTAGAAAGTTAAAAATCATACGTGGCTGGTATTACATTTCTTTTAGGCAATACTGCTCTAAATATTTAAAGCATATCAGCGGTTTAGCTGATTAAAATGCTCCACCAAGATTCTTGGTCACTCAAATGACTATCACTCAAATGACTATGTTTAAAGGGAGTCTGGCCTATACATATAATAACTAACAACTTATATACTATATGGATGTGATGTAAAGGATACAATTAGGTGCCTTCAGCTCATTTTTCTATGGCTATCAGCTGTCCTTGATTCTGCACTAACCATGTAAGCTCAAGGTCAAATTTCTTTTGCTAAGTCCATAGCTTAGCAGAAAGGCTCTTATGCATAATTTTAGCTCATAAATGTTGATGAGTGACATCTCCCAAAGGAATTTCATTTTTAATTTCTTTTTTCAATACTTATTTATACGCAGGCTTTTTCCTACCACTTTTCTATGTCATGATTTTGGGGGGAGAAATTAAAACTTCTGAATGTGATATTAGATGTTAAGATGTTTTTATGCTTTGTTTTCCTCATTACAAAATAGTTCAGATTTTATTTCAGGAAAAAAATTCAGTTAAGTAAAAAGGAAAGTCACTCAGAAATAAACACTATTTTGGTGTATATCCTCCCAATTTTTAAAATTCACTGTTTATGAGTGTTGATACAAAGATTAATTCTAATTACATTATCTTTTTTTTTTTTTTTAAGATAGAGTGTGTGCTGGGAGTGTGGGGGAGGAGGAACAGAGGGAAAGGGAGAAAGAGAATCTTAAGTAGGCTCCACACCCAGCTCAGAGCCCCATGGAAGAGGGGGCCTCAATCTCATGACCCTGAGATCATGACCTGAGCTGAAATCCCAGAGTAGGATGCTCAACCGACTGAGCCACCCAGGCGCCCCAATTTTATCAATATTTTCAAGTGAAATGTTGTACTTTTTAAAGGATTTGTGTTGATTGTACAAAATATAACCTCTAACCATAAACACTTATCACTTATAAAAAGAGAACATTTACCTTTTACATTTCTTTAAAAGATTAAGTTTTACATTTTTATTTCAAATAAAATGCTGCTTTGCAAAAAGCCCCGCTTATTTTGAATCCCTTTCTTCACCACCACATGTTCCACACTGCTGGGGCAATTTGGTCAGAGGTCAAGAATGTGGGTTTGCCATCATGGGATGCGGGAAATCATTTACAGAATGCATAAAAGTCACTTCATAGCACTCTGCCTTAAGGCTGAATTGGCACGGTACAATCTCTCTGCTACACAACATGATGCACAAGGCTTTCCTCATCTTCCTTCTAAATTATACACGGGAGTACACAATTTAGGCATAAGTATAAATCTCCCCAGCCTCGTATATATAAAATTTGCAAACATGGGGCAACAATCCATCTTAATTCGAATTACTTTCTAAAGCATTTCTAAGTCTTGACCTTTTGCAAGCTAATGATTTGAGAGACCTCCCCTCTACACCCAACTTGTGTGAGGGGGGAAACTTTCACATGAAGCTTTTCTCTACTGTGAGAAAAAGCAGCTGCTTCCATCCCACCAGCAGATTCCTTAGGCAGATTATGAAGACAGCAGAGTTCACTTCCTTATGCCTCCACTTGTGTTTTCCTCTGATGTTTCGGATACTAAAGACAGGGAGGGCTGGTGATGAGTGACTGCGAGGTGAATCAGACTAATTTTCAAGCAAAAAAGACTTAAGGAGAATGGAAAGATTCAAAGCTCCCTGGGCAATGGAAGTGACCCAACTCCAGACTCTTTCATCTTTGTGATGATAAACTGGCACTTGACAAGTGACCGCAGGCCTGATTCCTACATTTTTAAAACATGGACGTGTTCCACATTATACCAGAGAAGCCATCTCCCCTGTGAAACATCTTACACCAAATGGGTGTCCCAGAATGCAATTCGCTTCTGACACTAATTGCATGGAGTGAGGGCAGATCCCCGAGCTGAAGGGATCTGTCCGTCCCCCAAGACTGCCTCCACTTCCAGATGACAGTCACAAGTCCCAGGCCACCACACTTCTGACTGATCAGCAGTAAGTTCATGAACAACCCTCTCAGGTTCAAAAATTTACTAGGACGACTCACAGAATTCAGGAAAAAAACTTTACTTATGTTTGCTGGTTTATTATAAAGGATACAACTCAGGAACAGCCAAATGGAAGAGGTGTATATGCAAGGTGTGGTGGGGGGGAGGGGTGCAGAACTTTCATGGCCTCTTAGGACCCACCACCCTTCCAACACACTAATGTGTTCCCCCAACCCAGAAGCTCTCCAGATACTGTCATTTAGGGGTTTTTAGGGAAGTTTTAATATGTAGACATGCTTGAGTAAATCAATCATTGAGATTAAACTCAATCTCTAGGCCCCCCTCTTTCCCAGAAGGTAGGCTCAAAGTTCCCACCTTCTCATTATTTGGTCATTTCAGTGACCAGCCCCATCCTAACACTATATAAAGGCCTCACCCTAAGTCACCTCCACCAGCACAAATCCAGGTATGAGAAAGAAGGCTTTTCAAGAATAACAAGACACTCAGAAAATTCCAAGGATTTTAGGGAGTTCTGTGCCAGGACTGAGGACAAAAACAAAATTTATTTCTTATTATACCACAAAGTTAAAAGCAAGAAGAGGATGAAGGCAAGTAAAACTGAAATTAAGAACAGTTTTTACAACTCAAAGGAAGAATATATACATATACATAATATATGTTACCTATATATAAAACATATATACATAGCATCCTAATAATAGAGAATATCTGTCAACTGGGTAAAAATTAGTAGCAAGTAGATTACCTCACCTTATTACCTCAGAGATACAAACTTTTTTTTAAAAAAAGATTTTTATTTATTTAACACAGAGAGAGAGCACACAATCAGGCAGAGCATCAGGCAGAGGGAGAGGGAGAAGCAGACTCCCCGCTGAGCAGGGAGCCCGATGCGGGACTCAATCCCATGACCCTGGGATCAGACCTGAGCTGAAGACAGACGCTTAACTGACTGAGAGACCCAGGCGCCCCGAGATACAAACATTTAAAGCCACTTAGTAAAGGACACAATCCAAGGTGGTGTTTACACTGTCAATACAAGATGTGCTGTGGGGCGCCTGGGTGGCTCAGCTGTTAAGCGTCTGCCTTCGGCTCAGGTCATGATCCCAGGGTCCTGGGATCAAGCCCCACATCGGGCTCCCTGCTCGGCAGCGGGAAGCCTGCTTCTCCCTCTCCCACTCCCCCTGCTTGTGTTCCCTCTCTCGCTGTGTCTCTGTCAAATAAATAAATAAAATCTAAAAAAAAAAAATACAAGATGTGCTGTAAAAAGATGAATTCCTGCAGTAATGTCTTTTATATATCACCTCAGAATTCAGATTGGAGTCTAGAGAAGACTCAACATGTAGAGCACTTAAGAGGGACAGGTAACTTGCTATGTACATTTCCACTGCGCTAGCCAAGATTTCCCACTTCAGAACATGCATTTGTAACAGAAACCCTACAACAGCATTCCCTCACGCTGGATCTATCACTGTATTACTTCCCTGTAAGAGAAAGTAAGATATTTCTCTTTTCTCAAAATGAGAAATTGATACTTTAATCCTTACTAGATTTTAGCTGGGTCTAGATGTAATGGTCTCAGACACTCAGGGAAATAGACCAGTCAACCACCAAGACTCCACACCAGTCTTGAAATGTGATTCCCCAGACCAGCTACATCAGCATCACCCAGAAACCTGTTAGAAATGCATATTATCAGGGGGCGCCTGGGTGGCTCAGTTGGTTAAGCGACTGCCTTCGGCTCAGGTCATGATCCTGGAGTCCCTGGATCAAGTCCCGCATCGGGCTCCCTGCTCAGCGGGGAGCCTGCTTCTGCCTCTGACGCTCCCCCCCTCATGTGCTCTCTCTCTCTCATTCTCTCTGTCTCAAATAAATAAATAAAAAATCTTTAAAAAAAAAAAAAAAGAAAAGAAAAGAAATGCATATTATCAAGCCCTATCCTAGACTTACTGAATAAGAAACTCTGCAGGTGGGCCCAGCAATTAACAAGATGACCATGCAATTATGATGGATGCTCACATTCTAGAAGCATTCAGACACTGCTGAACTGTTCTGTTACTTTTTTTTTTTTTTTTTTAAATTCTGTTGCTCTTGTTTTCAGCATATAAGATTCTTAAAGAGCTCAGAGATTTTTTGGTCCCACAGAAGAGGAAGTCAGATAACAAGAAAATTTCCTCCAATAAACAGATGGTTTTCCTGGTAACTACTGGATCCACTGAAAGCAATTCTTTTTCTAAACATCACTTAACCCACAGGCAACACGTTTTCTTTTCATTAACTTTCATGGTGACTCATGGCTTCTTCTAAACCACAAGATTTATTCCTGAGCCTTTTAAAGATCTTTTTTTTAAACATGTTTCAGTTACCCATTATCGATATTCTATACCAATGAGCTTTGAATCATTTTATATTTTACTCAATATAGAAAAATAGGAAAGTATACACTTGGGAGCCAGTCTGCCTTAGCCACTTATCAGCAGTGTGACCTTCGGCGAGCTACTTAATCTCTCTATGCATCAGTTTCCTCATCTATACACTGCAGATAATAGTAACGTCCCTTGTATATGGTTGTTATGGGATTAACTGTTAATACATACAATGCACTTAGAACAGTGCCTGCACACGGGAAGCACCATGTTAAATGCTTACTATTCCTATCGTAACTACAGTAGTTCAGGGACCTAGATAACAGAGAGGGAAAGCCACCCTAGGAAGTGTTAGGACAACTGATGGATACTAAAGCCAGCTGGGGATCTCCCCGGGAACTGCAGGAAAGATCAGATACAAAGAGCAAGGAACTACTCTACAATTGCAGGTATAACTTTCCATACAAGAGAGGTAATGCGTAGTAGTCTAGAACCAGAAAGTAAATGACTCATGATTAAGGGTAACTGGCCACCGATATCATACTGATCTAAAGACTTAAATGAAGATTCAAGAAAAAGAGGTAAGAGATTAAGGTACAAATCGATCCACTGGCACTAGCCAGCCAGGAGCAAGGTTTCTATAAGGTTCCATGTTAATGAATAAGCTAGAAAATCTTCAATTCTAGAGTGACTACCTGGTTAATCATTCATTTATGCCCTCAAATCAGGCGAGCTCAAGAAAGATGGTTAAATCACCACCACTCAAGAGACAATTTATCCTAAGGCAACTGGAGAATCCTATAGCATTTAGTTGGCTGCATCCCCAGTATCCACTTCCCTTTTCCTATTATATTCCAAATTTTCTAGCCAAGCTGTTCAGATGAGACTGACCCTTCCCCACCTCACCCCACAACCCCCCTCACTCCAGAAGTGTGTCAGGATTAGCTGATGTCAATCAGCATATCCTTTTCTCTGACTTTACTTGGAGAGGGATTGTGAGGGAGGCCTCTGGCCCAAGGCAGGATCAATCAGGCCAGTGAGACTGCTCTGAGGGCCATGGTAGAAGTACTGGGCAGCAGAGGTGCTCTTTTCTCCTGGATATCCTTACAGACAGATCTGGGACCTGGGGCAGCCATCTTGGAACTACAAGGCCAAAAAATGTAGAGAAAGAAACTGGGCCCTGGTCACACTATTTAAGCCCAGGAGTAAGTCTTGCTTAAAGGCCAAATCTGTCTTCAATGTGACCAATACATTCTCTTTATCATTTAAACCACTTTGGGTTAGGTTTCCTTTTGCTTACAGTCGAGAGAACTCTGAATGATACATGCATCATAATCAGATGACACCATAAAGGTAAAAAGAAAAGTCAGCTATGCGAACAATTAACAGTAAACTTACCTGGCTGACATGGCTACAATTTATGGGTAACAATCAAAGACATTAAGAAAAAAAAAAAATCATTAACCCACTTTTCTCATTTGGAAACCATTTGATTTGAAATCTCAAAGTTTAGATGCAAGACCTTAAATAGACTCCACTTTGATCTCTGGTTTACATATATTCAGTATTGCTGAGTTTTCATCATGATGGAACCCTTTCTGGATTTTCAGGGCAATTTCAGGGCAAGACACTGCCCACCCCAACTAGGGCGAGGGTGAAAGCGTGTTCTAAGCATTCAACAGCAACAAGGGAGTGAGAAATCACAAAGGAAGGATGTGTTTATGCTAATTTTAATGAGTCGATAGCAAACTGACCTGTTATAGCATTAAACATGCCCTTACCAGATTAAGCTATTGCTTTTTTACATCTAAAACCCTTGCATGTGATACTAACCACCCTTGGTCACCCAAAGTAAGTACTCTACTACTGTAACAAGTCAGGTCAACTAATGTATCACAGGAACTAAGCACACAGGCTAATGTGTACATTTTTCTGTATACAGTCCAGTAGGCTGCATTATTTTGAAACATAAGATGAGTCAAAAAATTCTTACAAACCTAGAGCAGCTCCAAAAATCACTCAATCATTTTGGCCTTAGGAGGGACAGGTCTCCAAATATGGACCTGGCTATCTTATGCAACGGTCAGCTTGCCCTCCTGGCACATACTGATGTGGAGGGGAGCTGACCTTCTTGTAGGGGAGACAGGGTGGGTGATTTTAAAGGGAGCGCTAAGGGCCGCTGGGCCTCTGTAGAGGGGCAGGAGGAGACGCACCTGCCAGAGCCTTGATGCGGGAGCGCTCGAAGAGCCTCGCGGAGCTGTTCTCATTGTCCCAGTCATCCACGTCCCAGCGGTTGTTGACATCGCTGTACTGCTGTTGGATCTCAATGTTGTCATAGTCTGTGGCTACTGTGGTCGTCATCCTGAACTGTCTCAGCTGCTCCTCCACATCAGCTCCTTCTTAGAGTTCTGTGACAAAGGGAAAGAAGACCCGATTTAGATGTCTAAAGTGCGCCACGTCCCTAAGAAACCTGCTGGGTTAGAGGTGAGTAGAAGATGAGACAATTCCTACAAGTCAAGAACAGATTTCCGGGGTCAATCGAAGATAATTTTGAACATCAGCACTGCCTCAGAACAGGTGTATGACCTGGGCCAGGGTACGTAACATCTCTGAGCCTCAGTTTCCCCAACCATTAAAAAGGAAAGATAGTCTCCATGTTGTTGAAAGGACTGAATGAAATGACAGACACCCAATCCAGGGTGGGTTTCTTCCCTCTTTGTAAAGTTTAAGCTTTGCAATTTTAAAGTTTTATGGAAGCTGGATGAATACCTACGTGGGGCTTCTGAATGAACTCATTTATTTCTACTCTGTACCACCATAAACTATAACCTTTTAGCTTCTCCTGGAAATTCATAAAATGTTATATAAGAGAACATGTTGTTTCACCTAAATATCTCATTTTCCTATTAGAAAACAGATGCCTAAGATCAAATGAGTTAGTAAATGTAAGTCACCAAGGAGAGTTCCAGTGCACAGTAGAGGCTTAATAAGGAACGACTGCAATTATTTATATTGCAATTATTTACAAATTCTATGACCAAGACCCAGTTCTCAGGGACCAACCCAGGGCACAGTATTTTACAGGAACAAGTAAGAAACAAGAACCTAGGCCTCAACTTTTGGTCCACTGCTATCTTCACTTTATCAAAATGCCCTCAGAGAATTATGAGAATACATTTAGCTTTAAATATAGCTTCTTCCCTCTTCAGTACAGCTATGATGCATCCACTGAACCGGAATGTACTGAGAACTTACTACATGCTCAGCACTGTTTCAGATGCTAGGGATAACAGTAAACAAGATAAGGACTCAGCTCCAGGGAAGCCTATGGCCTTGTAGGAGGAGCCGGACAAAAAGCACACAAGAAAAGGCAAAATAGTTGCAAGAAAATAAAAAAGCGGAGGCAATAGAGTCGTGATCGACCACACTGTATTATAAACTTCAAAGTTGCTAAGAGACTAGATCTTACTGTTCACACCACCAAAAAAAAAAAAAAAGAAATGCTAATTACGTGATGTGATAGAGCCCGTTAGCTAATGCTACAGTAGTGATCATATTGTAATACAGAAATATATGAAATCAACATGTTGTTGATTTCCTTAAACTTACACAATGTTATACATCAAATATATCTCAATTTAGGAAAGAAAGAGAGATTGAGACTATTTCATATTTCAGATCTAGTGGTCAGGGAAGGCCTCTCTGAGTCAGTATTTAAAGTGAGATCTCAATATCAAAAAGGAACAGGTCACGCCCAGATCAAGAGAAATAGCACTTCCAGGGAAAGGAAAGCCTTTATGTTGAGAAGCAGGATAGCTTGTTGGAGGAATGAAGTCAGTGACCCATATAAGCACCCACCGTGGCTCAAACACAAGCATTTGGATGGAAGTAAAATCCTGGATACCAATCATGTAGACATAATCAATCCCAGCCATATAGATTTATCAGTAGATTAATTTTAACACCTACATTAGCAATGTATTTACCAGATTTCATAAAAACACACAAAAAAATGACAGAAACCTAAACCAATAAGTATGTTATATTGATCTTACTGTTTGTCACTTTTAATGCTGAGTCCTAACCCCCTTCAAAAAAAGAAAAGTCGATTGTGTCATGTACCATTTGACCTTGGAGGTGGTTAATTTTCATAACTATGTCAATACCAAAGACTTTCATAAAATTCAGCCTTGGAGGATGCCATCTCTACAAGAAAAAAAAAAAAAAAGAACGTGAAGGTGCTTATGAATTCCAAATTTCTGAAAGTAGAGAAAGTGCAATTTAATCCAACCCAAGGTGAGATCGAAACACTACACACCTCTTGGGATTCGTGCTGGCTATTTGGCGCCACCTGCTGACCAATGAGAACAAGCCACACTAGGACCTCCAAGGCAGCCGCCAACCGGGGCTCCAACTCCCCCCATACCTGACTCCTAAGTGAGCCTGACTCCCACCATTTCCCCCATGCGTCCCTCTTCCTACCACTGACTTATCCCCAGATCAGTGACTGCTTCCCCCAGATTTCTCAACAAGCAAGTGCTAATCCTTTCCCTAACCTTTAAATAAGTCGTCCAAACCACCTAAGCGTATTTTGTCCTAAAAATTCTTCTTTAATGGTGTTTGTTCTTTAACAACACCATTTTTCCTTAAAGAGGAAAGTGGGAATCAAAAGTCTGTGTACAAAAGGAATATCAATGCTATCAGTTATTCTTTTTATTCAGTTGTTTCACTTGAACGTCTAAGAACTTGGATATCAGGATCATTTTTCTTCAAGATGCTCCATCTGTCCTAAGATAATATCCTTATCAAACAGCTGATTTTTTATAATGGAATCTTTTTTTTTCCCCAGGGAAATGTCAAAGCAAAATATCCCAAACCCCACCGGGCCACAGTGAAAGGGTGCTTCTAGGTATTCAATAGCAACAACGGAGTAACCTAAGGGTAAAGGAAAAGTCAGTGTCAAGGAAAGAAGTGGATAAGCGTGCCCAGAGCATGGGGATTCCAAAAAGCCCAGCACACTATAAACACCATTACCCCCAATCTACTTCAACAAGCGCCAGCTGAGAGGGAAGTTTATATCACACATGGAAGTGTCTCCCGTAGGTTATCTACAAAGGGCTAGATTTTCCCAAGGTGTTATCAGCCATGTGTCCCCACAGCCAGTGACGTAATCTGTGCTTCTTAAATGGCTGAGGGAAGATTAGGAGGAGAGAAGAGTGGAGAGCCGGCCATCTTGAAACTCTGCCTGGTGGGTCTGCCATTTGGAAAGCATGAGAGGACTATATAAGGTTGGCATGAAACAAGACAATCTCCTCTCCCAGAGAACGGCTCTCATTGCCCCAACGGGCTGAGTGAGGGCCCAGATCCTGACTGACTTGATCATCACAGCAGAAAGTCATTGAATAATCCCTGAATGAATAAAAATCAATAATATCCTGGATGCGATATGAATAATACCCATGTTTTTGTGGCTAGGTTTTGGGAAGATGGTTAAAAAACGCATACTTACCTTCCCTGCCCTAAGTCTGTGTGTCTGTATGTGTGTAAAAACAAGGAATATTTAAGCCCAAGACCCCTCCACCAAATACTCTTCTCTAACCCTACATGCTATAAACTGGAATTTTCCAAAAGATACAAAAAAATTCCAAAGGTTCATCATTTTCTTCTTCGATAAGACAATAATTTTATCTCTTCAACTGGCAGACCAAAACAGAAAAAGACCAGGAAAAGGCAAATAGGTTCCTCCAGCTCTTGCATGTGCTACACTACATGGTCATAACCATCAAGAAAAAAGCCAGAACATTACCATTCCCAGTTTCAGTAGTGTTCTATTAGTTCACCTCTTTTTTTATTAAAATTCCATATATCAATACCTGGCAAAGTCCAGAGGGAAAATACCTTATCTGCTTACTTCCCAAGACGCCAAATCTGTTTTCCATGTGACACAGGTATTAGATAAATGCACAGGTTTTTTTTATTCTTTAGGCATCTCCAAGTTTCCTTCCACTGCCCTCTTCTGTTTCTGTATAAAATCTCCCCGGGTGATGGTACCCACCCCCAATCTCTGGCTCCTCCCCTATGCTGACAGCTGCTGCCTGGACAGCTAAGTGCAGGGGCCCTAAGGATCACCAGGTCAGTGTCTAAAACTAAACCCATACTTTCTCCCTCCAGACCCCGTCTCCTTTCCATCACTCCCTCACTGAATGGCACTCTCCTTTCTCCCAGTTACCTCGGCTAGACACCTTGCAGTCTTCCCTCATCTCTCCCTCTCCTCCCATCTTCAGCCCCCAAGGCTGCTTGTACCTCCCTGACAATCAGGAGTTAGCTCAAGCAACAGTTTTTTCTTTTCTTTTCTTTTTTTTAAGATTTCATTTATTTGAGAGAGAGAGAGAATGAGAAACAGAGAGAGCACATGAGAGGGAGGGTCAGAGGGAGAAGCAGACTCCTTGCTGAGCAGGGAGCCCAACGAGGGGCTCGATCCACTGACTCCAGGATCATGACCTGAGCCGCTTAACCAACAGAGCCACCCAGGCACCCCGAAACAGTTTTTTCTTTTTCCAGCAACTCACCTCCAATTTTAATCCCTACCCTTTCCCTGACATTGCCACCAGAGGGACCTTTCCCAAATGTAAGTCCAATCATTTCATTCCTGACTAAAACCCACCGAGGCCCAAGCCTTCAGAAAAATGCCCAGAAACCTTTGAAGCAAAAGGGGACTCTTCACGAGGGGACTCTGACCAGCTCTCCAGTGTGGTCTCAATATTCCTGTCCTAAGCTCTTGTAGCTCCTGAAGGAGATAAGTCAGGCTCTTGATTTACCTCCAAACGATTGGGAAACAGCTCTTTCCTCTACCCACAAATCCTAGCTTAGGTTATCACCTTACCGTAACTACCTCTTACCAGTTACCACCACTACCTTCTGGTCTGAATTAAGACAACCTTAGAGAACCCTGAATATGTCCTCCCTCCCAGACACCTTATACACCACTGACCTATCACTTAGCATTATAAGACTGTTTCATAAGTACTAAACTTCTATGTACTTATTGTCACTAGGCCATAGGCTCTCGAGGTCATGTTCCCATCATATTGTTCTTATATCTTCTCAACTCCTAGTGGGGTGCTCAGAAACATTAAATGCTTCCTGATTATTTATTTGTGCCTGGCTGGGTGGATGGGTGGGAGACTGGTAGGTAGAGGTCGGAAAGGTGAGGGCACGGGGACAATGTCAATTCAAGCTGCCACTCTGGTACTAACTCCATCAGACACAAAGGCCAAAACACACACTCACTGGAGCTACATAGATCTCCTGGGCACCCTGCTTTCAAGGAAGTCACAATTTTAGACTAGTCACAATTTTAAACGTGAACATAGATTTAATAAGGTACTTCTCCATGTACATACTAACACTTAGGTTTCCCTTTTTAATTTAGTTTTAACCCATCAAAAGAATTTACTTTTTGTCTGAACTACTCAGATTTCAGAAAGTAAAAAAATGAGAAGAAAATGGGATTTTCACTAGCACTAAATACACACCCACACACCCCCCCCCACACACACACCTCCTTAATACCCAATTTTAACTAAGGCTCTAATAAGAGGCTCTAATAAATTAAATTAAAATGAAAAAGGTAACTAACATTTGCCAATCCTTTTTGAGGAAGAAAACCATATGCCAACTATTTTGGCAGAAGCCACAGACCCAAATGTTCTGCAAACACTAAAAACCCTCCCACTTTACTCATAAAAGACTTGAAAAAGCATACACTGGACTGCTGGTGTGCTATCTTTAAAAAAAAAATTCTGCTCAGGGACTTTGAAGGGATCAAGCTGTGGGGTGTGACAATTTCCAGGAAGAGACCCAGGAGAGATCTGCCTCAATCCTCTCAACTATTCTGTCTCCAAAAAGTAAGACTGGAGTCACACCCTATTTGCAATGTGTCCACTGAGGCATTCTGCAGCATGAATAAAATGGCCAACAAAGAGGAATATCTGCAAGAAACCACAGGGGTGAATAAACCCTGCTAATCTGTTGTTATTCAGGTTCACAGAGCTAGTTTCACAATAAGGCCCAAGATTCCATCTTAAATATTCAGAGTTCTCTACTCACAAAACCAAGACATAAATGCTAAGTTCTAGTGTGACAACTAACAAAGTCACGTACCCAGTCTTTTATAAAAGTATCATTCACTTTTTTTTTTTTTTTAAAGTAAGCTCTATGCCCTAAATGGGGCTTGAACTCATGATCCTGAGATCAAGAGTCACATGCTCTACTGACTGAGCCAGCCAGGCGCCCCAGTATCATTCACTTTTAAAATTACCAGTTGACTTGCAGCTTTACAGAAACACATCAACTATACAAAAAGCATGACACAGCTGTACAAACTAGCCAAAATTCATAGAATTAGGCCATTCTGAGAGGAAGTATACTCAGAGACCTGTTTAATAATTAACCGTTGTTAACAAAGGTGGTCCTCAAATACTCTGCGCTAACTTTTGTCTGTTTATCAATGACAGAATAGGTTAAAATCTCCCAATCTGAGTGTGGATTTATCAAATTTTCCTTATAATTCCCTGGATACATACAAATTATAACTATTTTATCTTCTTGGTGGGCTGTTAACATCGAAATAGCCTATTTTCTCCCTATTCACACATTATCCCGTTTATTGATAATAATATATGCCTGGCATATTTTTTCCATTCTACTATTTCGCCTTCTATTTTGTTTTAGGTTTTAGTTATGTCTTTTATTTTTTAAATCTAATCCAAGTTTTTCTGTCATTTTGTGGGCAAACATAATCCATTTACATTGATTAGGATTAGGGCCATATTTGATGTTTTAACCAACTTGCTTTCTATCTTAATTAATGAAATGGGGAAACTGGGGCCAAAGAGTTAAACAACTGGATCATGTCACACAGCTATGAGCCCAATATCTATAGTATCTTTGTCACCTCTGAATCCTGAGCCACAAGAACTCAATCTAATCTTTAAAATACAGAAAGCTGGGGCGCCTGGGTGGCTCAGTTGGTTAAGCGACTGCCTTCAGCTCAGGTCATGATCCTGGAGTCCCAGGATCGAGTCCCGCATCGGGCTCCCTGCTCGGCAGGGGGTCTGCTTCTCCCTCTGACCCTCTTCCCTCTCGTGCTCTCTGTCTCTCATTCTCTCTCTCAATAAATAAAAAAAATAAAATCTTAAAAAAAATAAAATAAAATACAGAAAGCTGGTAAGTCTAACAACCAAAGAAAATGCTAATTGCATTTAAAATAGTTTAATTTTCATGCTGGCTTACTTTATGTGGGTATAGTGCTTTACTTGCTTTTTCATTCATTCCTTCCCAGAAACCCTTTGAGGTAAATAATATTTTAGTCCTACTTTATTTATTAATTAATTTATTTATTTTTTAAAGTAATGTCTACACTCAATCTCACCAGACACCAAATCTGCCAGCACCCTGATCGTGGACCTTCCAGGCTCCACAACCATGAGAAATAAATATTTGTTGTTTATCTATGGTATTTTGTCATAACAGCCTAAAGGGACTAAGACACCTTCATTCCCAATATTCAGAAATAACCTGTTTCCTACACAGGTGAAAGATGCCCCCAGTAGGCTGATTCTAGTTTTATGAACAAAGTTCTAGGGACAAATTTTCCTTTTTAACATGGGCATGTTAAGCCAGGCTCTACTCTTTGGAGGAGCAAAATTAACCCTTATTAAAAAAGGAAATTAATTATTTAAAATATTTCACTAGCAAACAATACACTAACCATAATTCATTTTCTTTTAAAGCAATCTATTAAAAAGAATCTTCCATCACTATGGCTTAATAACATAGTACACAATGACCAAGAACAGATTTCTACAACAAGAAGGAGTATAATGCAGGGAGGAAACAAGGCATCTCTCTGACCTCCCTCCACTTTATAGGGTAAACTGCACAGTAGAACAATAGAATTATAAACAGATTATTATTTGACTGCCTTCAATGAAAGGAAAATTCTTAATATACTGAATAAAAATTTATTCTTTTATTATTTATACATTAAATTTTTAAACAAAGTACCTTATTTCTTTTCTTTGCCTGCCTATGATACCATTTAGATTCTAAATATATATCTGCAAGCCCTAAAATTTGTTTAGACTAGCTTTATTTTGAAAAGAGAAAGATTAGCTCTTCCGTAACCTATGAATCAAACAAAATAATTCAGTAATTTCTACTAAATGTATGGCTATCCTCATTGGCAGTTAAAGGCCAAACTTGGTTTTGTTCTCCTTTTGGAGAGAAGCAATTAAAATTGAAATCATTAACTCAATGCAGACTTAACACTATGATCTGATGGCCAATGTGGCGTTTCTGAGTCACCATAAGTAACTATTTTGGTCTCTTATTCCCAGATAGTTTTAAATTACAATATAGGCATAATGGTACTGCTGCCAAAATGCTGATCCTGAATTTCAGTGAGTTTGGCATTTCATTGAGTTATTGTTTGTGAAATATCATAAGTCAGTATCATGTGTGCCCAAACAATAGAGAAGCAATAATGTGCTTTCTGTTTGGAAAGCTGACTTTTCCTTCTAGAGTAGCCCAGTGCCAAAATTCTCTGCAAATCTATCACATGAAAATGCATCTCTCTACTACCTGGAATAGTGATCAAATGAAGGAAATATGTAAAATTGCAATGAAAAGCAACACTACAGGAAATGAATGAGGCACGCGCGCGTGCACACACACACACACCCCAAGCTCCACAAGGGTCAGGATCCTCTCTGTTCATTTTTTTTTTTTTTTTAAGATTTTATTTATTTGACAGAGAGAGACACAGCGGAGAGAGGGAACACAAGCAGGGGGAGTGGGAGAGGGAGAAGCAGGCTCCCCGCCGAGCAGGGAGCCCGATGCGGGGCTCGATCCCAGGACCCTGGGATCATGCCCTGAGCCGAAGGCAGACGCGTAACGACTGAGCCACCCAGGCGCCCCTGATCTGTTCAGTTTTATACCAGCAGCACCAGCATTGTGCTCAAGACAAAGCAGGTGCTCAAAAACAATTATGAAGTAAAATGGGCAGGTGGTAGGAGCAGTGTAACTCCAGAGCAATCTAACTCTGAAATACAATGCTTCTTTCTGCCTACACAATATGTATCCTGGACCCCAATAAAATTCTCAGTGTTACATAAGGGGCAGCCTTGTCTTCACTCGGTTTCATTTAGAAAAGGACGAATTTTTGCAAGAAGTTTGTTTTCAAATGTTGCAAAATGAGACAGGTCATATTTGAATAGGAATGGAATAACCACTAATTTCACAATCTCATTTGGGATATATATATATTATATAAATTATCAATATTTATATATAATAAATTAATATACATTAATAATATGTTGACATAAATTTAAATGTGTAATTTATATACATAGTATACATTAATATATATTATTAAAATGTCAATAAATATATATCTATTATAGATATAAATAAATATTTAAATAATGTTTTAAGAATCATGCCCCTTTGAGAATCATTACGCTTTGTAAAGTGACCTAAATCCTAGGCATGTCTAATATCCAAATTTCCAAAGGTTTAAATATTACTAGTTAAATTTTCTCAGAGAACAGTTCAAACAATTCTCATTGCTTGGGTTAACGCTTCGGCAGCAAGCCTTTCCCCTGTGTATACCTGGTAAATGTTTCCTAAACTTACTTAGAACTTTGTAACCTTTCAAATGAACAAAATGAATAAAGGTTAGGCTATGATACTTGAAAAGAAAAAGTGACATTAATTCCAGAAAAAACATTCATATAATTATCATTTTAACACGATCAAACTTCTATTACTAAAATTTGTTTAAATCTGATCAATTTGAAGAAACTTTGAAAAAAACAACAACAATGTTTAACAATTTATACAGGCTGAAATCCATTAGAATTATGCATGTTACTTTCAAAAGCTTGATTCCAAAGGTGCTCAATATGAAGTTTGGTAACAAAGGTCAGTTAAAGTAAATGCGGAGATCCATTTGGCTTTCCAGAATATTTAAACACTGTTGTATGAGAAAAAGGAGCCACAGTGTTTAAAATGTTCCCCTAAGTTTAGAATCATGGAGGAGCTATCTGATCTATAACTAAGAGCATGCATTCATCACAGGTGACCAACCACAAGTACGTACGTATCTACCACAGGGCCAGACCATAATCTGACCAACTGAGCCGACAACCCAGCACCCCACCAAACTTGTCACAAAGGCACAGAATAAAGCACGGTCTATCCAAAGCTACAGGGCCATGGGCCTGCAATTCAAATTTGCTATTGCTCAAATCACTTCAAAATGAGAATAAGGTCTCAGCTGGTCAAGTCCTTAATCAGGTTCAAGGGCAAAGGAAACCAGCAACTTTCCTTGTTCCCCCAACAGCAGAAAATAGGCTTAAAAGAACAACAATGAGAACATCCAGAGCATTCTCTTTAAAAGCTCCCTAGTGATATAATTTTGGAAACTGCATTTTTGAACTCCTCGCCTGAACAAAATCAAGCCTAGACTTTCATCTCCTTGAAATATGTTATTAATAAACGAGTTTTCTACTTCCCAAAATATCTACAACATAACATGCATTTTGTTTATCCTGTTTCCAAATGCTTTCAAAGAAGTTACTTCCTTTGCCAAACTCAGCAACAGAGTAAAGAATGAACAGGAAGGCAGGGCAAATGAGAGCTGGAGGCAATAAATTCTGCCAGCATTCTGATTCTGTGCAGAAAGAAAATCAGGGGCTGGGTATCCCAGCAGTGGCTGGATATTTAGGGATGTCTGAGTGAACTCTGATGCTCTCTTTCATGCCATCAAACGCTAATGCCAATCCAAAAAGGATCCTGTAATCAAGGACGGCTTTCTGATATCATTAGCAATAGAACTATTATCTTTTAATAATTTGTGATTTTAAAGATTGGGACAACAGAACCAGATCAGCCTAAACATAGGAAGGCTCTTCGGAAGCTCCCAGTCCCAACCCCAGGCCTCCCGTTATATGCTCTTGTGTCTTTTCCTCATGGCACATACCTATAGCATTTAAATAATTACATGTGTGATTATTTGTTAAATGACTATCACACCTTATATACTATACTCTCCATGAACTATTAGGCATTTCTCTCTTTATCCATGTATCCCTAGATACAATACGTAGCACATAGCAGACAATAAACATTTAGTGAATAAACTTTAAAATTATCTCACCTTCCAAGAGTATTATAAGCACTTTCCCTACCAAAACTGCTGTAACAAGGGAAAAGAAAAATCCAATGTATCCAAAGGCAAATTTGTTCAAATGAAAGCTGTTAAACACTAAAAACAAATATAACCCAAAATCTGAAATAAACCCCTAAATGGTCAAGAATCATCTGCATTTCTTCCTTTCTTTCTTTTTTTAACTATATTTACCGCATTACAACTTTTAACTTCCTTTACTGACCAAAAGAAAAACTAACTTCAAACAGCAACTTCAAATTTCTATTTAAATTACAGAGATGAATTTCCCAAGTAAAAATCTCATCGCGGGCTGAACAGCCATCCTCAAAGGGCGTTGACTCGAAGATCAAAGCGTGGTGAGGCAGGTTCATAACCCAGAGCCCAGGCACAAACAATACATTCCTCACTACCTCAGAAAGTATACTTAGCACAGTAAAGGACCTTGGACCAAGAAGAGACTCAAAACTGTTGGAAAACACACACCACAACCCATTTAGACATTTAAAATACCCCACGTCGGAAGAGGTGAAAATGAACAGCAGCCCAAAGAAAATGTGGTAAGCTCAAAAATAAAGTACCAGCAGAAGGTAGTCTACGCAGAGCTGGCTCGGTTGTTAGGAATGAAGCAATCATGCCAGGGCAGTGCCCAGCCCTAGAGTACTGAGAAGGGGGTAGGCAGGCTGTAAGAGAGCTGGGAGTCCAGGTCCCGGAGCTAGGACCTCCCAGGGGAGAAAGTCTTAAAGGGACACTGGGCGTCTATCCTCAAGGAACTTTAGGAGGCCTCATGTGGGCACTGGCACAAACTCCTTGGCAGACAGGAAGCAACGAATTCAGAGTGACTCAGGGTTAGGAGGCGCTTTCTAACAACTTCAGCTCTCCAAAAAATGCAGAGGGTTGCCCGGAGGGCAGGGAGTTTACCCTATCACCAGCAGTTCACACAGGGTGGGGAAGTACCATTTGACAGGGAAGCTAGAGAGGAAACCAAGTACTGTGTGGGAAGCCAGGTGACATGAATGCTAAGCGCCCTTCCAACCAGCAGGCCTCTATGATTTGGTTAACCACAAAGTATTTACCATTCTTGTGATCAGTACACTGTAGTAATACTACAGGACGTGAAATGCGGTTCCCAAGGTAGGTTGGCACGATACTCTCTTCCATGGGGCTCAAGGGATATTTCAAAAGAATGACTTTTCCATTCCTATTTTTAACCGAATCTCTACTACCTTAATTATAACCGTTCTTTGTGTTTCCACATAAAGTATCTGCATTCTCTTTAAAACCAAAGTACTCTTCTGCAAACATTTATAAATATTTTCATTGGGTTGCACAACCCTGCTGGGAAAAAAAAATGGGCAAAAAGTTTTGAAACTGGCTTTTACATTTTGATGAAAACATTAATCTTAAGCACACCACTGAAAATATTTATTAAGACAATTATTTTAGAAGGCAACTTTATATTTTTATTAATATCATAGGGTACCAAGTAAAACATAGGTTCATTTAAAAATTTTTTTGATTAGAAAATACTTCCTACGCTGGCATAATATCTCTGTCACTCAGAGCATATTACTGACTCTTGTGTTGTCCTAAGCAAAAGGCAGAGACATTCTTGACATCTTAATAGATGTGAAAAAGCAAAAGTTTTTATTTAAGAAAGCTGGAATGTCAAAATATAAAACAGCTTGTGCTTCATAAATCCTTTGTTTATACTGTTTAAATGAAACCTCTCTTTGCTTCTTCAGATTGGAGGGAAGGGCATTAAGTTTCAAGTAAGTTTCCTTAAGAAATTACTCTGTGATCCTCTTGATCAGATTTCTGCTCTAGTGGAGGGGATTTAAACTCATCAGTCCCGCTGAGGGTACTTAAAAGTCAATGCACACACATCCAGCATTGGTCATTTTGCAGCTACATGCTGACAAAATGAGGCTGATACTCAAAAAAATGAGTTGGTGACAAACCAAATAACCAAGGTACTGGGGGGGGTGCCTGGGTGGCTCAGTTGGATGAGCATCTGACTCTTGATTTAGGCTTAGGTAATGAACCTCAGGGTCCTGGGATCAAGCCCCATGTAGGGCTCCATGCTTGGCGGGGAGTCTGCTTGAGATTGTCTCCCTCTCTCTGTGCCCCTCCCCCCACTCACATTCTCACTCTCTCAAATAAATAAATCTTTAAAAAAAATAAATAAATAACCGAGGTACCACATGAGCTACAGAATTTGTTTTGCTATGGCTGTTTTAAATGCAGTTCCTAGAAGTTCCTTATCTCACCTGCTTTCTATAGGCAGATCATGATTGCGCCAAAACATTTCTGAAAAAGGTGAACTGATACATTTGGAAGCACCAAGAAAGGGTGGGAAAGTCATTCACTGTAACCACACTCAGCTATGGGATGATGAAAAATTAGGCATTTAGCAGTTTCTCTGCCAGAAGTTGGCTGATTTTACTTTCTGGTGATGTGCATGTGTTTTTGATCCTGCTATTTTGCTCAAAAAGGGTTGGTATGTTCAAAGACTAGGCACAAAAGGCCTGTTTTTGAGACTAGTGATGATGAGAGCAAGGATCAAAACGGTGACCTACAAGGATGGTCATTTTCATGCTTACGGTGATTTCTTGCCTCTAAGCTTTGGATACTTTTAAATTCTGCTGTATCCCGCAGATCCTCCAGGGGAAGGAGTGGGCAGACAGCAGTGCCAGAGACTTCTCTGAAACACAACTTGCCCCACTGGGCCTAGGGGAGGACAACAGGAAGGGAACTGGTCTGCTTCGTTTGCTCTGACTACAAAGGCACTAACCCACTGAGCAGAGACCCCTCACACTATGGAAGGTGGCCAGTGGCTTACATAGTGTAGTAAAGACTGGCCAAGTTCCCATGAGATCGACCTATCTTCTAATGGAGCATGCAAAGAAATGGAGACTCCAGTCTTGGGGGCAGGTGAGACTAGTTGACCAGGATCCAAAAATTATTTTTTTTTTTTAATTAATCAGTTCAATAGAGTGAGCTCCACAGGGCAAGATTTTTTTAACTTAGCAATCACTGACCAGAAGACTAAAATGTACCCAGTGGTTTAAACCCCTCTTTGTGTAAAATCCAGGGTGACTGCAGTGCCGGGAAAGATGCCAGCTACAGAGGCAGGGAATACAGTGCTCCCCTTGCCTCATGACCACAGAGGGAACATGGCAGTGACTACAAGTGCACTGTCTCCTTGAGGTGAGCGGGCTGATGTACTAGCTCAGGAGTCTGCAGAGCTCCCTCTTGACTCCTAATGAGGACAAAGCCAACAAGCACTGGTCCTCTTCAACCAAACTGCTCACTGCTCACACACTCTCTAGGAAAGTTCCTCAAGAAGTTCCAGAAAGTTCCTGTTTTCTCAAGAAGTTCCAGAAAGTTCCTGCTAACCAGCTCAACAGGCTTTACAAATGAGGGGGGAGACCCTCCCTGTTGCTTTCAGTATACATTCCAAAAAGAAACACACACACACACACACACACACACAGAGCAAAGCCAGAGTACGCCCTTGGTTTTGCATTGAGACAGATTTTTCATTAACACACCTCTGACTTCAACCTAAATCCATTAATCTTTCTCTATGTACAGGACGTTGCAGGAAAAGCAGGCTGGGATCTGTCACCCATGCATACACATCCCAGCCCCAAAAGGTATTCTCTGAAGTATTTATTTCATTTCCTCTAAACAGCAGGAGGTATCCTGCCTCTCCGCCATGCCTCCCCATGCCTTCGGTGCCAGAACTAGACAGCAATGTCAGGAGCAGGCTTCTCTGATGCAAACCAACTCCTCCCGGAGGAGGGGTGGGCAGGGACAGCCAGACCACTCTGTCAGCCTGACCATCCCACAGCACGAAACTGATGCCAGCTGCCCAGTACCAGCTACACTGCTCAGGTCTCTGGAACCTGCTCCTGACAAGAATAACACACCTTCACCATCAGCTTCCAGATCATAGCAGAGGTGAAGTCTTTAGGGCCAGAAAGCAGAAAACCACCAGCTTCCCCATCACAGCTACCCTCTCTCATGGGAGGGGGAGGGGGGCATTTCAGAGGCCAGTGAGTGTCTTTTAGATAAGAGATGGATCAATTCTCTGACATCCTGAAAAAGAAAAATACACATTTTTGTTTTCTTCATTTTCCTCATTTTCCGAGTTTTACATTTGGAAACGGATGCTGTCATATTACAAGAATCAATGGCAGGTCTGGAAATGAACCAAAGCCCTTGAATCCAGTTTTGCTCTAAAATACAAGTGTTTTGGGGCGCCTGGGTGGCTCAGTTGGTTAAGCGACTGCCTTCGGCTCAGGTCATGATCCTGGAGTCCCAGGATCGAGTCCCACATCGGGCTCCCTGCTCAGCAGGGAGTCTGCTTCTCCCTCTGCCCTCTTCCCTCTCGTGCTCTCTGTCTCTCCTTCTCTCTCTCTCAAATAAATAAAATCTTTAAAAAAAAATAAAATAAAATACAAGTGTTTTTCTATCAAATGATCCAAAATATGCTAATGATCACCTGCGGCACAAATTTTCAGAGAGCTGTGCACTTACCAAAAACGTGACCAAATTTGTCTCAAAGAAAGTCTCTATACACAAAAGTCACTCCGTATCTCAGCTTCCTTTTGTCCCACAACTCCCAGCCCCTCCTTTGTGCTCTCTGCTCTTCAGAGGCTTCATCCCCCAGGTAGGCTGCCCTGCTGGTGCCCTGTGCTGGGGCAGGGGCGTGCCACGTGACCACCCTCCACTGCGCAGGGGCAGCACTGACCTGATCAAGTGGCCGGCAGAAGTAGGCGAGCAAACAGGGCATTTTTTTTTTTTTGAAGATTTTATTTATTTATGTGACAGAGAGAGACACAGCGGAGAGAGGGAACACAAGCAGGGGGAGTGGGAGGGGGAGAAGCAGGCTTCCCGCCGAGCAGGGAGCCCGATGCGGGGCTCGATCCAGGATCCTGGGACCATGACCTGAGCCGAAGGCAGACGCTTAACTGACTGAGCCACCCAGGAGCCTCATAAAGAGAGCATTTTAGACAAAATCTCCAACACAATAAGGGCTGAACAGGCCAAATCAGAGTCCATGGGGTCCAATCCTCTTTCTGATACCGCAGACCCGCACCTTGCTGTCCAGCCCCGTTAGCACTTAATTCTTTAAACTATCCTTAATGGATACAAATAGCATTAGAAATTGTCAGTTATGCCAAACATTGCCTAAATAATACATACTAGTCCCCAAAAGGGGAGAAAGAGGCTTCTCAGATAATGTGAAAGTGGCTATTCCAAAGACTCTTCTTTGATAAACAGCAACTGATCTGGAAGCTGCCATCTCACTTTAGCTAATTACAAACCTCTTTGTTTCTGGGGAAAAAAAGGAGAACCTGAGGCCATTTATCAGGCCTCTCACTGAGGAATGTGGTAGCTCCTGTAGGAACACGGAGGAGGGCAGTTTTTACTTGGATGAAAGGGACAGGGTGATCAATGCTTCAACCCCTCACTGGGGTCCTACTCTGTTGCTGCCTGGTCAGGCTCTCCCCAGGGCCAGGAGGCTGGGGAGCTCACTAGAGATCTAGGAATCAGAGAGACTCTGACATCCCTTCCAGAGACCAGTTATCCCATGTTCAGGTCGGTCCTAGAAGGGGCCTTGGGACAAGTGACCTTGAGGCTCAAGGCCTCAGTTTGCCCATCTGTAAAGAGAGAAGTCTGGACCGGAACAGTGGGTCCCAGACCCAGCCGCACATCTCAATCCCTTGTGATGATTCTGTGACTTAATTAGGCTCAGGTGTATTTGGGATTTAGATTTTCTTCCCTCTTGTTGCCTGAAACATGAATCTCACAATAAAATATCTTAAATGAAAATGTTGTGGTTATTTAAGTCTCCAGCTAACAAACGAGGCTACGTGTCATAGTTTTCTTTTAAAATGACCAACTGCCTAAAACATTTGTTCATTCCCTCATTTTTAGCCTATTGTAGAGCACAGAAAAGTACAAAACAAATCTTAAGACATGAACAATTAACATAACAAAAAGTGAAAAGAATTATAATACCAAGATGCCAAAAATACTGATTATATTTCAATTACTATTCGCACTTTCATCTGGAAAACATATCCTTCACTGGAAAGTACCCAGTTTAACAGCTGCATTGCTTTTTCAACTTTCACAAACACTCCAAAAGTTAGCCAAAACTCGGGGTTGGCTGCCGTCCAGGGTTTTATTGTTATGTACTATTAGTTCATAGTGAGAAATGTGGGCTAAGGAAGGGAGAAGGTGAAGGAACAACAGGGCTTCATAATCATGTGCAGATGTGAACGTTCCTGAAGGTTTATCTGCCAGAAAATGCCTCCCATATTACTTCCATTACCTGTAGCCTTTATTAGTTTAATTAGATAATTACAAATATTGTGTTTTTAGGACATCATTTAAAGACTTAACTTGAAACAATTTTTCTTATGTCAGTGGCTGACACTTTAATACTTTTCATATGTAAAGCAAACCGGTGGGTTCTCTTTCCCTCCCTCCCCTCTTTAAGCAAGCGCTGAAAGCAAATCCACAGGCAAACCACCAGTCAACCTTCCTTCATTATGTCCACTTCTTGTCAAATCACTTATGGTTCAAAAGCCTCTCACTTTTAGTACTTCATAAATGTTGGGACATTATTTTTTTAAAAAGGTTTATGCAAACCAAATGTAGTGACATGATCCAGCACAGACTTTTCAATCTCATGAACCTGTAAAGTTAAACAAATAAACAAAAAAATGAAGGGACCAACGTGGGTTTCCAACTTTCATTTGGTTAAGGAGTAAAAATTAAAACAAACACAAAAACTACTCAATCACATTGCCACTATTTTATAAACAGGACCCCAAATAGGAGAAGGATAATCATCTGCAAATGGAAAGATCAGTCCTTTACTGCAGAGAACACAGGGTAACTTTGCACCCAGGCCTCTGAAGCCGGCAATGAGCGCCTCGCGACACACCTGGACCCACGGGTGCAGCAAGAAGCAGGAGTCAGTGGTGAGAAGACGAAAGCCGAAAGCACGACTAGCTGGCTGGGAGCAGGCACAGATGCTCCAGGTTTCCAGGTCTACACCTAACACTGACCCTACTTCTGAAGTCCCATCCTCTTCTAAAAGTTCCATATCCGGTAGATGACAAAACTCTGCCAGACTGTTACGTATTTTATTGGGATGAGGGACAGGAACAGGCAGGTCTCTTTTGCCCCTCCAGTGTGTATCTCCAGCACCCAGCATTACACGTGGCACAACGTAAGTGCTCGATAAATATTTATGGAATGAATGACTTTCCTGATCTCCACAGTATTTAGAGGGTTTTAAGAAAAATGCACTGATCACTGATGCCCGGGAGCTTCTTGAAAGAAAATACTATATGAATCAGGTTTTTTAACTTTATGGAGGTATGTACATTTGCATTATTTAACGTTTACACAGGTCTCTCTATGTGCCAGGCCTAAAGCCCTTTACACACATTAACTCATTTAATCCTCAACCTTTTGTATTTTACGAGAAAATTGTGGCACAGGTCAAAGGTCAAAGAGGTAACCTTCGTGGAGTTGGGACTTGAACCCAAGTGATCCAAATGCTGAGTCTACTATGCTGTCCAGTATGGTTGCAAAGAGCCACATGTGGATATTTACATTTAAATACATTAAATAAAATTTAAAATTCAGCTCCTCAGTGTACTAGCCATATACACTACGAAGCCACATGTGGCTCGTGGCTACCATACTGCACAGCGCAGATATAGGACACTTCCATCATTGCAGGAAGCCCATTGGAAGCACTGGTCTATGCTCTTAAGATTAGAACTCTATCGCTGCCTCATGATTTGGGTTTGGCTCCAGACGTGAAGTCCCATCTCCATGCCTAACCTAACCTAATAAAACATAACACAAAGGCTTTTTCCAATGGGGACTCTAACACCTACTCTTTAAGCAAAGATATATAAAAGCAAGTTGACAGCATCATGACCCTTGATGGATGTCCTCAACAAGAAAGCCAACAAAAAAAATTTTTTTTTTCCTTTGTTATTCTCTACTCTTCTCCTGGCAGGACGTTCCCAGAAACGGTCTCTGGCTGCAAGCTCACTGGCCCACACTTGCACCTGTCCTGCTGTGAAGGACTGAAACCCTGTATTTATGGATTTTGTAAGCAGAGTTCAGCCAGAGGGTAGCCATTCCCAAAATTCAGTTCTCAAAATATTTGCAGATATTTTTCAAAATGTACAAAGCACAGCACACAAGGTTCTTTCTGTAACACAAGAAACGAAATTTTTGTTCTTGAGGCAGCCTTTAAATTCTACGTCTTGGGGTGAGCTGCCATGAAGGTGGGGGGTTGGTTGGAGGGGGTTATGATTTCTGCCAATTCCCGAAAGAGTTGCACCTTTAAGAAAAAGGCGGTTGTTAAAGGTCAGTTACGTATGAAGGGTAACACACCAAGTCACCGTTCAATACAACATCTGAATCCAAAGGGCCGTGAGGCAAAATGAGACCCTGGACAGGTGAATTCTGGTAAAGTCAAGTCCCAGCACCAACGGGCATGACTTTCAAGAGGTAAGGAGGAAAATTTATAGGGTAGGGCAAGTCTCAAGGGAAGAAGGAAGGATCTCAAGTGGGCTTACAGGAAGACCGGGGAAAGAAAACAAATTCACAGCTCTGCTGTGGCTGAACCTCCCAGTTGTAGAATTCTGACTCTGCATTTGTTAAATGAAGTCAATGGGAGATCTATAACACAAGATATTCATCATTCCTTCTTTCCCTCTTCTAGGCCAAGCATTTCTTATGATGCTCATTTTCAGAAAACCCTAGAGGGTTCCACACAGAAACTTCAGAGGTTCCCTGAAAGGACATGCATCCGCTGGGTCAAAAGATGACTAGTTTGTCTGGCACCGCAAAAAAACAGAGGAAGCCGGTATGCTGGTTCCTGGTGGGGAGCCAAATACCCACAACGAGGAGCTGAGTGTGCACAGATGTTGGATCTTCACGTTCCACAGCACACATTTATCCCTAACCACACCACACTTTTCCTCAACAGCTATTTCCATAAACATATGCCCAATCATCATTTTCAATAGCTGAGCAGTTTTCTACAGTATGGATACACTATCAACTATTTAACCAAGTCCCTACTATAAGACACAACTTCGTGGACAAGTATTCTCAATATTTTTTTATGAATATGGCAGTACCATTATAACCTTGTCCATTATTTTCTGAGGATAAATTTCTAGAAGAGAAATCTAGTGCTCTACAGAAAGGCACTTCCCACCAGCACTACAAAAGACGGTCTATTACCCCTCTACTATGAGCAGCATCAAGCATTACAGTTAAGTTCACTACAGGTCACTAAAGTTGTATCTCACAGTTATTTTAATTTGCATGTCGGTACTTAGACTAGTGACATGACACTGAATATGTTTTCATAATCTAAATGGATCACTTATTTGGATAAGCTACTAATAACCTCGCTGTGCTTCAGTTTATTTATCTGTAAAACAGGAAAAATAATTGAACCTCTATCTCACAGAACTGTTTTGATAATTGAGTTAATGCACATAAGATATTTACAATACAAAGAATATTCAAAAATATTAACTATTATTGTTATTCATACCTTTTAACTTATTTCTGATATTTATACTGTTTAACTTATACTTTTTTTTTTTTTAAGATTTTATTTATTTGAGAGAATGAGAGAGAGAGCATGAGGGGGGAGAGGGTCAGAGGGAGAAGCAGACTCCCTGCCGAGCAGGGAGCCCGATGTGGGACTCAATCCCGGGACTCCAGGATCATGACCTGAGCCGAAGGCAGTCGCTTAACCAACTGAGCCACCCAGGCGCCCTATACTTTTTAAGATTTTATTTATTTATTTGACAGAGAGAGACACAGCAAGAGAGGGAACACAAGCAAGGGGAGTGGGAGAGGGAGAAGCAGGCTTCCCACAGAGCAGGGAGCCCGATGCGGGGCTTGATCCCAGGACCTGGGATGATGACCTGAGCCGAAGGCAGACGCTTACCGACTGAGCCACCCAGGCACCCCTTATTTATACTTTTTAACTTATTTCTGATAAGGAAGAAATCTTCCTTTGAAAAAACAGAGTTCACATCAGTGGTTGCTTTTTGTGAACACCACAGATGAAATAATGATCACTGAGTAACAAAGAACCACTGTATGTACCTGTGTGTAATTCTAAAAATGGACCTCCCTCCCCTTTGTTTAGTAATAACATCCAGTAGACTAAGGCTATTTATCTATAACATAAAAAAATACATGTTTGAATAGAATTTTTACAAACTGTATATTCTTTGATTTCCTTTTTAAATAAAATCCTGATGTTCTCAGAATTTTAAAAATGTTTTAACAACAACAAAAAAAACCCAAAGGGAGCTTGGTTAAATAAATCATGTAATATGTATATGTAGACTCTCATGTATAAAATAAAAACAATGATATTTTATACGTATATGTCAAATATGGGACAATTCTCAGATGAAATAGCAGGTAACAAAATATGTATGTTATGATTCTATTTTTGTTTGAAATCACACATTTATCTGGAATAGTATACACCAAAATGTGAAAAGTTAGCACCGGGTGGTGGTACAAAAGGCAATTTAAATTTTCTTATTTTTCTTAAGAAAACTTTATTTTCCTTAGTTTCTACAAAGAGCCTTTAATTTTTGAAACGAGACATTTTAAGTATTTGTACAGGTGGGATTCCAATGTGGTGTGCAGTTTCCTGGACAGAGCACCGCCTGGCAAGACAGTTCCTTCTTGGATAACAAGGTTCTCTCCGGCACAAACATTCTTTGGACAGACTGGGGAGTTGCACCGCCTAAGGATCCCTTGAGTTCTAAACCTGAGACTCCTGCCTCATTTTCCCAGATATGGGTCAGGGCTCTGAGCTGATTCTGTCTTTCCCCTGCTGACCAGCCATCAGCAATGCTCCAGGGCTTTCAACACTCTCCAAACTCTAGGATAAGCACACAAGGCCCCCATTCTCCGCGTCTCATGCCCTGCCACAAACCCACACACACCCTCCCTCCAGGCAGTTCCCACACTGCTCAACACCCTCTCTCACATTCTGCTCAAGCTCACCTCCTGCAAGGGCCTTCACTGTACCCTGATGCCCGTATCTGACACAGCACCCTGCACCCTGGACTACATTGCAGGCCCATCCTTGCCTACTTTCTTGACTTTGAGTGGGTTGGGGGGGATACAACAGAGTGGTGGAGCCAGCAGACAGGAGGATGGGGGTAGTTACTGAGGTAGAGATGACATAAAAAAAATAAATACAAATAACGGCACATATATAAATTACACAATTTGGTAAGTTTTGACATATGTAGACACCTGTGAAACCATCACCACAATCAATGAGCACATCCATCACTCCAAAGAGTTCCCTCATACCCTTCTGTAGTCCATCCTCTTGTCCCACCCCCCACCCCAGACAACCACAGATCTGCTTTCTATCACTATAGATTATTCTCTATAAATGGAATCATGTAGTATGAATTTTTTTTCTGTGTGGCTTTTTTTTTTTTTTAAAGATTTTATTTGTTTATTTGACAGAGAGAGACACAGAGAGAGAGGGAACACAAGCAGGGGGAGCGGGAGAGGGAGAAGCAGGCTTCCTGCCGAGCAGGGAGCCCGATGCAGGGCTCAATTCCAGGACCCTGGGATCATGACCTGAGCCGAAGGCAGACGCTTAACCACTGAGCCACCCAGGCGCCCCCTCTGTGTGGCTTCTTCATAATTATTTTGAGATTCAGACATGTTGTTATAGACAGCAATAGTTCATTCTTTTTTTATAGCTGAGTAGTATTCCATTATACACATACAACACAGTTTGTTTATACATTCACCTGTGATGGACATTTGAGTTGTTCCTGGTGTGGGGCAGTATACTACAAATAAAGGTGCTATGAACATTTGTGTACAAGTGTTTCTGTGGACACATGCTTTCATTTCTCTTGGATAAACGCCCTGGAGTGGAACACCTGGGTTATATCACAGGTCATACTGTAATTTTTTAAGAAACTCCATCATGGAGTATTCTAATTTAATTGAATGGGAAAAAAAAAAAAAAAACCAGGGGTGTCCGGGTGGCATAGTCAGTTAAGCGTCCAACTCTTGGTTTCAGCTAGGGTCGTGATCTCAGGGTTGTGAGATCAAGCCCTGCACAGGGCTCCGTGCTCAGCAAGGAGTCTGCTGGAGATTCTCTCTCCCTCTCCCTCTGCCCCTCCTGCTCATACTTTCTCTCTCTCTCTCTCTAAAATGAATAAAATCTTTAAAAAAGAAAACAGAAAACAAAAAACAAAAGACAATGAGCAAACAAGTACCCAAATGCACCAAGGGAATATCCTTTTAAAAGAAAGATAATAAATCCTTTTATAAGGGATGAGTCACTTTATAATGTGAATAATCATTCTCTGTAACTTTTAAAATTCAGCTTCACATTTGAAGTTTTTTAACTTCAAATGAGTCATGCCATATCAATTACAGTTACATAAAAATTTGCACTGTATCCACTGCCCAATTCCCCTACATTGAACCTCATTCTTTTCAGGATTTGGATGGCACCATTTAATTGCTTCTTTCTCTGTAATTCTCTACAGTGGTGTTGTGAGAAAGAGCATGACACTGTGATTATATCAGTCTTGAAGAAGGACACTTTCTTTGTATGTGTTCCAAGAAAAGACAGTAACCCACTCATGTGACTTTGGGGAAGTTATATTAACTTTCTGTGCCTTTGATAGCCACCCTCCTAGCACCCAAAATTAGATGGGAGAGTTAAGGGCCTCTCCTTTAAAAGGCTATTCAGCAGAAAATACAACTTGAGCTAAAAATAGAAAAAGCAGTTTTACATGGAAATATTCTTAGTCTAGGACCCTCTCCCCCAACTTAAACCTATTTTAAATTCAGAACAGATAAAAGCATAGAGTTTACACAATATAAAATGAAGAGTCATCTGGAACACAGAGGAAATTATAAGAAAACTGCTCTTCGGTTCTATCTAAACTTCAAAGATGGGGTTTTCTGGTAAACACTGTATTCAATATTCGGTGGATGCATTACACTGCACAACAATTTTCTAAACACAGTTTTAAAGGACTCTAAGCATAAAAGCATAATATAGCTAAACAGAGTCTGACAGCTTTTATTATTTCCATTTCTGCTCTAGTTTACACAAACCAATAAATCTCATTCTCATTCCACATGAAAAGAAAGGAAATCTACCCCGCAGTCAATTACATTTCTACTGCAGGCTGGGAGTACCTTTGCTTGAGACCTAAGACACATGCCCATGATTCCTCAGCATGAAGACCACTACGATTTACATCAATGTTACAGAAGCAAACCTTACTTGAACAAAAACCAAATCCCATATAAAATTGTCACCAGTGTGCTTAAGCTTGAAGGCATCTGCCACAGAATTCAGTCAGACAACACCAGGAGAGTAAGCAGACACCTGCAAGGAGGTCACAGGAACACATAACCTTAGAACAGGCGTTAAATAAAACTCCTTAGATCCAGGAATTCCCCTCTTAGAATCTATAGGAAAGGTGGAATCAGATAAAAATTTGAATATAATGTTAGGGGCCTGGGTGGCTCAGTCAGTTGAGCATCTGACTTGATTTTGGCTCAGGTCATGATCTCAGGGTTGTGAGACTGTGCCACATGTTGGGTTCCTTGCTCAGCGCAGAGGCTGCTTGTCCCTCTCCCTCACCCTCTCGCACATGTGTGCACACGTACCCATGCACTCTCTCTCTCTCTCTCTGAAATAAATAAATAAATAAATAAATAAATAACAAAAAGTTTAAATGCAATGATGCCCATCACAGGGCTTCTTATAGCAGCAAAAATGTTGAATACAACCTAAATGCCCAGTAATAGAGTGCTGTACAGGTACTTTACACAGCCATGAAAAAAAATGTTCAAAAAGATATTTTCAAGTGGATACAACTCATGATGTAACAAAGGCAGCACAATTATATAAAAACTAAAGTGCGGTATAATTATGTGAGTGTATGTGTGTGAGCAAGTACGAATTAAAGAGACCAGGAAGAAGTACCTATATCAAAATGTTAACAAGGGACAGCCTCAGGATTACAGGAAAATTCCTTTTTTTTTTCAAGATTTTTTACTATTCATTTGAGAGACAGAGGGTGAGCGAGAGCGAGAGCACAAGCTGGGGGGAGGAACAGAGGGAGAAGCAGACTCTGCTAAGCAGGGAGCCTGATACAGGGCTGGATCCCAGGATCCCGGGATCATATCTAAGCCAAAGGCAGATGCTTAACCAACTGAGCCACCCAAGACCCTCTACAGGAACATTCTTAAATGTTTTACTTTCCTAATCAGGAGGTTTTGTTTTTTAAATTATAATGTATTCTTTCTTTTTTTGAAGAATTTGAATATAATGTATTCTTCAAAACAAGTATTTTATAGGGTTATTTTTTTTAGACTCTTAAAGTACCACATTATTTCTCTGGAAACATCTAAAGAACTAACTATGATCACCAGAAATATAGAATGTCTGTTTTTAAGGGTCTATAAGCAAAGCCTAATAAGAAAATTTGGATTTAGAAAAGAGAGAAATCAAAAGTCAGTTACTTAAAAATGATTTCTCAAACCACATAAGTTTCAAGAAAATTAATTTTTTTTTTTTAGATTTTATTCATTTATTTGACAGAGAGAGAGAGAGAACAAGTAGGCAGAGAGGCAGGCAGAGGGAGAGGAAGAAGCAGGCCTCCCGCCAAGCAGGGAGCCCGATGCGGGGCTCAATCCCAGGAACCCAGGATCATGACCCGAGCCGAAGGCAGCGGCTTAACCGACTGAGCCACCCAGGCGCTCCTCAAGAAAATTAATTTAAATGGTGCATGGCTATAAGATACTTAAAATGTGATGTTCAAAAATTTACTTTCCATGTGACTCCTCAGGTACATATTTATTCTAAAAAATTCTTCTTACATAATGTGACCAACAATTTCCAATCAGTTCTTCACCAAGAATGTTGACCACCACCACAATTCAAATCATAATACCTAGTAGGTAACAAATTTTTTTTCTATTTAATTGTGGAGTAATCAGAAGAGAAAATATTTGAAAATTATAAAGACCTGTTAATAATGTGGGCAGTCTTCAACCTTTGAATATGGATTCAGAGACTCTTCATAATGTATGACTATGTAGAAGAGAAGGTAAACCCTCAGAGTGACAAACTATGATGCCTTAGGGATTCAGTTCTTGCTGTCAGTCAGGTTTATTATTAATAATTTCTCTGGACCCCCCCAAAATTATGAAGTATAACCCTAACTTAGGTAAAGTCCCTCAGTGTTTCTTGACTGAATTATTGACCACTCTGCATTTTGCCCTACTGAAATTTATTCTCTTCCATATTGGAGCTCAAGTGAGCTTTGAAAAATACACAAACTTGCCTAAAATCTTTCAAAGCCATCCCCCTTTATATCTGAGGTAAAACTTCCTTTCAAGGTATATAAGACCTTTCACCTTGCCTCAGCCACATTCAGCACACTCCCTCTACTCTGGCCATGACAGAACACTTCCTCCAAGCACACTACCCTTCTCCGTGGCTCTGTGCATGCTATTCCCTTGGGTTGGGACTGCTCCACACCCTGATCTCTCCAGCTAACACCACCCATTCTTTCACGGTCATCTCAGGCATCATCTTTCTTCAGAAAGCTATCCCTAGCACTTCCTATCTGTCACCTACCTGAATAAGACATGCCAATTCTGTGTCCACAGTTAAACTAATGTCGCCATTGGTTCCCTTTTCCTCCTCTTCTGGCCACTTGGCCTATGAGGGCAGAACTGCCTCATTTCTGGGCCCTGGTACCAGCACAGAGCCCAGCAAAGGGAAGTACTCAACATTCTAACTGAAGCTCCACACCCATCTAGGCTGTGGAGGCAACGGTCCAAGTTAGTCCCATAAAACACATCCACTACTGAGGGAAAATTCACATGTGGTAGATTAATCAGAGAATCCAGTTATTTTAAAGCACTTATTCCCAATCAGAAATTTCTGGAGAAAGTGCCTTGCGAAAGAACTTTCCTGTCACCATTTCTGTGATTTCAAGATTGTTCCCTTTTTTGTGGAGCTAACTGAATTACAGCACAACCAGAGAAGACCCTTTCAATATTTTTGGAAATAAAAGATCTGTCTATAAAATCTCTGAAAGTTGTTTTCTATTCTCTGCATCATCAACCTGGAAAAATTAAACAGATTCTTAGGGTGGCTCTGTGAGATCAGCATGAACGATGAATGCTGAGGTGTTTCTTATATTCTTAAAGAAACACAGTGAGAATTAAAAATGTTAGGTTCAGGGTGCTTGAGTGGCTCAGTAGGTTAGGGATCTGACTCTTTTTTTTTTTTTTTTTTAAGATTTTATTTATTTATTTGGGCATCTGACTCTTGATTTCAGTTCTGGTCATGATCTCACAGTCGTGAGATCGAGCCCCACGTCAGGATCCATGCTGGGCAGGGAGCCTGCTTAAATTCTCTCTCCCTCTCCTTCTGCCCCTCTCCTGAGCTCTTTCAAAAAAAAAAAGTTAGGCTCAAAGAATAGATCATAGGTCCTCTCCCTGACCCAGAAAAATCCAACTAATTCAAAACCATAGTGAAAATATCATTTCAAAGGAAAGAACATTTTCTGTAAATAATCCAGACTCAGTAATAATTTGCAAAACATGCCCAATTAAAGATTTCTGAATGCATGCTCTTCGCAAAAGCGCTTCATCATTTAAAACAGATCAGCTCTTAAGTCAGAATTACAACTGTAAAAATCAGTAACTTACATCTCTATATTGCCATGTATTTTTCAAAGTACTTTCAATTACATCATTTTATTTGATCCATTTTTGGAACTCATTTCTCAACGTCAAACCCAATCACTAAAAGTTCATTTTCTTAATTTTCTATTTCTAGAAAATTGGATTGTTATTTTAGCATCTGATGCTAAAGATGTAAGACAGTAACAAATGATACAAAGATGTAAGAACAATAATACTCTCAATTTTTGCCAATGGAATATTGTATACAAGTGTGTTTGTTCATGATTAGTCTCTTTTACAAATGAGTTCTCTGTAAGATTAATAACTTCATTAAAATTGAAAGTAGGAAAATAATTCACGGAAAAGTGTGAAAAATTCTGTTTTTTCCTATACAAAATGTACCATCTGGAGTTATTCTGCAGCCAAAAATATAACAAGAGATAGGCCTTTTTTTTTTTAATGGTGAAGGGTAGGAGGAAACTATAAATCACAAAGAAGCCACTAGGATGAGATAATGCAGAACACTGAAATCTGAGGAAAAGGGTCCAAAAGATCACCCTTGATGCTCACACCCAGCTTTGTGACCACGCAGGACATGTGACATGCCACCCTTTATCCTGAAGCAAGAAACAGCGCTCTGGGAATGAAAGAGGAACAGAATTCAACACACTGCCAAAAATAAAAATAAAATGAAAAGAAGTAGGTTTCAGAAAGAAAACAGATTCTAGAAAAAGGGTTTGCCTGAGGAAAGCATCACTTAGAAAATATACATCCTTCAGCATATTTCATTTTTCCCCTACCGGTTTCTCTTTTTCTTAACCCTACCCTACCTGGATTCATGTGCTATGTCTAAATAAAAATGATCTAGTTTGATCCCATTCTCTCAACCCCCATCTGCCCACCTGCCCCTCCTCCCGAGAACACAGGAACCCACAATGGAAAGTTCCCTGGAAATATGAGCTAGCACCACCCTTCTCTCCCACACACGAAAGATGAGCCAAGAGGGCAAACAACGGGGGAAGGTATTTCTTCAACAGAAGGGATTTTTCCCCTCTCACCTAGTTTTACCCCAAATTCTCATGCTTCGGTCCCTTTAAGGGCATTCCTTGGCTCTGCAGGAATAAAGCTTAATTCTCTCCTTCCTTGGTGGCATTCACATTTTTCCTGCCCTCCACCCTTACCACACCCCTTCAGGCCCACCCGTTTGAAATAGGGCCTTTCAGCAAGATGCCGCACATAATCCATCGCACCAACTGCTGCAGGGCTTCTGGTGCCAAAGGCCATTGAGAAAAAGGCTGCTAAAAACGTTATGTGGTAATTCAGTATCGGCAGGTTCTGTAGGATTAGCTCTATTCCAAGCCTGTCTTTCCTGTGTCAGACCTCTCAAATGTTTCACTCTGTTTTGCTGACACCCTACGGAGAGCCTAAATCTACCTTTCTGCCGTGATGGAAACATTCTCTATCTTCATTGTCCAAAACACTAGCCATGAGCCTTATGTGGCTACCGAGCACTTGAAATGTGGCTCGTGTGACTGAGGAACTGAATTTTTAGTTTCAGTTACCTTTAATGAGTGTAAATATAAGTAGCCGCATGACGTTCACGGCTACCCTACTGGCCAGCATAGGCTAGAGCCGTGATTCTGAGAGCAGACCAAAGGATAGTATGCAAACTCGGCTGTGTGTTAGAATCACCTGGGGAGCGCTTCCAAGTCCCACCGCCCATTTTGTACCCCCAAATTTTCTGGGGGTGGGACCAAGACATCTGCATTTTTAAAGGCTTCTCAGGTGATGCCAATGTGCTGCCAAGACGGAGAATCACTGTTCTAAAGTGTGACCATTTCTACCATTAATAGCCAATCCTCATCCAACAAGATGCCTACAAACACTAAGCTATGTAAGCAATTAGGCCAAATATTCCACTCGTCACGCAAATCAATCCTATGAGATCACGACAAATTTTTTTTTTTTTTAAGATTTTATTTATTTACTTGACAGAGAGAGAGAGAGAGCACAAGTAGGCAGAGAGGCAGGCAGAGGGAGAGGGAGAAGCAGGCTCTCCACTGAGCAGGGAGCCCGACGTGGGGCTCGATCCCAGGACTCTGGGATCATGACCTGAGCCGACGGCAGCTGCTTAACCGACTGAGCCACCCAGGTGCCCCAGATCACGACAAATTTACAAGAATTTCTTCAAGAGCAAATCCACATCCAAAAGGAATGGGCCACTAAAGAAAGCAATGAGTAGAAAAGAAGACAGCTCAAAAAGGAAAGTAGAACAGGAAGGAAAAGAGTTTTTCAAAATAACCATCGGCATCCAAAGCCTGGCTAGCCTAAGTCTTTGCATACAAATAATTTATTTTCTGGAAAGCCACCAGTTAACAACAAAATACACCTCCAAATCTGGTTCTTTGCACAAAACAGCTCTAATTGGATTATTTTCCCTTGGCTAACCCACCCACATACTATCTGTGTCTGACAGTAAGCTCTTGCCACTGTTCATTTTTTTCAACTGAAACTTGTACCTTTAACTTTTTAAATGGCAGCAATTAAAAAGCCAGTATTGGTCCAAAACCCATGTGTTGTGGCTCACTCTTCTCCGGTAGGGCACAATCCCAACCTTCTCTCACCATTACTAATTTCACCAAGTGTAACATTAACCTGGTGAAGCTTTTTCTCTGAGACTTAACAGAGGTATTATACCCAGAGTGTTTAAAAAAAAAAAAAAAAAGCAAATAGACACTCAGGTTCCCGCAGCCTCTAATCTTCTAATCAGCATTTCCCAGAGGCACACAGTGCCCTTCAGGTTTAATGCTGACAGAGTTCCAAGGCTGATGCAAAAAATTCACCAGCATTTTCTAGGCAATAGCACTGAAAGTCAAAAATAGGAAGAGGAGATTTTAATGGTAAGAGTATTTGAAGGTCAATCTTCATGACAATAAAAGTTGTTCCCTCTATCTGAGAAGTGAAATATAAATGATCCAAAATACACCCCCGCCCACCATCCCAGATTATTACTAATGTAATTCTGTCACAAAACTGAGAACTCCTTGAGTTGACCAAGGCTTCAACAACCCACTTTAACCAAATAACTTCCCTTCAAGGAGAAAGGGCTGGCTTAAGTCCATCCATACTCATAGCCAAGAAGTTCTCAGAGAGCAAATGTAATCCTTGCTGCTGTGGCAAACCAGACTATATTCCTTTTCATCTTGGCCTTGGTGGATACCCAGCAGCAGCTCCTCATAACAACTTCTCAACTGTCCATTCCATTGAGAGTAAAACACACAGACGTTTTTAGAGTTCACACAAAATTTACAATAGGAACTGGACTATATACTTTTGTCTATCTATCTAAATGTGGGTCAGATTGAACAGGGTAAAAAGTCTCTTTAGACTATATAACTAGATTGCCAGATAAATACAGAATCCAAATTGAAGATGACCTTCAGATAAACAAGGAATTTTTAGTGTAAGTATGCCTCAAATATGACACGAGACATACTTATACTAAAAAGAAGTGCTGTCTAGAATTCAATTTTAACTGGGCATTGTGGTTTCTTTGTTTTTCCTAAATCTGGCAATCCTACATATCACTGTGCTGGGAAAATCCAACTTGAGAGAGGCAAGGAAGAGACCTAGTTTTGGCATCCTCCCCCACTCAACCACCCAACCATTCCTATATCTTGGAGCCAACTATAAAAACTGTGTCTCTAGTATGAATACTAATTTGCTACCACCTGATAAACAAGTGCCCCAATGTCCTTCCTTCTCTGGTCCACAGATGCTAATTACACATAACTAAGTGGCAGATACCTGGGTACCTGACACAGTAACAGTAAATTTTACTTTCAGGGCCTTTGTCAGAGTAAAGGGCTCAGATAAAGCAAGAAAATTAAGTCTGAGCAGGTGCCATAAATGGAAGAAATCATTAGTAAATGTGATTATTCAATCAGTAAAATTAAGAACATTTGCCATGGAGAAATAATATGAAGACAGCAGAAAGTAAACTGAATATATAAGTGGTTATTATGTGAATTAAATATCCTAAATAGTCTGTTTTTAATAGCTGACTCTACTGAACAGTTATTATGTGCCAAGCAACATTCCAAACACTACACATTCTATTGCACTTAATCTGAATCCCCTAAGAAGGGAGTCTTATCATCACACCCATTTTACAACGTGAAGGAACTGAGACACAGAGATGGAGTAATTTGATAAGACTAGGGTGACCATATTTCCTGTTTGCCTCAGATAGTCCCAGTTTATGGCAGTTGTCCTGGTACAATTGTTAAAAGCACCGCCCCCCCCGCCCCACCCCTTTCACTCTCACAAACTACCCAGGTTGGACGATAAATTATATGTTTACTTACCAAAGACCTACACTCAGTAACCAGCACAGGCAGGGTTCCATCAGGTAATATGGTCCAGAAACAGAACACAACCACTGTAAGATACTCTCCCAAGTCTTACCTTCCATAGAAGAAGACTGGGACGATAGGATTCATTCTTTTTACTTTTACCTGTCATACCCTAGATTTCCTGCATGCATACAAATCCATGTGGGGTAGAGGGGATGGGGGGCTGGTAAGGGTCATGTTTTTCAGAACTGTCCTTTATCCCCCTTTAAATCATAGCACAAACCATCTGTGGACACAAAGAATTCCTCAGTCAGCCTCTATCCACATCCCTGGGCCTGGACATTTTTAAACATATTCAACTTATCAAAGTAATATTTAACCAGACCCCTTTCTACTTTGGAATGACCTTCACCTTCCTCCAGCCTAGCCGAGGCAGCCAGGGCACAGGTGTTTGCTATTTCTATTAAGATGAAGATGGGGCACGTGATGTAATGAGCACTGGGTGTTATAGAAGACTGATGAATCACTGACCTCTACGTCTGAAACTAATAATACATTATATGTTAATTAATTGAATTTAAATTTTAAAAATTAAAAAAAGAGACAAAGGTGGATATACTGTATGTGCCATCTTTTAGTTCCATACACAATGGGCTTTTCTTCTTTCCCTAAATCAAAAACAAACAACTCTTATATTTTTAATCTATGGGAAAACAGTTTTCCCAATAAATATTTCCCAATAAACATTAATGCTAGTTTGACAGCGTGAAAACAGAGAACATGAGCATTAAACTTGTAGCTTCACCTCATGTGTCTAATTTTAAAACACATCACAAATGGCCCAAATAAGCAGAGGTGGTAATTTCAGCCCTTACCACCAGGCTGTGTGGCTTCACCTGGCCTCTCTGAGCTTGTGGATGTAGTGAGATCCACAGGGTCCCGCCCAGCTCTAAAGCTTCTAATTCTATGTATTCTCTACAATCTTTCTGACCATGAGCTGCAGCCTGCAATGTGAAAACATTACTCTGCCACAAAACCTTCTAACAGCTGGTCCTCAAACGCCTGAAAGACCTGCCACAGGCAAGGGTCCTGGGAGTAGGCTCGGGAACAGCCCTGTGGTGAACAGCGATGGCTCTCATGTTTGTAATACTCCTTGATATATTAAATTTGACTTCTGTCAGCTCCAGGCCACGTGAAAAATGCTTTTTAATGTTTGTTTTTGTGATGGGTCATGAATGCTTTCTCTACAATGAGACTAAAGTCAACAAAAAGGACAAGACTGGGAACCGTGGCTCTAAAGATTTTTCCTGCCTCAAACCCTAGCAAGTCACCTTCAAAAGGCAGGTTTGAACTGGTCAGGTCTGACTATAATGGTAGTGGGAAAAGGGCCGGATAGGGGGGTGCTACTGAATTAGCGGACAGATTTAAAAGTGTCTTTCCTATCAGGAAATAATTGCCCTCTGCACCTTTTCATTCACAAAAGAAAAGACAAAATGAAAACTGAATTCTCAGCCTGGATTTCATAATTTCTAATAGAAACTGAATTCAGGGTGCCTGGGTGGCTCAGTCGTTAAGCGTCTGCCTTCGGCTCAGGTCATGATCCCGGGGTCCTGGGATCGAGTTCCACATCAGGCTCCCTGCTCGGCAGGAAGCCTGTTTCTCCCTCTCCCACTCCCTGTGCTTGTGTTCCTGCTCTCGCTATCTCTGTCTCTGTCAAATAAATAAATAAAATCTTTAAAAAAAAAAAGAAAGAAACTGAATTCATCACTAAAAAGAAAAAAGAAAAGCCATAAACTCAAAGGTCTGGGGAGTTGGTCATATATAATTAAGTTTTACTTGTGCATAGTTATGAAACAGGAAGAGCTCCTTCTTACCTAAAGGTTTATTACATGAAGTTTACAGCCATATTTAAGTGAAAACTTCCATACTGAGATTTGTTACATATGCAGGCATAAAATCCCTGGCATCGAATACCGTGTTTAAATCCAAAGCCTTCTGGTAGAGAAATATGTAATACCTCTTGACAAAAGTTGTCTTTCTGCTTCTTATCAGAGCCCTCATTTCAGTAGTGTCAAAACTTCTAGAAAATTTGTTATGGAAAGTCAGAGGGAACCAAGAAAAAATGTTGAAGCCAATAAAAAATTATGTGTTTGGGTGATCTGTTCAAACCAATTTAATCTTTTCTAACAACTAAGATGTGTGGTCATGGTTTGTTTACCTTCCTCTTTTCAATGGTAAGTTTAAAACACAAAAGCAACTAAATGAAGAAAAAAATCCTATGGATTCAACACAGGCATGTAACCAATAATAACTAAAAAAAATTCATTTGATTCATAATAGTAGAAATAAGACTCTTCAAATAATCAACTCTAGTAACAATAAAAACAAAGCTTCTTCCTAATGTATGTAATAATTAAAATGAATCTCTAGTATTTTTGCTCTGTATGAGAACAGACTAGTGTACTCCAAAGCATATTCTATGAACCCCAGGCCTAAGAGAGGCTTTGGAAAAAAAAAAAAGAATTCCAAATTAATGTAAGTTTGGGAAACACCATATATTTATTTCTCTTCCTGCTAGAAAGCCTATTAGCTTATGAAAGCTCTGAGAAGTGCTTCACTAAAGAAACCTATTACATTTTACTTAGCCCAGCATTCTTTTTTTTTTTTTTAAAGATTTTATTTATTTGTTCATGAGAGAGAGAGAGAGAGAGAGAGAGAGAGGCAGAGGGAGAAGCAGGCTCCCAAGGAGCAGGGAGCCCGATGCGGGACTCGATCCCGGAACCCTGAGATCATGACCTGAGCCGAAGGCAGACGCTTAACCATCTGAGCCACCCAGGCGCCCCAGCATTCTTTTTCTTAAAAACACATGTTAACATACTGCAAAGCTAGTGCTTCAAAGAACTTGATGGGAAATGTAAAGTGAGACTACAGCAACTACACCATTATCTATGTTTGGTCAGAAACTTCTTTTTTTTTTTTTTTTTTTTAAGATTTTATTTATTTATTAGAGAGAGAGAGAATGAGAGACAGAGAGCATGAGAGGGAGGAGGGTCAGAGGGAGAAGCAGACTCCCTGCCGAGCAGGGAGCCCGATGCGGGACTTGATCCAGGGACTCGATCCCGGGACTCCAGGATCATGACCTGAGCCGGAGGCAGTCGCTTAACCAACTGAGCCACCCAGGCGCCCTGGAAGGGAACACTCTTAAATAGAGCTATGTAAACTGGCTGGAAGTGGCAAAATAAACACAGATGGAAATATGTGAAGAATGGGGAGGCAGACGGTAGAATAAGCTTGTAAGGATGAATCTTTAAGAAAGCCACATTGGTCTACGGAGTCTTAAATTAAGCACTAAGGATCAGTGAGTTAAAACTAAACACCATTGTATGGATTAATGTGAAGTGACCAAACTAAATTTGTTTGTTGGCAAGAGTGGGTAGTGAGGATGGGCAGTGAGGGAATTAGCATCACTTACCGAGTGCCTGTAATATGCCAGAAGTGATGAGTATGTATTACTGCATTTAGTCCTGGCGCTGTGATACTTAGTAGATGGTAATTGTTGGCCTCATCTCCCCTTTGTATGAGAAAACCAAAACTCTCTTACACAATTTGTCCAAGATCATATCACCAATAAATGGCACTTACGTAGCGACAGGTGTCTATGTTGTTTTTAAAACATCATTAATCTGAATTAGTAGAAAAATCTAAGTCATGAAATTAAAAAGTTTGGAGTTTCGTTACTCTGAGGCACTTTTGTAAGAATGTGAAAATATTGTACAATCAGAAGGAGGCAAACTTTGGCCAAATGGTAGGTCCGGGCTTTCAAAGAATAAACAGGATGTTCTTAAGATTAACATACTGTTGGGCGCCTGGGTGGCTCAGTTGGTTAAGCGACTGCCTTCGGCTCAGGTCATGATCCTGGAGTCCCGGGATCGAGTCCCACATCGGGCTCCCTGCTCTGCAGGAAGCCTGCTTCTCCCTCTCCCACTCCCCCTGCTTGTGTTCCCTCTCTCGCTGTGTCTCTCTGTGTCAAATAAATAATAAATAAAATCTTTAAAAAAAAAAAAAAAAAAGATTAACATACTGTTTGCAAGGGGTGACATGGACTTTTCAAAAAAAGCTTATTTTTTTCAAATTATACAAGACATGATTATTGGTGAACATTGGAAAATACAGAAAAGCACTTACAGGAAAACAAAAGTCACAATACTACCACACTCTACAAAAAATTAAGATTTGGAATATTTCCCCTTCTTTTGTGTGTGTGTTTATTTCCCCACAGAGTGGAGATCATACCATTTAAATAACCTTGTGTTCTGCTTTTATTCCTTTATATTAAGAAGCTCCCTATGTTATTAGAATGTTTTCAAGAATAATATTTTTATCAATATAATAACTAATAAATATTTGCCACGCATTAGACTGTCACATTACTTCTATCAACTTACTAATCCTCATAAGAACCCTCTAACATCTGTATTATCACTGCCCCCATCTTACAGGTGAAGAAAGTGAGATAGAGTAGGGTTAATGACGTGCCCAATGTCCCAAAGTGAGTCCAAGGTAGACTTGGGATTCAGACCCAGGCAGCCCCTAGGTCAGCACATGTAACCACTACATCGTACTGCCTCCATAATATTTCCTCCTTTAACTTACCAATGATGGGCATTTGGTTTATTACCATTTTTTTCCTTTACAATATTATAATAGACCATGTTATGGGCACCTGAAGCACTATTTTATCTAAGCCTATTCAGATGGCAAAACTCTTACCATTCCAACAAGTTGAATTTATTTTCAGCTAGCTGACAACAGCTGTAGAAACATGTCAGATGGCTAGTATTTCATAAACCAACTCAGTACTCCATCTACCCCTGATATGAACTTCCATGTGGTCCTCACCTGTCTCTTTCATTGCCATCTGCAGCAGATTTCTGTAATGTTTCCATCTGCTTTCACACTGCACAAAGAGCCAGCTAAAACCCTGGGTCTGTTCTGTACATCCCCTAACATTTATAAGCAAATTCCGTAAATTCTTATGTCTGGAATATCTTAAATGCTAAATATTTGTTCCCAGTCTGATGAGCCGATATAAGGCATACACAAAGAGATGACATCCAATATGCAGGTATAGAATTAAGATGAATAATTTTTTAATTCAGACAATAACCCAAGAAAAGGATATTCAAGTATTTTACCTTTTGCTTTTTTATCTTAGAGTGAATGACTGAAATCTCTTGCAAGATTAAAGGAATACATACTGCAATTCAATGGATGATCTGAGGTGAAAACTATCCAAAATAGAGTTTCACAAGCAGATCAGATAATGGAGTGTTAAGTAAAAAAACTGGTGGCTCTAGCTTATAGTCCACATCTTCTGAACTCAGTTTACCAATCTGGCTATCCAAGAGTGTGTTTAAAAATCAAGGAATGTGTAAAAGAAGGGAAAGACAAAAACAAAAAAATTTAGAAATCATGGGCTCAATAAAGAAATTTTCCGAACTGTCAACAATACCATATAGAGAATTCATTTGCCATGTAAGAATGAAAAGATCAATATATCTAAAGAAGCTAAGTATCCGCCCTGAAATATGTTTAAGATACTGAAAGTGACAAAGCAAAATTCAGAACTTATAAATCTAATGACAGCAATATATAAGAAACAAAGCCATTTTGCAGGGTACTCTAAAAAGCTATAAGATTATTGCAATTAGTCTAAGTCCAAATTTCTAACGGACTTTAGAGGATAATTAAGATATCTGTTAATACCATCTTTCAAGAAATTCCTAATAGAAATTTGGTTTGTATTTAAGCCCTCCTAGAGGAAGTTCACTCACTGTTTTCATATTATGTTTAACATCTAAGTCCTCTCTGTTCTTATTTTATTTCCATTCAGTAATCTAACTATTACTTTTTTAAAAATTTCATCTTCACAGCACCTAAGCTAATAAATGAGTTGATTGGATTATCCCCTCAGGCAGCCTCCACCTCTACCTAGCCATCCCTCACCCTCTGCAGATGCTGATCATGTTACTATCGGGCTCAAACCTATACAGGACCCCTCCTAAAGGCTGCACAACCCCACTCCTACTTTTTCATCGTCCTGACTTCAAAAAACAAGCCCATTTTTCTTTTAAATGGAGAGAGCAGAATTATAAAGTAAATCAATTACAAACAAGAATCAAGTACCGCAATAAATTGCAAAAAACTTAATACGGAGTCAAAAAAGGAATAAGAAAAAAAAAAAAAAGATTCTGCAGGACAGTAACCAATGCCCTTTACTATGCTTCTACAAGGTTCTAACGTTCAAACATCAATAATTCATATCCACATGACTCTCAGACATATAAAATATGGGGCTTTTTTTTTTTTTTAGCCTTCAGGGCCCAAATTTCTATTCAAACCGCAATTAGCGAGTGGGGTGAGTGGGGCAGGGGAACCTCAATGTGAAGTCTGGGATAATGCATCACTAATTAGTCCAGATAAAACTATGCAAGATAATATGTGACACAGAAATATATTCCTACATACAGGTGCAAAAGATTTTAAGACTGCTGGAACAAAAAGATAAACAAAAATAAACCTTACTAAAGAGGATAGCTACCATTTCTATTTCTTGGTAATACATTTAGAGGAGTGATTTTGCTCAAGTGAAATGACAAGTTTCAAGCTATTCTGCTGAACTGTAGCTATTTTAAGGCAGGCCAAGGCTGCCTTAGTGCTTGTCATACAGCTTGCTCCCAATCTCTTGGCAGTTCTCCAATGCATTCCAACTTCTTATGCACAGCCTTGCTGGAATCAGATCCCACTTATCTCTAAAGACACACTAAGTAAGATGTTGCCACATTACACAACCAACCTGCCATTTATTCCCATCAGATCACTTTGCACAACATCTGACTAAAAAAAAAAAAAAAAAAATCAGACCACCATCTGTGTGGATACAGTTTAATCCAAATAATCCAACTTACCTTGGTCCCCAAAACAAGTATCAGAACACTGCTCAAACTCGGGGAAAATGCTATACTCCATTGCCCAAAAAAAGGTTGAGTACTCACCAACTAAGTAAGGAGAACTGACATGGACGGGAAAAAAAGCAAGGTCACATCTTAAAAAAGAAATGCCTTAACTACAGATGTTAAGCCCTAATCATGTTCCCACTGCCTACATCTTGAAGCAGATTATTAATCAGTGTATATTTTAAAGGATCATCAGTATTTAATGAGTCCCATTACTTCCTTTAAAAAAATAATTTAACCTAGCAATACATCCTCTAAGTCAATGTACTCTCTAACTGTTAATATTTGGCCAAAAAAAGTCCTCTTCAAAAACAACCTGGAATGGTTAACCACATGCTGCTACATTCCATTCTCGCTAAAAAAAAATCTATTTAATTAGCACATTTGAGCCTCATGCTCTGCACAGCTGCACAACATTCCAGTGATAGGCCAGCTATCAATATACCCTTTACATTAACATTACATTGAGGCTAGTTCTCAAATACAATCCACTAAAGATTTATTTCACATGAACAAAAGTTTCCTTTAACAAGAGCGTAGTCCAACGAAAATACATACTATAATTAGGAATAAAACATTCATGCAACATACACTAACAAAGTAATTCTTCAGAGCTGGAAATATATATATTATATATATATATTATATATATATTATACTAACTGACAGGTAAGAGTAGTCTTCCTCAGGAATAAGACAATAAATTAACCTGCTCCCTAATTAAACTTTCCCCCCTTATGAATCAAATGAGATTTTAAGAGCTAGGATGAAAACTGGTGTTCTTAAAGCCAGGAACACGCACTTCAAAAGCAAAATAAGCATTTCAAAATGAAAAATCATCCTGATTATCAAGGAAACTCAGAAATTCCTTTAGCAGGGGGTGCTGATTTAAAAACAAGCAAACAGGCAAAAAGCAAAACAAAAACAAAAACAAAAAACCACCTACCTTTAAAACAAAGAATACAACACAAGGTGTGCGCTGGCTTCCTTCCCGCTCAAAGGGCACGTGAATGTCTGTGCTCCAGGATCCTGGTCATCCTTGACTCCAGCCCAGGAGATAAGCTGGGTATTTACGGACAGCCGGCAGCACAGAGTTGTCAGCCTCGCTGTGAGAAGGACCAGGCCCCTCTCAGAGAAGTTACCCAAGGGATACCTCTGACCCCACTCACTTCCTAAAAAAAGTGACAGGTGTACTCATCCATTCAGAGGTCCGGATAAGGCCACATTCCAGCCCCCTGCTCCCCCCACCACCCTGGGGTGCAGGGACCACTGTGAGACCACTGTCTCACCTCAATACCTCCCCAAGTGCTAGACCCAATGTGTGCAGCTGCCTGGAGGTTCAGCTGAGATCCCTACTGCAGGCTTCAGACAGGCCAGGCACATTAACCATCAAAGCATTTCCCTTGATGAGCTGTGACTGTCCTCAAAAAGAATGATTCCCATCAAGTCGGGAGCTTCTGATGAATCCCTTATTTGGAGAGAGGAAGTCCATGTACTGCAGCTGAGCTCCAACCCCCAACCCCGATCCATCCATCAGCCAACCCAGCTGAGTTTCCCTCTAAACTGTAAAAGGAGGGTGCCTGGGTGGCTCAGTTGGTTAAGCAGCTGCCTTCGGCTCAGGTTATGATCCCGGGGCCATGGGATCAAGTTCTGCATCGGGCTCCCCCTGCTCTGCGGGGAGCCTGCTTCTCCCTCTCCCTCTGCTTGTACTCTCTCTCTGTCAAATAAATAAATAAAATCTTAAAAATTTTAAAAAATAAACTGTAAAAGGAACTGTAAAAAATAAACTGTAAAAGGTAGTTCCTTACCACAGGCCTTCAGTGTTTAAACCTGGGAAGAAGGACATTTGCCACGTTTCCTCCAGGCCCACCACTCCAGACAAGACCATTAATAATCACAAAGTACCTACTAGAAACTGCTAGAAAGGGCTTTCTTTCTCTTCCAGTGAAAGGGTGTTTCTCCCCTGTTCCCACTCCTTTCCCTAAGCACATGAAAAAACCCTTTAGCACCTTCTTCAGGAAAAGGCCAAATACTAGAATTAAGGCAGCAAAGAGGTGCTAGCAAGTCACCTCCATCCATCCAATGTCCCAAGGCTTAAACAGCTGGCTTGCATAATCAAGTAAGTATATTGCTTTTTCTCCTTGAAACAGACCCTAGATCCAAAGATAAATTTTAAAGAATTCAGCCAATACAAGGACCCTAAGAAAGTTGAGCTCTTAGTGTGTGTTTTCAACAGTTACAACCAAAACCAGCCCAGTAAAATTTAATACCTTTAAAACCCAGATTCTAATAACCACATCCATTCCATTTGTAACACTGTTACGGGGTAGCTGTTTTAAAGAATCTCTGAAATCTGAAGATAAAAGTAAAATCAGATGTTGTCCAAAGGATATGGAGATGTCCCTCAAGGGATTATTAATGCAACCCTGATGAGAATTTTTCCAAAACAAAACAGGAAGCACACATTATCTAATGAGAACTTAATTTCTGATATTTTTCCACTATAAAAATTTTTTGTCAAAGAAGAAAAGTATGGGCGCCTGGGTGGCTCAGATGGTTAAGCGTCTGCCTTCGGCTCAGGTCATGATCTCAGGGTCCTGGGATCGAGTCCCACATCGGGCTCCCTGCTCCTTGGGAGCCTGCTTCTCCCTCTGCCTCTCTCTCTGTCTCTCATGAATAAATAAATAAAATCTTTAAAAAAAAAAAAAAAAAAAAAGAAGAAAAGTATAATAAAATTTGGATTTCTATTTCTTTACCATTTTTCTTTAGCACCCCTACCACTAAAAACTGCTCACCCCTACCACTAAAAACAGCTCAGGGCAAAAGTGTCCATGCCATACCTTTAAATAAGACCAGTAATAGGATTTTATGTTTTGTCATGCTACATGTATTGACAGGAAGAGTAATAAACATCATCAAGTGATTATTTAGACTGTCAAAACTTGACATCTTTAACCTAAGAGCTGAGAATGTGGCCCTTATTTGTGAGATGAGTATGTGCACAGGGAAAAAGGTTTAAAGAATAAAGACCAAAATGTTTAACTGCATGCTGCTGGAGTCACTAAATATCTGGTAATTTCAATTTTCTTCTTTGTATTCACTTTTATTTTCCATATGATCTATAATAAACATTTATTATTTTGGTAATCAAATATTTAAAAATTTTTATGTTAGATGATTTTATGCTAATTTATAACCTTAGGAAAGTATACATTCTTCATAAGCCATTCAGAAAAAAAACTATGCAGACTGTATTGAGTAGCAGACACTGTCAAATATTCAGGGATTTTAAGAAGGTAAAAAAGAATGAATATTTTAACTTTTACGACTATTGTACTCACTATAAAAGCACTCCCATGCTACAGATTTAAAAATATAATGGAAATTGTTTAAACATCACAGAACAAAATAAATAAGCTTTGTTTTAGGGAAGCATCTAGGTTTTCCTTCCCTTTTAAATAAGTAAGATAAAAGGGCTAAAAGGGGGAGGGGGAGTAAACCACAATAAGAACATGCATTATCCCACCCCTAAGACTGATCAGCTGGTGAAGAACATTCCAGAAAAATGTACAGCCCTTGAATGTTTAGATTTAGCCTTGAAGCAAACACACTAGGACAACAATTATCCCCGTACCTGCTCTCCAAGAGGGTAAGGAAACAACAAGAAACCCCACTCAGAGCCAGAGGCAATAGCCATAGAGGCTGATCTCCTGGAGGATGTTTTTTACCCTGCTCCCTTGTGGCCCAGTTCCTACATCTTTTCCCACACTCCACGGGAAGTAATAAAATACCAAGGCTCTAACAAATTGCATATTTAAATAAGGAATGGAAACATCTTTTCAAAATTTCAGTGCTCTTTATGCCTTTAGTATTAAGACTGGTTTTCTGTAAGTTCTGGCAGAAAAGAAAATTGAATAGCAAAGGGTATATTTAGCTGATTAATCATTTTATTTATTAGTTTTTATCCATCTAAAATGAGGCTTATTGTGGTGTTAGGATATTTTTGATAAAGAGCAAGAGTTTATTGTTAAGTACTTCCAAAAATTTGGGAAATGTGGAGAGATGAAATTAGAGCTCTTCCACAATCCACATCACCAAGTGATAACCACTTTCTAAGCATAGACATATTTAATTATACATATACACTGCCAAAGAATAAATTCTGCTTATTTATATGTCATTCTGCATTTCACCCTAGTTCATCTGTTGGGTAAAAATCTGTAATTATGTTTTAATACAGATTTTACTGCCCAACCAATGGCTTCAAGTTTATGTTAAAGATCAGAAGTAGAAGGATGCTCTAGATTCTAGATCAGAGATGTCAAATGGCTCTAAAAATCATTCAGATGTTTACTCTCATAGAGTTTATAAAGAATGGAATTATGACACCAATAAACAAGGGTCAACTTTAAAGTAATCTTGAAATTATAACATCTTACTTTCAGATCACAAAGCACACTTAACCTAAAATCCTCCTCAATCAATCACTTAAAATTGACAGCAGAAAAAACCCACAAAATTCATGGAAGTAAATAGTTCATTTCTACAAGCTACATTTTACAAAGTACCAACACAGTTGGGAATCTGGGCTGTAAAACAGAACTATTTCCTCCCAAAGATGAAGGGCAATGTGATTCATTCCTGAGATTCACTTTCAAAATGTTATCTCTACAAAATTCCCCACTTTAAAAGTCTTAAAATAGCCCTCTGCCTCTGTTCATGGTAGAGATTACTCAATCATACATACATCCCTCTGTCTCACCTATGTGATAGAGGCAATAAATATCATATACATACATACATAAGAATTTCATTTCATACAAAGAAGGAAGGATATTATTAAAATTCAGTCCTCTCACCCTTAGCCTATAATATTCCCAAATGGTGAGAAACCATTAATCAGAAGTAATATAAATCTGGAGTTATTTTTATTTTAAAATTTTCACTCAGAATTTCATCTACTTTTCTGACCAATTTCAAAGAAACATGATGGTCTAATGGTTACAAAATTAGCTTCAGCAGCTATGTTTGAGTTTCCACAAGTGAGAACAAGTATGTCACCGAAGTCTACTGCCCTCTCTGTGTAAGTATGCGGTTTGGAAATACTAAAGAATCCTGGTCTTCCCCACCTTCTCAGCTGACCCAGGTTAGTGTAGAGTCAAGTTAGCATTCCATCACATCTAAATGCTCTACTTTTCTCTGAGACCTATACCCTGAAGATGCTAACTTACTCATTTTTCCTCTGCTCTTAGAGTGTACAGAAGGACAGATAAGACAATTCTTTAGAAATTTAAACTATTCCTTAATAATGACCTATAAGTGGCCAGACTTGCTTTTTTCTTTCCTTTTTTTTTTAACAATTAACATAGTGTTGCTTGCTTTTTTGATTATTAAAAAAATGGTCCTCGTGGTAGTCTATTAGATTTACTGTACTCTTCTCTATTTAAAATTTTTCAAAACTCAAAATGAGAAACTTTAAGTCATAAGAATTTCCTTTCTTACAAGAAAGGAAATCAGCCATCAACCCACCATCTAAAGCATTAACATTTTAATATATTTCCTTCTAGTCTTTTATTTACTATAACAAAACTGGACTTATACCCTATTATATAGCATTGCATAAAGGTATTTCCACTGAATACTATACTGTTAGCATTTTCTTATTTCAGTAATATTCTAACCATTATTATTTTAAGCACTATACTGAATTCCATCCTGTCCCTGTGCCATAATTTGAGTATGTCCCAACTTTTTCACTATAAATAACGGTAAGAAAATCCTTGTTTAAAAACTTCTGTCCTTATTTTTACTTATTTCTTTTAGGTTACAGAACTACAAGTGGGATTTCACTCCAAAAAATATAAACATTTAAGGTTTCTATTATATAAATATATAACCCAGTTTTTTCTACTACGTTTGTATTAATCCAAATATTCTCCCAACAGATAATGCAGAGCTCCTATTTTATAGCATCCCAGAGAGCATTATTTACCCACCAATTAAAGTGGAAAAATTAATCTAATTGTTTTGTGTTTCAAATTACTGGTGAGTTTGAACAATTTAATATAGTTATAGTTATTGTTTTCCTTGATTTCTTCTTTTATAAACTATCTGTTCATACCCTTTCCCCCAATAGTAGGATTTTATGTTTCCTTATTTGTTAAAAATAGGCTTTAGTTAGGTTTGCCTTTCCTATAATTTAGACATGGTACATAAGGACAAGTTTAATGTAGACTGAACTTAGCATTATTTATCTGAATGATGGTATGTTTGCTGGAATGTATCTTTTCTGAATAAATCAAAATATTTATTTGAAAGAAAGCATAAAATTAAGACTAAGCAAACCGTCCATGTCTCATGGTAATTAAAATGTATTGTGATAGTGGATTATCTTACTTAGCTTTAATAATCCTTTGTGATAGTTACCACCATCCAGATGGAGATACTGAGGCACACAGAAAGGTCAAGGTAGTTTGCCCAAGGTCACTTAGTCTGTACATGGAGTCATCAGGTTGTGCAACTCCAGAGCCTAAAGCTCAAGAGCCTTGCATCCAACAGCCTCCCATCAGCCACACTGGCCCTGACCTCTCAACTCCTCCAACATTATCTCCACTAAGGGTTTCTGCTGGAATCTCAAATTTAACAAGTTCAAAGACAAAACTGATTCTCTTCCCAACCAGATTTCCATTCTTCACGGCGTCTATTTCTGTCATCATCCAAATTTGAAACCCAGGTCACCTTAGCTCCTCATCCACTTAGGTCTACCTCCCATCCATTCACTCTGCGAGCAGCTGGTACAGGGTTGGGCCATCACAGCCCTTCTCCCATCTCTCCCCTCCTTCTCATTCCCTTGGCTACCACCATAACCTGCTCCCTTAACCTCCGGAACCCCCCCACCCGCAATCACCTATTTCCTGTCTCCCTGCTTTTGATTTCCTCCTGTTCCACTGTATTTTGAACTCTGCCAGAGTGCTGTGTTACTCAAATATCTTACCATCACAGAATTTTAGGGATATACAGGATCTTAAAAATTAAGCATGAGATCCAATCAACTGGTAGTTACTGCCTAGAACACTATATCGAGAATGTTACTGAGGCTCTACCTCAACTCTGTGGAAAAAAGAGTGTCATGGCTGATTTTCTGATCTGCCAGGGAGGGAGGGAATGGTGCCCATGTGCCAGGCTTTAACCCCCACTATAATTTCATCTACGTCCTTCATTTTATAAATTTAAAACTGAGACCGGAAGGGTAAATGGTTTGCCAAAGTCACATACCGGGTCAATAAGAGGTCTTTTATCTGCTGGGGACATACCGAGAATACATTCTATAGAGTATATAGTCCTTAGATTCAGGAACTAAATATTATTCACCATTAGACCAGCCCACACCACCATCACTCTAACCCAATTTCAAGCCCTGGCAAGAGAAGGTATCCAGTAATTTGTTTACTGCATCAAAAACAATACTGCAGGGTAATCTTCGAGTAGCAGCAAAGGGAAAACAGTAGTCTAAATGCTTCCTGGTAAAAAGAACTATAATTACACTATTTTCAAGAACAGGAACCTGAGCTGACAAAGGGTTCCCAGTAAGTGGTCTTGTACAGCCTGTGCTGATCAATATATAAATTCCACTTGTAACACAGCCTTTTAAAAAAATAAAAGAATAAGCCATTTATTAGCTCTTTTGACATAAAAATATGAAGGCAGTTTTGGGAAAGCATTTAGAAGAGGTCAGTGGCTCATACAGCTTAGGTAGTTTGAAGAGAAAGTAATGGCACTGTTATTAACTGAACACCTACTATGTACCTAGCACTGTACCCTGCTGTCTCACAACTGTATCACAAAGTATTATCATTTCAAGTTTGCTAATAAGGAAACTGGTTTCAAGAGGAATGAACTATCCCAAGGCCAAAACCTGGCTGTGGCCACATGGCTAGTATACAAAAGCCTTAGGATCTGAGCCCAGATCGGTTTGACTCCAAAACTAATGCTCTTTCCCAACGGAAAAAAAAATTTTCCTGCAATAACAAAATCGTCCTCACAAATCTTAAAGGACAAAAACTGATTATGACTCTACTGAAATTACAAATGACTGTTCATCAAAGGAAACCACAAGGAGTTTTTAAAAACAAACACTAACTGGGAGGTAATTTTTACAACACGTATAACCCATGGGGATTAGCAGGCAATCTACACAAAGAACTCCTACAAATCAATAAGAAACAAATCTAAAAGATAAATAGGCAAAAGCTTAATGAGGACTTCACAAAAGAAGAAACCCAAATGGCCAATAATATACTTAACATCAATAGTCAGGGAAGTGGCAAATAAAAAGCATGATGAGATAACATTTCACAAATATCAACTGGACAACATTTTAAAGTCTGGTAAATGAAGTAGTGGCAAAGTTGTGGGATTATTATAACACGTACACTCTACTAGTAGGAACACAAGTAGTACAATCACTTGGGAAAAGCCATTTGGCATATCTAGTAAGGCTGATGATACACATACCCAATTATCCAGCAAATTTCATTCGCGAGAGAAAGAGACCGACCGATAATGTGTGTTTGTATCTATCTCCACATATGTATTAAAAGACATGTAGAAGACATATTCACAGTAGCCTTTGTATAAGAGCAAAAAAATGGAATCAATCCAAATCTCTATCCACAGCAGAAGGAATAATAAGCTGTAGTGGAATACTACACAGCAGTAAAAATGAATGAACCACAGCCACAAAATGAATGAATCTCAGGAATATAATGTTAATCTAAAAGTGCAAGTCACAGAAAAATACATAAAGTGTAATTTCTTTTATATAAAATAAGAAGTTTTAAAAGGATAACCCATGAAGAAGAGCAAGGGAATGATAAGCATAAAACTCAAGACAGTGGCTGCTTCAGATGGGATCACAGAGGATCACACAGGGAACTATGAATACACGATGACAAGGTTCTTCTTCCCGAACTAGGTGATGGGTGCCTGAGTGCCCACTGATTTATGATTCTGTCACAGATCTTTTATGAGCATTATTTTGTATGTACAAATCACTTAATAAAGAACTTTAAGAAGGCAATGGACCAGAAGGGCAGGACACTGAATATACCAGGAGAAGTAACTGATGACAAAGAGATCAGAGAAGAGCAAAGGGAGCAGAGGGGGCCCTTGCACTCAGGGGCTTAGCTTCCTGGACTCTAGTTCTGCTATCTCAAAGCCAATGCCTTTTTGTCTAGGCAGAGAGGGGAGACTGTTTTTCAACTTTAGAGGTGTTCTAGAAAAGAACTAAAAAACCTGACTAGTCTAAATAAACTATATAAAAAAAATAAGGCTCCATTTAAAAATTAAAGAACTTTACAAAGTATTTCTGTATTAAATGATTTACAGCCAGTGTATCCCTTTCTTCCACACCACTTAGTGACCCAAGGGAAAAAAATGTGCCGATATTTCAGCAAAAGTAAAAACAAAAGAAAGATACTAGAAGGATATGGAGGTCCCTTGCTGAAGGAGTAGAGCAGTTTCTCCATTTAAGACGCATGCAAGCCACTTAGGGGTCTTGTTAAAATGCAAATTATGATTGGATAGGTCTGGGATGAGACCTCTAAGAATCTGCATTTATAACAAGCTCCTGATGTTGCTGTTGCACAAACCTCACTACTGTAGCAAGAGACATTATGAAAACACCTTCTCTAGCGACGTCTAAAAACAGAAGTGTGGGTGTCTCTAATTGGGGTAGTTTCATTTTACCCACCAAGATAAAGAAATTGATGATACTATTCCTACACTATATAAACTTGGATACAGGATAACTGTTATCAGAAAAATCAAGAATACTAAACTAGGTCTTTTGCGAAAAAAAGATGCTCTGAGAGACAGCAAAGACTGAAAACTTAAAAGAGAAATCCATGAGAACTTTTACTCACTTCGACAAACCTACAGAAGTAGCCTTTCCAGAAGGGGTATTAGCCCCTTCCTTATGGAAGAATGGTTTCCCAGTAGTATTAAACCAGGACTACCAAAAGGAAATCCACAGAACAGTAATTAAAGACTGATTATAATGCAGATGTTGGTCATGGCCCAACATAATTAAAGGAGTATTATCACTCTTTATATTACATATATACGTGCGTGTGAATAGCTCTAGAATTCTAAGAATATGCTCTTAAAACGAAAGGCTTATTATTTTAACGAAAACCACATCAAATAATTTCCACTCATCATGTCTGTTTAGTCCTCAAAATAGTGTTCTGCATGTAGAGTCATGCTTTCATACAGCACTCAATAACCACTCAAACTCTTCTAAGGAAATGCCAATGCCAAGTCTCTGCTAAGGATGTGTCACAAGTAGAGAGTGAGGTCTTCTCACTTGCTCCTACAACATCACAGGCTGTTGTTACTAGTCTCACCCTAAGAGATGCTCTGCACAGCAAGCCTGCACAGCAGTTTCCTCACTGTCCTAATACTTACTCTCAGATGAAGGGTTTGGTTAGTCCAGAGAGGACAGTTACAAAGAGTAGCCTAACAGAATTCTGCACCTGGTGTGTAAGTCAGAACAGCTAAACCCCCTGCGCCATCAACACAGGATATTTTTTACAACATAATAAATCCAAAATGTCTGGATAATCCATGGAAACAATACTCCCAAACATCTTTATGCATCACAGTTTTATACAACCAAAGCAACGATGAAATCCAAATTCAAAAATATTCTACATTTTAATGGCCCTCTATTAGAGAAACTCAAAATAATGCACATAAACCACACAACTTACATTCAGTTCTATTCAGCACAGCCACATAAAATCAAATGTTGGATTCATTATTAGAGATTTTTTAAAAATAAAAGTAGATATGCCCTTGCATTGAAACACTGACCTTCCCTTCCAGTTAGCATACTGAAATGCCTTTTTTCAAGTATACATTTTAGAAGAGGTGACATTTAGATGTGTCCCCTTTGCCATCCCACATTGAATAAGTGAATTGTAGAAGTGGCATTTAGAAGAGAAATTCCCGGTGTTCCCAGACTAAACAGATGGGGACACTGGGCATCATCTCCTTCTAACCAGATACCAGCCAGAGGCCTTGGTGGTCTGCGTTTCTCCACCCCCCTCCCCAGCCACATCTGCAAAAAATATGTACACAAAAAATACATATAAACAAACACAAATGCAGCCAGTTACCATGATAATCCCATTAGTCATGACTGGATACTTAACTGGGGCTACCTAAATCAATCTAAATACCAATTTACCAACAATCATGACACTTACCTAATAATCCTTAATAAAGAATCCAAATCTCTAACTGTGCTTGAAAAAGCAAATGATAAAAATAAAGCAAATACGGGTTAAAGAAACAGTTTACCCTCCACCAAAAAATATGCTCCTTTTAAAACAACTTACTGAATGTTAATATTTTTAAAAATGTCTCAGAGCCATAAGAACTAAAACACACCAATCCTTTTATTTCAAAAAATGTTTTCCTACGGGAAAAATTCATATCCTTAGTATTTACCAAAGCCAGAGGTACTGTAATGTTACCACCGTAAAGCTTCAATTAATCAACTTTTCACCTATGAAGAAATCGATGGATAGTTGGGTTGTAGTCACAGATTATGGGTAATGCACAGAAAAACACTGCGACTCCCAATACTGACTGCACCACTGCCTCCGCACACCACCGGGCCTGTCCTCCCTGCAGCCCCTCCCTAGGGCTCAGGTCCCTCGGTCGGAGATCAGATTGCGGTCCGCAGCCGCAGGCCGGCTCCCTTAGCGCTGCAGGACGCCCCTTCGTCCGAGCACTGCCCCGACCGGTGGGGCGGGAGGGGTCACCCCAAACCAGTCCCCCCCCCGCCTTCACGGCTAGGTGACCTGGTCCTCCTGACGCCACATCCAGCTGAAGCAGCATGACAAGGTAGCAGCAGCTCCCGGCCCCGGCCAAGGGCAGCCCCGGGCCTGGGTGGGGCCGGGCGGGGGCCGCAGGCGCCGAGTGGCCTTGCCAAGCCCCGGCAGCGAGAACCAGGGGAGGCTGCGATACTGCTGCATTGTGCTGCATCACGGCGAGGGCACTGGGAGCCATCCATCTTGCCAAAAAAGCATATCCCCGCCCAAATAAACCCACCGAATCCATTTTTCTCCTCTGCTGAAGCACCCCCACACTCGCCCTCTCCTCGCTCTGTGGCCCGGCTTTTGATTGGAAAAATAATGGACTTGGTTTGTATACCGACATCGACAACACTCCCCTCCCCATCTGACGGCAGACACTTGGCATCTTTCCTCTCACAAAAACAAAGGGAAGACTCCCCCGGAAAAAAAGAGGGCCGCGGGCGTGGTGTGAGGGATGAGGACGAGAGGGGCTTCCAGCCCACCGCCCCCCAAAGGCCGGCCCGGAGGGTCCCCGCGCTAGTACAAACCTGTTGAAGAGTGGGTGGCTAGAGCTGAAGGGCGGGCGCCGCCGCGGCTCCGCGCCCCTAGGCGGCTCACGCCCAGCCCTGGGAGAGTGGGGACGGCGGTGAGGGCGGGGGGCGGGCGCGATGATGGGCGGGGGGGGGGGGGGCGCCGGGCCGCCGCCTCCGGCTCAGCTGCAGCGCTGCGCAGCGGGGACCACGCCTGGCCGCATCCCCCGTACCGTTACGCGCAGAGTCGGGCCCTGTCAACGCCGCCCCCGCTCCCCACCAGCCCCGGCCGTGGGGAGGGCACCCGAGAATACAACCTCCCTGCTGCCCACTCCGCACCCACCCCCGCGCCAGGGACCGCTGCGCCCTGCAGGAGGGAGGAGGCGGTGGAGGCAAGGAGAAGGAATCGGCGCCGCTGCGCGCGATGGGGCTGGGCGGCCGCGGTGCGCACAGGGGAGCTGCGTTCGCCTCACTGCGGAGCCTGCCGCCCCTGCCCGCAAAGCCCGCGTACTAATAAGCACAGGCGACCCAGGCTTCCCGCGCCGCCCCCGCCCGGGCTCTGCAGCCTCCCCGCCCCCACGCCACTCTCAGGGCGCAGGGCAGCGGTGGGGCAGCGGCGTCCTCCCGGCCTGGGCCCGCGCCCCTCCTCCTGCCCTCCCGCCGCCCAGGAGCCCGCCCGGGAGGCAGCCCCAGTGAGTTGGCATCTTCCTGCCTAGGCCCCCACCTACCTCCCGCGGATAAGGGGGTGGGGGCGCCGGGGTCCCGTCCTCCTCCCGCTCCTCGGCGGCCGGGCGGGTGGGCCGGGAGGCGACTCCGCGGGGCTGTCCGCGGCTGGGGCCGGGGCTCACAGGACGGGACCAGTGGGCGCTGCTGCGCGGGGCTGCGCGCTCGCTCCGGGCGGAGAGGCGGCCGAGGGAGGGACTGGAGGAATCCGCAGCCTGCACGGCAACAGCTGCACTGATTCCGGGGGCTGGGCGGGAGCGCGGGGCGGGGGGGAGAAGGGGAGGGAGCAGGCAGGGAGGGAGGGGGCGAGGGGCGGGGAGAGGGAGCGCGCGGGCGCCAGGAGCGCGCATACACGCGCGCGCGCACACGCTCTCTCCCGCACACCCTCCACCCTCGGCTCCGCTCGCCGCTCCCCCCTCCCTCGGTTCCTCCCTCGCCTGCCCTCGGCGCCTGCCCGGAGCCCCGCAGCCGCCCACCCAGCGCCTGCTGCGCGCGCTAGCCGAACCTCGGGCGCGTCCACGCACTCCCGCGCCCAGGCTCTGCCCCAGCCCGCCGCCGACCTCGTCCTCTGCCGCGGGGACCCACCAGGGCTGGCCTAGGCAGGGTGGGCGCCGCCGCCGCCGCCGCTACCCGGGCAAAGGGACAATGGGGGCTTTGTCCCCACAGCCGGCGAGGGCCAATTTCACGTTTAATTTGAGGCTAATTTGATTATCGCCTTGGAAAGGGGCAGCCTAATTTCCTACGTGATTTGTGCAGCCTCTTCGCCCGCGATGTTTGCGTTTGGAACGCGACGGAGAGTGTGGAGGGAGGTTTTAGAACGTGGTTTGGTTGGTTTGATTTTAGAATTTAGCTGGTGATGCCGTATAGGTTCCGCCCAGCCTGATGAAGAGCGACAGGGACCTCTCCGTGGGAAACCTTGGGCGATGGGGGCAGGGAGTTGTTACTCGGTGAAGTCAAGCTCTTCCTCCCCCCACCCCCTTGTGAGTGCTGCTTCTTCACCCTGTGCCTCCCGGTAGCTGCGAACAGACCCTACAAGTGGTTTGTCCAACTCCTGCCTCTGGGCGTTCTGGCTCACTTTAACCTAAAACCGGGTGCTCTTCCCGAGCGACCCTTGCGTAGTGGGGTCCTTCAAGCTTCAGTACAAGCCCCCTGGTGACTTGAGGGTTTCATCTCTCCCCCTACGCGCAAACCCTGAGATGGACACCGGACGCTTAGTCGAGTTTCTGTCAAGTGCCAACGCCCCTTCTCAACCAGCTTGCCCACCCAATCCCACAGATCTGTAGAAATTCTGGAACCGCCACTGCCGGGGAGAAAAGATGGTGTCATCACCGTGTCCACGAATAGAAACGCTCTTTAGAGAGCGGAGTCTAGGGAAACTGACGTTCTGCCTGCTATGTAGGTGCCCAGCGGCGGCACTGTAAGCTTTCAGAGGGAGGAGGGGCCCTTCTGGATTGAAAAAGCCCGAAGGCTTTTCTCCCTAAAGATCTGACCCTCAACCCCTGAACTGAGAAACAAAACAAAACAGAAATAAAAGATAAATAGTTCAGATCATGCTTCTTTCTGAAATCAATAGACCCGAGGGCTGATGAGTTTGTATTTTTTACATGTATTTTTATATGAATATTTTTATGAGACAACTCAGGACCTTAAATGAATATTTTTAAATAAATCTAAATGAAATTGTTCAAGCAAAGTGAAGATGATTCTTCCTTTTAGTGCTTCGCCATCAGTTTGAATGTTTGTACCAATGTTTGCTTTTGATATATATGAAAAAATATTGAGAAAGGCAAATAATTTAGCATCTTTCTCAAAGGGTTGATCAACACCTCCAGAAAGTGAACTCTCCAAGGACAGGGTTCTTTTGTCTGTTTTTTCGCTGTTTGTACATAGCAGGCACTTAGGAGGTGCTCGAAAAATATTTGTTGAATTGAATTGTAGAGAATCAACATGTAAGTGGCTGCCCTCATTAGGTAATACAGGAAATCCACCAGGAATCAAAGTTGTTTCCCTTTCATTTATTTTGCTCCATAGCCCTCAGCACCTCCCCAGCCACAATGTTAATGAAATACCAAAGAAAACAATGGCAATTCGGGAAAATGCTTGTTTAAATTCTTCCAGTATTATTCTGAAATGGTGACTCTTAACAGCTTCCTTTATCGCAGATAATAGTACTTGACTAACTCTACATTTGCTGGATGAGTCACCTCCCTTAATTTTTAAAAATTTCTTTCAAAAAGGGAAGAAATTTCAACCTTAGCAAGGTACTCTAGTAAAGTGCCAATAAGTATTCCAAAAATGTAAAAGGCAAGGATTCAGAGTTTCACTATAAATACCTGAGTTTTCACCAGACTTTCACTATAAATACACTATAAATACCTCACAATTTTGAATTCTTACCCTTTGTTGGAAAAAAAAAAAAATCATCAACTAGGAGAGTCCAGGGTACTATGACCCCCTCCAAAAAAAGTAACAGGTCAAAGAAAAGACAATCTAAATATGGAGAGATTATTGGAGAAGGCATATATTTCTGTGACAGGCAAGAATCTAGAAAAAGATGAAAAACCTTAGTCAGTAATTATGATAACTCAAAAGGATTATTCTCAAATATCTCAGAAGCAGCTTTGTTGAAGTTCTTCCTCACATCGCAAGATGATTTAAAGGAATCTAGAACTATTGACACCATGTCTAATACTACTCTCCATTTTTAAAACCATGTGATTATATATGGCTTTGTCTCCATAGAAATAGTACTTTATTACAAAAATTTTTCAGATATAAATTATTATTTTAACTTTCCATTCAAAATGTAGGGGAAAATACTGTCAATATATATATTAGTCACTATAGACTGACTAGGTTATGATGTTATAATACACAATTCCCAAATCTCAGTATAATACATAAGTTCCAAATCAGCGAAAATTAAATTATTTCTTATATAAAATCAACTGTGGTTCCAAGAGACTCTCTGGGGAAGCTGTCTTCTACGTGTCAGTTCAGCGTTCCCGAATACTTTAATATTAAGGTTCTCCCATGTCAGTAGGTACTTCTACAATCTCAAATGTAAGGGAAGAGTATGATGGAGGGCTAAGTACCAGCAACTAAATACTTCCACCCAGAAATGACACAAGGTTACCTCCACTCACATTTTATTTGCCAGAGCAAGTCACATAGCTACACTTGAAACCAGATAATAGTACTGTCTGCCTGTTTATTTAGAAAAGAGAGAATGACAAAGTATTTCCTTGGTTACATTAAATTAACCCAATTAAAACCCATCTTTTATTGTATTGATAATAGCCTAAAATTTTAAATTCAGAACACATTTTGAAAATTTGAATAATTTTTTTTTCCCATCTCTGTTCACTCCTAAACTTGACTTCCTTTCAACTCTGAACTAGTCTGGGAAGTTTTCTCATAGTAGAAATGTTCTATTTGGAGCTTCACACATATTAATTTTGCACTGGGAAAGCCTAAAGACTTACATGTTTGAGGGGTCAATATTATGAATGAATAGTTTTTAAGCACTAGTAACACATTTACTGCTGTATAAAATAATTCATTCTTTCATTTATTCAAGAAATATATATGCCTTAATCTGTTCTAGGCTTTGAAATAGAGCAATGGGCAAAACAGTAAAAAAATCACTGCCCTCATGGATCTTCCATTCTAGTAGGATGGAAGTCAATCAATCAATAAACAAGTAAACAAGTAAAATATATGTATGATAATAAATCTGAATAACCTAAATATGTAGAAATAATATTTATAAAATGGTAAGTAGCTTCAGCTTTCTAGGAAAGAATCCTCAAATTTTCTATTAATAAAAATAACCGTAAGTAGCAATTGTAAAATGCTTTCTAGTTTTTAAAGCACTTTAGCAGATATATTTTTTTGTCCTTTTTGTTAGTTCTGCAGGATAGATATTAACCCCATTTTATAGGTTAGAAAACTGAAGACACCAGTAGGTTAAATGAGTTGCCCAAATTCACACTGCTACTAAATGCCACTGGTATCTGCTTAGAAGATAGCATTATCAGAGCTGTGTGCTTGGCATTGCATATTATTAAAAAGTAATTAGGTTTGCAAGATGAAAAAGTTCTTTATGGGGCACCTGGGTGGCTCAGTCAGTTAAGCGTCTGCCTTCAGCTCAGGTCATGATCCCAGGGACCTGGGATGGAGCCCCGCATTGGGCTCCCTGCCTGGCGGAGAGCCTGCTTCTCCCTCTCTCTGTGTTGCTCCCCCTGCTTGTGTGCACTCTCTCTCTGTCAAATAAATAAATAAAATCATTTTAAAAAAAGAAAAAGTTCTTTGAGATGAATGGCGGTAATATTTGCACAGCTATGTGAATGTACTTAAAGCCATTGAACTGTACATTTAAAAGGATAAAAAATGGTTAATTTTGTTATGTATGTTACCACAAATTTTAAAAAATGTTCTCAAAAAATAAAAATAAATATGTTTTAAATAATTCTAAATCGAGACCTCTAGAATAATAGAGTAACTGCTTTCTCACCTCTTCTTCAGTTAACACACTTGTTGGATTACACTGTTCATTCCCTCTGTATTGTGAGCATATTGATGGATGTCCATGGCACACCAAGCACATTCTGACAGTAGGATCCTCTGCTACACCTGTATTTTTCAGGTCCCACCATTATGCTATATATTTACCAAGTCATTTGGGTTTATTCCTAAATTTATTTATGCCAGTTATGACAATTGAACCTATTTTACTTAATAATTATAATTAAACAATACATCAATCAATTAAATATGAGTGTGCAGAGAGACTCCTTTCAGTGATAAGTAACTTGCATATTTTTAAACGTCTGATTAAAGCCTAAAAATATTGCCATCAAATTATAGGTGGGCAGGATAACAATAAAATTTAGGGAGGAATGGAAATCATAAAAACCTTGAAATATCCAGAGTCAAGTTGCTTTGCTAGTGTCTTTAAGTTCTTAGTCAACTTAAAAGAAATCAGAGTGTATCAGATAGCTGTGGCTTATGCAAAGACAAAGTGGTCTTTCACTCCATAAACATGTTGGAAGAAACCCTTTGACCATCAAGAGATTAGCAGGGGAACATACATTTATAAGTTTCAAGTAAAGTAAAATTTTATGTCTCTTTCCAGATATAAATCTATTGTTTTTTTCAAAATGTGTCTCAAGGATTAGGCAACAAATTATTAGATATGGCGCCAAAACCATGAGCAACAATGATAAAAATAGACAAACTGGACTTCATCAAAATTTAAAACTTTTGTGCATCGAAAAACATTATTAAGAAAGTGAAAAAGCAATCTAGAGAATAAGAGAAAAATATTTGCAAATTACACATCTGTTAAAGGTCTACTATCCGTAATATATAAAGAACTCTTACAACTCAACAAAGAAACAACCTAATTCAACAATGTGCAAAGGACTTAAATAGAATTTTCTCCAAAGAAGATATACAAATGGCCTTTGAGCACATGCAAATATGTTCAACATCGGTAGTCATTAGAGGAACGCAAATCAAAACCACTCTGAAATACATTTCATACCCACTAGGTTGGCTTTAATTTTTTTAAAAAAAGAAAGAAAATAACAAGTATCAGCAAGAATGTGGAGGAATAGAAGCCTCATATATTGGTGGTGGAAATGTAAAATGGTGCAGATGTTATAGAAAATAGTTTGGCAGTCCCTCAAAAAGTTAAATGGGATTACCATGTTACCCAGCAATTCCATTCCTAGGTATATGCCCAAAAGAACTGAAAACAGGTACTTACACAGTTGTACACAAATATTCATAATAGCACTATTTACAATAGTCAAAAGTGGAAACAACCCAAATGTCCATTAATGCATGAATCAAAATATGGTATATACATACAATGGAATAGTATTTAGCCATAAAAGGAATGAAGCAATGATGTAATGTTACAATGTGGGAAAAAAAATAACAGACACAAAATGTCACTTATTATTTGATTCCGTTTATATGAAATATCCAGAATAGTTAAATCCATAGAGATAGAACATAGATTGATGGTTACCAGGGAATGGGGGAGGAGCAGGGAAGAGGATGGGGTATAACCACTTAATTGTTATGGAATTTCATTTGGGGGTGATGAAAGTGTTTTAGAACTACATAGAGGTGGTAGTTATACAACATGATGAAGATACTAAATGCCACTGAAATGTTTGCTTTAAAATAGTTTTATGTTATCTGGATTTCACTTCAATTAAAAAAATATAATTCAAAAGTGAAAGTCTTTTTTATTCCTCATTTAACATCATTTTTCAATAACCAACCAACCACTTGTCACATCAGGGAAATGGGCTTCTGCATGTTCTTTTTTTGTTTTTTTTAGATTTTATTTATTTATTTATTTATTTATCAGAGAGAGAGAGATTGAGAGCAAAGCAGGGGGGGCAGTGAATGCCAGGCAGAGCAGGCAGAGGGAGAAGCAAGCTCCCCAAGGAGCAAGGAGCCCGATGCAGGACCCCTGGGATCATGACCTGAGCCGAATGCAGCCACTTAACCAACTGAGCCACCCAGGCGTCCTTGCATGTTCTTTAAAACTTTCCTATATGCTCCTCTTGAAAAAGGGTTTGTCACAATTTACCTCTCATATACAAGCTGATTGTTCTACTTGTCTATTTTCAGACAGCTTGATTCTAATTATCCCACCACAGAAATATAAAAGTGATTCTGAGTCTTTATTGTTGGGAACAAACAAGAAATTGGGGGAAAAAAAAAAGCTGCTGGAACCTCCCTTTGTCACGTACCAACTGAGAATGAGGAGGGGAAGAGCCCTGAGTGTGATGGCCCTCCGTAAAACATAGCACACTCTTTCTTCATCTTCTCAGCTGCACTGTCCCATATAGTAGCCTCTAGAAATATAGCTGGAGTGACAGGGAAACTGAATTTCTAATTCTACTTAATTTTAATGAACTGAGATTTAAATTTAAAAACTGGCTCTTGGTTTCAGTTATTAGAAAATTTTTAACTATGTTTGGAACAACTTGCATATTTGAATCTACTTGCTTTAACTGTAAATTTTGTGAAATCTACATACACACCAGATTCAAAGACTTGGTAAAAAAAATGTAAAATATCTCAATTTTTAAAATATCTATTATATGTTGCAATGATATTATTTTGGATATAATGGGTTAAATAAAACCTATTTTTAAAATTAATTTCACCATTTCTTTTTATTTGTTCAAATAAGGCTATTGCAAAAGTATTAAATTACATACATGGCTTACATTCTATTTCTATTTGACAACTTTGTTCCAGACATTGTCAATGGGGACTCCAGTAATTGGAATCCTCACTATTTAGACTCAGGAAAACTGAAGAAAAGCAACTAGAATTTGGAATACGCTACCAAGTGAGAATCCAAAGTGGAGTCAAGTTTCCAACTTCCAGGCTTTCTGTAGTGCTTCTATCACAATGGCCTTGGTATCTGTGGGTAGCAAGCCATGGTGCTCTTTGTGAGCAGAAGGTAGACATGGCTAATATTTTCATGACTGGTGTCATTCTTTTGGAAGTCCAAAGATGACCTTGGCAATAATAGAGGACCATTGCCTCAAGATAACCCCACCCCACCAATGTGACATAGTTTGCTGTAAAGGATTCCAGAGGTAGGCTAGATTCATGCCTAGAATTCATTCAAGAAATTGCAGAAATTCATAGGCTGATGGGTGAAGAAGAAAGAGAAAAAGAAAAATCCCTTCCCCACAGATGTCAGAAAAGTTTGACATGCCACTGGTTTGAGGAGAAACTATTCTGTCTGGATTGAGTGATTAGATCTTGTCCACTTTGCCCCCAATTATATTTCCGATGTTGGAGTATCCTCAGTGGATTCTCAGTGGGTGGGGATGCCCACTCACAGCATAAATGCTATGTCTCATTCTCAGGGCATGACAATGAAACACTAAAACTATCCAAACATCTGCTGTGGAGGCAATGAAATTCTCTCCTTGCTTGCTTCTCATGGTTGGTATGCTGGTTTCTCCTTTAGGGTTTTTTCTTTTATACACAGGCTAGACCACACAAGAGTTCAATTTTAATGATAAGCATTTATATAAGACTGAAATTGGAACCTCAAAGAATCACAAAAAAGAGAAAATACTGTATTTGCTCAATTTCAGTTAGTAAGCATTCCCCCCCCAGATGAGATATGAAGTATAATAAAAAAAAATTTTTTAAGTAGGCTCCAAGCCCAACACGGAGCCCAATGCAGGGCCTGAACTCACCACCCTGAGATCAAGACCTTAGCTGAGATCAAGAGTCAGTCGCTTAACCAACTGAGCCACAAGGATGCCCCGAAGCATAATTTTTTGTTACTGTTTTAGCACTGTTATTTTTGTCACTCATGTATATCTCTAGGCACTTTGATAAGTACATGTCCTCATTTTATTATTACTTATATCTGTTTGTTTATTACAGGTACTCATACTATTTTACACCATTCTACCAATGAGGAAATTGAGGCTACAAATCAATTGGATTAGTTGTCTGAGGTCTTACAGCTAGTAAGTGATGAAAACAGAATTCAAACCCAGATCTGACACCAAGTTTCTAAGTTTGTTTCGAAGTCTGAAAAAGGGAAATAGGATCTTTTTAAAAATAGTGCCTGGAAAGTATTCAGCACTTTTTTATTTTAATTTATTTATTTGAGAGAGAGAGAGAGCGAGAGAGTGCATGCACGAGCAGGGGGGAGGGGTAGAGGGAGAAGCAGACTCTCCACTGAGCAGGGAGCCCGACGCGAGACTCGATCCCAGGACCCCGGGATCATGACCTGAGCCGAACGCAGACGCTTAACCGACCGAGCCACCCAGGTGCCCAGGAAATAGGATCTTAAGATACTTTTCTTACTAGCTTTAAAAGCAAACATAATGACTCAAAATATGGGGTTAAAGGTACCCTTTTTTTAACCGAAATAATTTTAATAAAACTTTAAAGAGACTTTTTTAGGTGAAGCCTGTAAGGATGTATCTAAGTTTGAGGAAGTTTTAAGCACCTGGATTCTTATGTGCTTATGTTTCAAAGTTCATTCAACTTGAAAGTCATCGGTTTCTTAACAAGTGCTGCCAATATGAAATAAGAAAAAATAATTGAAACAGAAAATCCCCCTGTGTTTGTTGAACAGAGCGGTATTGTGGTTTGTTTTTTGAAAGGGACAGGAGATGGGGCTACATAGTGGTGGGGGTGTTTGTTTTTATGAGGTCTGCTTTGAAAAGCTCTCCTGAAGCCTTCCCAGGAGCAGCCAAGCGGGAGTGCTGGGGTTGATGCCATATACGCTAAGTGTGGGCCTACCTCAGCTGCAAGTAATTTAATCTCAGGATTCTTTCCCAACGGGACCTTGGACAAAAGCAAGCTGAGAATGCCATACATTGGATTTCTCATTGCTGTGAGACCTTGTGGTAGAAACAAAAAATATTTACAGGTCCAAGTTTCTTAAGGTGGTGGGCTACCTAAATTTGAGAAGAACGTGGGATTTCACCTATTGGGAGGAAGGTTTATGCTCTCCGAGGGGTAGATTCTGTGGGCAAGCTGGAAAAGTTATTCGGAAGTATTCCCTGAACTGTGTCTTAGCTGTTGGAGTGTAGATGCTACCTATCATCTTTAACCATCCTTAAAAAGAGAATCAGAGCCTTCTCTGATTCCTCTGTTCCTCTGTTTATTTGCCTTCCAAGAGGATTTGAGAATTTGCTAGGCTGCCCCCTCCCTTCCTCCTCAACAGAATTCTCCAGATCCTCCAGAAAGAACACCCCAAGACCTTTCACATGACCTCCGGCTCCATCCCAGTTGAGTAGAAACCTCTGGTTGCTGAGCATCTGCATCAGGTGGCATGAACTGGGGAATCAAGATGGCCAGCTTGAGAAGAAAACTCCAAGAATACCCAAACGGCCAAAGTTTCACCTTTCCAATGACAAGTATGCCATAGGGATATTCCAGCACAAAGCAGCAACAATAAATTAGTACATCATTCCTTAGTTCAGCCTGAGCCTCAATAAAAACTGCAGATAAACAAATAAGATAAATATCTGTTTTTTGCTAAAAATCATTGTCACGTTTCTTTTTTAATTTTTTCTTTCACAAGCAATACATTCACATAATTAAAAAATCAAAATGGTAAGGATGCCTGGCTGGGCTCAGTCAGAAGAGCAAGTGACTCTTGATCTCAGGGTCATGAGCTGGAGCCCCACATTGGGTGTAGGGATTAATAAATAAATGAATAAATAAATACTCAAAATGGTATTAAAAGGAATGCATTGAAATTCTCACTGTCACCCAGGCCCCACCCACCCCATACCCCACCCCATTTCCTATAGGTAACCATTTTAAAATTTTCTGCTGTCCTCTTCCAGGGCACCTGCCCAGTGTCTGTTTCAAGGCATATATAAACAAAATCAAATATATATTCTTATAATTTCTCTTTTTATCATACAACAGGGAACATTCTACAAACACTGTTCTGCACCTTGCTTTTTTTCACTTAATGCATCCTAGAGATCATTCCTCATCAGCTTTCCTTATTTTTTTTTGTTGTTGTTACAGCTGCATAATATTTCATGATACACCACACTTTATTTATTTGGGTTGTTTCAGTCTTTTGCTTTTATAAACAGTGCAGCAGGTGTTTCTGATCAGACATTTCTGGCTCAAACTTTGTTCCTTCTATTTTCTTGATGTTACACAGGCTTCTAGATGGCTGCCCAAGGGGTGTGTACTAGACTTACAGAAGGGTAGAGATAGAAGAGGCTTTAGAGCTGGCTTAATCCAACCGACTGTTTTAAGAAAGGGGAAACCAAAGCTCCTGCAAAGCGACTTGCCCAGGGTTACAGAGTGGTTGGTCTGGGACCAGAGTCCATGTTTACTGATGCTCAGCCTGAAGTTGTACCTGCTAGATCACACTTCTGGGTGCTGGGTACTGAGTGTGTGTGTGTGTGTGTGTGTTGCTCCTCCAGGAATATAAAACTCATTGAATGCAAAGTCAAACATGGCCAGAGCCAGGAGGAGATCACAAAGCCCCTTGGAGCCGGGGAACCCTGCAGCAGGAAGTCATGTGGTTAGGCTTCACCAAGGAGGTAGCATTCATGGCAGGCCTGCAAGGATGGATAAGATTTCACCAGGAAGAAAAGATGCAGAAAGGCAAGAGCACAGATGTGGATATGGGAAAACATCAGGTATCTTTGGGTAGCAAGGAGCCTAGTATGGCTGAAGCATAGTGTATGATTAGAAAGTGAGACTACTGGGGCGCCTGGGTGGCTCAGCCAGTTAAGCGGCTGCCTTGGGCTCAGGTTGTGATCCCAGGGTCCTGGGATCGAGCCCTGCATTGGGCTCCCTGCTCAGCGGGAAGCCTGCTTCTCCCTCTGCCTGCCACTTCCCCTGCTTGTGCTCTCTCTCTCTCTGTCAAATAAATAAATAAAATATTTTTAAAAAAAAAGAAAATGAGACTACTAGTAGCTTTATTTATTTTTTTAAAGATTTTATTTATTTATTTATCTGAGACACAGACACACACACACACACACACACACAAGTGGGGGGAGGGGCAAAGGGAGAAGCAGACTCCCTGCGGAGCAGGGAGCCCGATGTGGGGCTCCATCCCAGGCCCCTGGGATCATGACCTGAACCAAAGGCAGATGCTTAACTGACTGAGCCACCCAGGTGCCCTACTAGTAGCTTTAATGAGAATATTGAACACTTACCCTATGCCAGGTGTTATTCTTAGTGCTTTATCAATATTAGCCTTTAATCTTCACAACCTGTGAAGCAAGTACCATTGGTAAACCCATTTTACAGGTGGGGACACTGAGGCACAGAGAGAGTCGATAACTTGCCTGAAGTCATAAGTCACACAGTAAGATTACATTCTACAGAGTCTGACTCTAAAGCAGTGTTGACACTTCCCCATGTTCCTGGGAGATGAGACTGGAAAAAGATAGTCTTATTAGAGAGGATATTGGAATGCATGTTGAAACACAGAAAGATTTATACTACCATGTTTGTAAACAGAAGGAAATAAATGTTTATTGAGCATACACTCTATCTTCAAAAAAATCATGTAAGATAGATATTATTTTCCATATAATTCAGATGGGGAACCAGGCTTCCGAGAGGAAAAGTAACTTGCTCAGACTCTCAAAGCTGTCAGGTGGCAAAGGGAGCCTCTGAGGCCCGTGTCTGAATGAAAGCCAGTGCTTGTGACAGGCTGACGTTTATCCGAATGTAGCCCACACAATTCTAGTGCATAGCCTAGAGGGGCCTGGCATTTGTGGTCAACTAAGCTTGGGAAATGCTAAGATAAACAAAGTTAGACCTTAATTTAATTGCAGATTTTCTCAGAGATTTTTTTTTTTTTAAGATTTTTATTTATTTGTCAGAGAGAGAGCACAAGCAGGGGGAGCCGCAGAGGGAGAGGGAGAAGCAGGCTCCTCACTGAGCAAGGGGCGCGATGCGGGACTCGATCCCAGGACCCCTGAGATCATGACCTGAGCCGAAGGCAGATGCTTAACGACTGAGCCACCCAGGTGTCCCTTTTCTCAGAGATTTTAATGTACTTCCAAGCTTCATAAACCACCCAAGAGGTAGATGTTACATCTCACATTTCCAAAACAAATCTTACCACGATTCTCTCCTCTCCCACCATTCCCTAGCTCTTTGTTCAAGTCACACTCAGTGGAAATAGTGCTGGGAGGTATACCAGTTTGGGAAAGGCTGAATAGAACATACCAGAGAAAGGAAGGAAAGCTGTGTTTCCTGATCAGCTGAGCATACACGCACTGTTTACAGATCTATAATGTTAAAATATGAAGAGCACTGGGATCTTCCTTTCTGAGGACTGCACAGAAGTTATCCAAACTTCCATATCTCAGAAAACTGATTTGTTTTGTTTTGCTTTGGTTTTGGTTTTTGTCCTTATTTAAGTATCAAAATGAGAAAACCGATTTCATTTCTAAAGCAGAAATCTCCTAATTTCTATTCTAATTCTTTCACACCCCAAGGTAAAAATGTTGGGGTGTTGGGAACCAAAAAGTATATGCTGGGCCATGCTTTTTAGGTTATGCCTGTGAACTTAATTTCTGATTAGCTGGTGGTTTAATTTATAATCTGATGTTACTATCCTATCACCATAAAAGAGAGTATGTTCAAAAAGAATACCTTCGGGGCACCTGGGTGGCTCAGTTGGTTAGGGTCCAACTCTTGATTTTGCTGGGGTCTTGATCTCAGGGTTGTGGGATTGGGCCTCTCATCGGGCTCCACAATGAGCGTGGAGCCTGCTTGGGATTCTCTCTCTTCCTTTTCCCCACTTCCCCACCTTGCTCCTGCGCATGCTCTCGGTCTTAATGAATGAATGAATGAATGAATACCTTCCCCCCTTCCTTCAAATTGCCTCATGAAATGTAAAATTTACACACACGGCATGGGTAAACCAAGGAAAACCTTTGTCTCTAAGAAAGGATTCTGCAAATCTTAAACACTATGTGAAAATAATATTATTTTACTGACTACAAATTCTGCCTGTCAATTATCCAAATGTAGCCCACACAATTCTAGTGCATAGCCTAGAAGGGACTGGGAATTTTTGTAGGCAATTATTATTACATTTGATAAGTTGAATGGAGCTTCCTTTTCAATTCTAGGAGTATTTTTTTAATTTGTGGGAGGATTATTAGAATGGCCAGAAATGCTATCGGTGTTGGTTTTATTACCCCATAAAATAACCCAACTGTAAGAATGAGAGGACGAGTTCATAACACTCATTCTTATTTTGAGAGCTGGGGTGTGGGTGGAGGCTTAGATACAACTCCAAGTGCTTGCAAAAACCTGGAAAATCAGTAGGAGTAGTGTCATTTCATACTTTTGGAGATGTTTGATAGGGGTCTCTTCAGATACAGACAAGATTAACTGTTGGATATTTTTCCTAAGAAAGTTTTTATAATAAAGTACTTTGCTGAGCTGCTGTTTCTCTAAAACTTAATTTTAATGACTCAGGCTGTGAGTGAAGTACAAACTTCCTCTTTTACCACTGCACTCTGACTGGAAGGTAGAATATTCAGGAATAACCATCGCTCCTGTTGCCCTACGTCTATAGGAAGAGGAACCCAAAGGAAAAACAAAAATAAAAAAGATGTATTCACTCATAATCTTTCTTAGGCCAAAATGAACAATATATAGATACAAATGCTAGTGAAACACATTGAAAATTGAACAGCACAGGAAAATTGAGAATGATGCTGACTAATTGCCATAAAATACAAATCCATCCATAATCTAATGAATTCAAATATCTTCTTTCTTTTGCATATCCTATAACCCAGTCATATGCATTGCGATGTTTCTCAAGCCTGGGCAACAGAGATCCCCAACCTATGAAACATACCAGCCTCATGAAAAATTCTCATCTTAGGAATCACTGGAATTGGGATTCTGTACTACTCTAGTCGCTTTCTGGTTTTGGAATTGGGTAGGAAATATTGGGTGAAAGGAAACTTGAGATGGATGTCCTGAATTATAACCTTGGCACCACCCATCCTATGAGCTCAGACAAATGACTTCATCTCTTGTGCCTGTTTTATTATCTCCCATTCCTATTCTCGTTCTTTCATATCCAAAGGTACATGTCATCTGAAGCCTTGGGCACTTTGCATTATAAATCAGGAACAAATCCAGGAGGGAGAAAGAGCGAAGGAGACAAGTACCTGCTTAGGAACCTAAGTTTCTGCATAAACTTGGTATTTGAATTTTATTAATGGTGTTTCATGTTCTGGACCATTCCTTACACATTTATACATTTTCTCCTGGTCCTCGGAAAACTAAAGTCTCTGTGGAACATTCCATGAATGATCATCAGCATTACGTTCCACTAAAATAACTGGGACCTATTTATAAACCACAGGAAATTGTTCTTGCTCAGGGTACTGTCTGAATAAGTAATTTAAAAAATGGAAAACGCTGTCAGTCATCCATATGTTTTCTCTATTTATTGTTTCCCAAACTGGCCTTGAGCGTTCCTATCTCCATATCTTTGTTTAGGCTCTCCCCACAGTTTGGAATGCCTTCCCCACTCACTCAAATCCTCTCCTCCTTTAAACTTCTCCACAAATATCACTTTTTTCAGGTAGAAATTTCTATAACTTTTGACGTGGCTCCTTTCCCGCTAAAACCCAGGAATCTTTTTTTTTCCCTCAAATCTGTGAGTCACTTGTACCCCCAACACATCACTCAGCACTTAAGTCCCACCCTATTTTGTTTTCTCCTTTACAGCATTTCATAAAACTGGAATTTCCAGAGAGACTGTGAACTCCTTGAGGAGAGCATCCTGCATGATACAGCCAAGGCAGTATCTGACACAGAGCTAAGAACACGGACAGTGCTTAGTGTGGTTGATATAAGGTGGTGGTTTTCAAAAGGTCTGAAGCCAAATGAAAGAAAATCCCAGAAACCCTATGTGCAAAATAGACAAAAGTTGACCTAGGGTGGTAGAAGTTGGGGTTAAGGTAGGTATACTGGCATCCCATAAACTGGACCCCATTCCCTACCCTCTCTGCACAGATGCTGGACCATCCCCACAGTTCCCGAAGGCTGGGAACCTAGCCTTCCAAGTACATTAGCGGCCTCATTCCATTCCTTCCAGGTATAAGCATAGATGTATCTGAACTGAGCTGTTAGGACTCTCCAGTGTGCTAATGTTACCCCCTCCCCAAAATGTGTGCCTTCTCATGGAATTTTTCTAAAAAGAGCACCTCAACCAGATGCACAGATCCCTAACCAGTCACTTGGAAAACTCAGTATGGCTGATCATGGAACAGACTTTGGGCACTATTCCCCACTTCTTACTGCCCCAGCATATTCCCTTAGGAATGCCTGTGTGTTTGAAATTCTGGAAGTCCCCAACAGTACTTTCAGTCCACACAAACATACTCTTCCCCATAAGCAAAGTTTTCTTTTCTCCTTCATACTCTCAATTAATGCAAGGCAAAAGAGTAAACAAAGTTACTGGTGATACTTTTTTTTATTGAGGTAAAATTGACATATAACATTATATTAGTTTCAATGTAATGAAATTGTAATGATTTTATACAAATATATACTGCAAAATGATCACCACTAAGTCTAGTTGATATCTGTCATTGTTCATAGTTACAAAAATTTTTTTTCTTGTGATGAGAACTTTTAAGATCTATTCTCTTAGCAATTTCAAATATGTAATACTGTGTTATTAACTGTAGTCATGCTGGTGGTACTTTTTTTGTGCTATTTTTAATGACTGAAACAAAACAGATCTAAAACTGCAGCTTCTGGAAGAGCTATTTGTTCTTGCTGGTCTTGTACCTCCCTTTGAACTTGACCGTGGCCTCTCGTCAGGCCTTGCATTTAAGGGCAGGGTCTCAGAAGACATCCTTGTTGATAACGGTTTTGTCCAAGGGGATATCCACAGAGTACCTTGTGGGCATGAGTGATCGTATTATAAACTTTTGTAGAGGACTTGATCTTTGACCTCATGGCCATTTTCTTCTTACTCGTGGCAGCTGTCACTTTGTGGGAAGAGCGGTCAATTCCAGCCACCAGAGCATGGCTGTAGGGATGGTCTGAGGTACCGTCATCAATATTCTTCATGATGACTGCTTTGCATCCGGAGTAGCATCCAGCCAGGACCAGCACAACCTTCTGAGGTTTCATGAACTTGCCCATCTTGATACCAGCCTCTCAAGCCTACAGCAGAAAGTACTCTGGTGGTACTTTTAATGGCACAAGACACATCTCGTTCAGAGCACAGGAACAGAATGAAGAGTGGCTGTACCCTCCACTCCTTGGCCCTGGAATCATTGTAGCCCATCCCACCCCAGCGCTGTACTGCACTCTGCCAACGTTGACCATTACAGCTGCCTGCTCTCCCTGGCTTCACACGTGCATTCTTTCTCCTCCCTTGATTTGTCAAACATGCTGATTGGACTAACAATGGGTTTGTCCTTGACTTTACATCCTGTTGACCTCTTTGGATGTGGGGATCCAGTTTTCACTTCAGACCTAACTCAGACCCTAGCGCTCTTAGTTTTGTTCACAGACCAGTGGCTTTTCCAGGTCCACCGATCCTAGCCACTTCAGCCACTTCAAAACACCAGGCGCTGCCAACCACACGTGGCAAGATGCACCTGCTAGCTGGAATCTGGGGCTGTCTTCCAGAGACCCTCTTGCCTGGTCCTGACTTGCCTGTGCCACAAGCCCACTTCTGTTCAGATCCACACCCTTAACTTAGCAGCTCCAATTTCAGTAGCCTCCTGACTCCACCCTGCATGTGCTCTTCCAGATATTTAGACTCAGATTACCTCTACAGACTTTGGCCTTGGGCACCTTTGTGGCTCCCTGTGCCCTCTCAAGCCCTTTGCCTGCCCTGCCCCTCCAGTACCTGGCCCACCGCAAGGAGAAGTCACAGGGTCACCACCACTGTGGGACATTCCACTGGCCCGTGAGGAGCGGACACAAGCCAATCAGGAGAATTGTTTTGCTGATAAACCAATCAGGGAGAAGAGCTTTTTGATTTTCTGAAGTCTGCTGTGCAGGTCAGGAGATGATTCTCAGAGAGAGATATAAAATGGGGAACGTCAATCCGGAGTCTCGGTCCAGTAAGAAGGAGGTACACACATTTTATAAAGGAAAAGTGATTTAATCATTCTCTCATCATTCTACCAGATGGGATGAGTCCTGCTGGGAATGTATTGTGAGGAAATGTTTATCAGGAAGAGAAGTAAAGGACTCAGGACTCTTGTTATCCATCTTCCATAAGCAGTCATTTCTTTTTTCTTTTGTATTTTTTTTTTTTAGGGAGAAAAAAGTGTTGGCTTGAACTCCTCATGCTTTCTTTTTTTTTTTTTTTTTAAAGATTTTATTTATTTGTCAGAGAGAGACAGAGAGCACAAGCAGGGAGAGCGACAGAAGCAGAGGGAGAAGCAGGCTTCCCGCTGAGTGGGGAGCCCAATGCGGGACTTGATCCCAGGACCCTGGGATCATGACCTGAGCTGAAGGCAGACGCTTAGCTGACTGAGCCACCCAGGCATCCCCTCCTCATGCTTTCTTATATAATAAAAAAGTCAAGCAAAGGGCATGTCTTGGTTCGGCTTGGACTCGGCAGACTGTCTGCCTTATTGCAGTGCTGGGAGTCTGAGGTTTTTTGTTCCTTGAGGATTACCATGCAATTCCTCCTCAAGTGGTAAGCCTCTTTCCATGCAGAAGGAGCCCATCTCAGGGCAGGCCATTATGATGCCTACTCTGTTGGTGATATTCAGCAAGAATTAAATGCATCTTAATGGTTTTATTGTAAGAATTCTAAACTTAGGGGGGAGATTTTCAAAACTAGTGCTCTTTTGAATTAACTATGGTAGGTCACTTGCCCATCTGGGGCCCTTTGCTCATTTGTAAAATTATAAGGGTTGATCCCATGCAACCTCAAAGATACCTTCCAGCTTTGAAATTCTCTTTGTAGTAAACCCTAGTTGGCATCTAGGCACTGATTGGAAATCTATAAACCAGCTAAGATATTCTAGAATTGAATGTATCGGTATCCCTCAGCAATCACAGTACTAGAGTCTTAGCTTCAAAAGGAAACCATCTTTTTCTTCAATAAATAACAAAGATTAAATGAGATAATATATCCATGGGAACACCTAGCATGGAGGGGCACAATATATTTCAGTTAATGGGGCATTTCCTATACTAGAATTTCCCAAAACATAATTCTAGAATCACTATTCTTTCACCTAGATTCACCAAGGCAATTATGTCTTAAAAGTTCCTTTATAATGTTTTTTTTTATGCATTCAGGATCCAATCAAGGATCACATAGTGCCTCTAGTTATTGGCTCTCTTCAGTTATTTTTACTTTAGAATAGTCTCCTTTTCATTTTTCATTAACATTGATAAATTTGAGGAGTCTAGGCTGGTTATCTTGCAGAATATCATACAAGCTGGGTTTATGTGGTTGTTTCCTCATGTTTAGATTCAGACCAAACATGTTTGGCAAGAAAACTGTGTAAGTGACGTTCTTATTGTTATCTTTTAAGACTACTTTCGTTTGGGATCAAATCTGACGGAAATATGTAAAGTAGAAATGGCAAGTGCTCCAAACGCCCACTCCCAGAAACAACCAGCATTCACGTTTTAATATATAGGCCATTACATTTTTTTCTTTCACAAAGAACAAAACTGGAATCCTTTTCTACATCATTTGTTGTAACTGGTTCTTTTTCCTTTTTAGTGCCTCTTGGGCTTTCTGTGTGAGTTACCTGTAGCTCTACCTCATTCTTTTCAGTGGTTTGTTTCTAGTTGTTAGCTACGAAGAACTATGCTGCTGTACCTCCGAAACAAATAATACAGTATATGTTAAAAAAAAAAAAAAGAAGAAGAAGAAGAAGATAGCAGGAGGGGAAGAATGAAGGGGGGGAATCGGAGGGGGAGACGAACCATGAGAGACGATGGACTCTGAAAAACAAACTGAGGGTTCTAGAGGGGAGGGGGGTGGGAGGATGGGTTAGCCTGGTGATGGGTATTGAGGAGGGCACATTCTGCATGGAGCACTGGGTGTCATACAAAAACAATGAATCATGGATCACCACATCAAAAACTAATGATGTGATGTATGGTGATTAACATAACAATAAAAATTTTAAAATTTAAAAAAAGAACTATGCTGCAATCATCATCCATGTACATTTTTCTCTTTGTGTACTTCTGGGAGTTTTTCTATGGATTATATCCCCAGAAGTGAAGTTTCTGGATCAACTTTGACATTGCAAAACTGCCACCACCAAACATCGTATCGATTAACACACTCAACAAATGTGTATGAAAGGGACTGTTTCCTCACATCTTCGCCTGGTTTTACCATCACTCTTTTTGATTTTGTCAGTTGGAAGTGAAAATTGCTATCTGGTCATCCCTGGAATTTTTTTAAAGATTTTATTTATTTATTTGTCAGAGGGAGAGAGCACAAGCTGGGGGAGCAGCAGGGAGAAGGAGAGGGAGAAGCAGGCTCCCTGCTGAGCAGAGAGCCTGATGTGGGGCTAAATCCCAGGACCCTGGGGTCATGACCTGAGCTGAAGGCAAATGCTTAACGGACTGAGCCACCCAGGGGTCCCCATCCCTGGAATTTTTAAACCATGAGCAAGGTTAAGTGTGTTTTTGTGTGTCTACTTCCTCGGTTTCTTGTTTGTTTGTTTTTCCTGAATTATCTGTGTCTATCCTTTGCCTATTTTCTACAAGATTGTTTATCTTTTTCTTACTGGCTTGTAACACTCATTTTTATGTTAAATAAATTAGCCATTTCTTTTCCTTTTTTTAAATTTATTTTTTAAAAGATTTTATTTATTTATTTATGAGAGAGAGAGCGAGTGCGCGCATGAGCAGGGGGAGGGGCAGAGGGAGAAGGAGAAGCAGACTCCCCGCTGAGCAGGGAGTCTGATGCTGGGCTTAATCCCAGGACCCTGAGATCATGACCTGAGCTGAAGGCAGATATTTAACCGACTGAGCCACTCAAGTGCCCCATAGCCATTTGCTTTTTGTAGGTATAATAATTGTTTTGTCCAGTTAATTGAAGCATCTAAGTAACATCTTGAGATGGTTCTCCTTGAACTGTCCATACAGGGAATAGGGGGAGGGCACCTACCTGAGTCAAATCTCTATGTGTGAATAAAATATAAGTTATATGTTTATGACATGTACACTGGACACTGTATGTATAATTGGAAAGTGGTTTTTTAAAAAAATGTTTTTTCTGTGCTAATTTTCTTTTAAAAAAATAAACTATGTTGAGATACTTTCAGATAAAATTCTTAAGATCCTGGGCTGTAGTGGGTTATAAGGTAGAAGCAGAAATGGTTCTGAAGCTGGAAATAGGCTGCAGATAACCAAATCCAGTGTTTAGAGCTGGCAAACCCCCCCCACCCCCACCCCCACCCCTGGCTAAATATAGTTTGGAAATCATCCCTCTGGAAGGTCTCAGGAAGCTCTGAGAAGTTCGACTCTGTCCACTGAATTTCCTCCCACCTTGAGCTTCTAGGTTCAATGCCAAGGCTGTTCTTTGGCAGCGTGCAGGTGGTAGTGTTACATGAACCGCTAGCCTAAGCTCAATCTTTAGAAATATTTCCAAGCGGAAATGACTTGTGGGCCAAAGTTTTTTTGGTTTTGGTTTGCCTTACCTATCCTAACCAAGTTGGACTTTTTTTCTCACAATTTAGATCATGTATTGCATTCTGTGGGAGCAAGTTTGCCAGCTTCAGAGATGCCTCCTATATTTGGTGATAGTGAATTATGTTCAGCTTTTTTACAACATTCTTCTTAATCATCTATCCTGGGTAAGTGGACGCGCTGGCTGTGTTCCTGGTACAAAAATTAAAGATTAGTTAACTGGATGCACTAGGTACATCGCCCCCAGATCAATTTAGGACACATGATTAACTCTCTCACCTCCCCTAAGTGCTACACTCACTCCTTGGCCCAAGAGAAACACAATTTTTTTTTCTTGTTCAATACTATTGATTCCTCCATAGAAGAAACAGGAGAAAAAAATAATCCAATTTTTGATACTCCAGAGTTGGATTTGTTAGTAAACTTGAATAGATTCAGTCTCCAATAATAAAGCATTTTCACATGTTGCTTAGAGGGAGTTAGAATACATTTCCTAGGAATTTGATTTCATACATGTAGGCGGTCCATGAGGGCAAAAAGTAAGATAGCCACTCCCAACCCCCAACACAACCAAGAAATAGGAAATAGAGAAACACATACAACCAAAAAAATAGGAAATAGTGAAACAAACACACTTTCTGACTGCTAACCTATGAAATCAGCATATAACAGCACTGGGCAGAGATACACAAAATCTTCTTAAAGGGGCAGAAATCAATGATCTATCCCAGACCTTTAAGGCAAAACTGCCACCAACTCAAGCATAAATTTCCCATATTCAAGGGAAAAAATGCACATTACTTGTAAAAGGAAACACAGAAATGTTGCATGGCAGCTTTTTTGGTGGTTATATAATATAAATATATTAATTCTGTTTCATCATTGCTATTCTTTCCATCTGCCTTTTCCCCCCACAGGAGATACTGGAACAAAAATACTTTTCCCTTTTATTTTTCTAAAGTGCTGCAATTGCTAACATAGTGGATCTGCTTCAGGGCTGTGATAAAAAACATTCATCTGACTTGGTTGGGACAGAACCTCCTATACTTACTCTATTTATTGAGCTACAGCAGAGATATTTTGATAAGAAAAAATAGGAAACAGCTCTACAAATAAACTAAGGTACGTTTACGGTGAAATCAAAGCTTTTTCTTCTTGAGAAATAAATGAGCAATATCTCTTGATCAGAGAAAAGCTCGCGTGGAATACGGTTTATTGCACTACTGATAAATTTATTTAAAAACTAGGTCTTATGGATGAAACATATTGACTATCATATCCCTTGGTTCTGCTCCTCAGCAACTATACAACGACCTGGGGCTTCATAAGCAGAACGTTGACAAAAACATTCCCGCTGCTTCAGACAGACACACCCATTCCACACTTGTACAGCGGTCTCCCCACGCCCTGGACTAATACACTCACTCTGTCGCACAGAGCAAACAGCAGTCAAGTACATGTTGATTGGATTGTGCCACAGGGATATTCATCCTAGCTAATCATCTGTAAGGCATATCATTTATCTCCAAAAACTTTGAATGGCTAGAGATTTTGACTGAATTTTGACCATCAGATTTGATGTTCCCCTACTACCCCACCAGTTAGAAGAAGAACCAACCAACCAACCAACTACTGCACTCCTCATTCTTTGGATCTGAGTGATTATGCCATGATTACCTAATTTGCGTTTCATACATTGCAGGGGAATTTAAATAGCTCAGATGTTTAACTCTTGCAAAAATGGTGACTAGTCACACATAGCAACTACTTCCTTTGAGAAATGTCACAAGGATGTTTACAGTGTATTGTTGGGCATGTTCAGCATAGCGTGCAAACCAACTTAACATATTTACATCCTGTATCAAATATGAACTTAAAAACAAAGGCACCACTGAGCCAATCAGAGCAGGGACCCTCCCTCATTGGCAACACCATGGCGCTGCTTTTCCTCACTCTAACATTTTTCTATATGTTAAAATGGTTCCATTCCCATGCTGTAGGAGTACGTGTATGTGTCAGAACCACCAAACACAAACAGAAGGTGGTCAGGGCACCATGCCACGGCTGTCTGTACAACTCAAAGCTGTTGACCATAAGGAGAAAGGAACTCCACCACAAAGGCCTCATTGGAAACCATGGCCATGGGGATTTAGTGAACACTGCTCATGGGCCCTGGGGAAGAGCTGTGCAACCAGCCCCGAACCACAGTGATGCCAATAAACTTGTGGAGTCAGTCCCTGGTAGCATACCTGAAAGCACAGTAGAAATGCATTTAGGCTGAATAAATGGATTCTGAGATGAGAAGCACTTTGGAACAGGCCTGCCATCCCCAGGACCCCCACCCTGACAAAAACCCTCTGCAGTTACCGACTGCTATATGAAATTGCCTTGTTTCTTTCATTTAGAGCTTTCTTAAGGCTTTTTTGGATGAAAATAATTTGAGAGAGAGATATAATACTGTTCTTAGTATAATAGCTGTTCTTAGTAACTCATGCCTTAATGTGAGGAAGGAATAGAACGTTCCTAAGATAAAATGTGTTTATAGAGCACAGGGACGGAAGAAGAACCTCCTTGAGGAGAGGATGCTACAAAGGTGAGGAGCTGGAGGTTTGAAGCTTGATGTTTTGCTAATGGCCTTGCTGGTATCTTTCTTAAGTTTCACTTCGGTGGAGGTCAGTAGTATCTCAGCTGCCTGTTGGTGATCCCTTACAAAGCTGAAGCAAATGGGGAGTGGGCTGCCTGAGTGCCAAGCAGAAGAAAGAGCTGCTGATCCACAGAGGTAGCGTTGTGTAGCAGAAAAAAATGGGGCTTGTGGTTGGAAAACCATTTGGTAGCTCTCTGTGGATTACAGGTTCTTTCTATGCGATCAAGTCCCCCGGACTGGAGGATCAGCCTTCTCTAGATATTTACAGAATTAGCATTTCAAGTTAATTCCCAAACCCTACCAAGCCTGCCAATGCACCGGGCTGGAGAAACTTCCATTAAGCAAGAAATGGCAATTGGTGGATCTCAGGAGAAGAGCCAACATCCCTCCCCCATTCCTCCCTTGCTGCCACCACTGTGTCTCTGCCCAGAGATTTAAGATTTGTTTTGCACCTTTCTGAGTGGATCTCAAAGCCCTTGACAGACAAGAATGAGGGTTATCCCAGGACAGGGCTCTTAGTTTGTATTCATCAGATTACACTTGGCCAAAGCAACAGTCTCAGTTGGAAGCAGGAACAGGCTTCATGCTTCCTAAGAAGTCTGGTAGGGGATTTTGAAATCACAGGATGAGTCTGGAGTATGAGGCAAGTCTCAAAGTAACTAAGAAATGTGGCAGAGGTGTGCCTCACTGTGACCTACACACTGCATATACTCTTCCCTGTAATCCAACAGGCCCGGGGGTGGTAGTGGTGATAATGGGCGGTAGATGACAACAACCAGCATTTACATAGCATTGTGACATGCCGGATGCTGTTCTAAAACCCTTACATACATTAACTGATAACAAACCAGAAGATAGGTACTATTAGCATCCTCCCATTTGACAGATGAGAAAACTGAGGCGCAGAGAGATGAAGTAACTTGCCAAAGGGCACATAAGAATAATAGAACTAACTACATTTTATTTTATACATACATATTTTTTTAAAGATTTTATTTATTTACTTGAGAGAGAGAGAGAATGCAGAAGCAGGGGGAGGGGCAAAGGGAGAGGGAGAAGCAGGTTCCCCACTGGGCAGGGAGCCCCATGTGGGGCTCGATGTGGGGTTTGATCCCAGGACCCTGGGATCATGACCCGAGCCGAAGGCAGACACTCAGCCAACTGAGCCACCCAGGTGCCCCAAACTAACTACATTTTAAATTCTCAAAATAACTGCTACTATTATTGCCTTCATTTTGCAGATAAGGAAACTGAGGCTCGGAAGCCTGACCTAACTTACCTAAGGTCACACAGTGTTGAAGTGGTAATGTGGCCCACTCCTAACATTTAGGGGGCCTGCAGCAAGAGAACAAGTTGAGACCCATATTCCGTGGCAAAAACTATACATCAAGCTTATAGTTAAATAAAATATCTTCTCTTCTCCTGCTTCATAACAACCTGGAAGGCCAGATTCAAATTTAGAATTTTCAGACTTCTTGGTCGGAGCCAGAAAGAGGTAATGCACAGTGAGTAATGCCCCAGTCCTTGGCCTGGTGCCCTTCTCTTCCCACCCCTGAAACTCATGTACAGACACTCGGGCACACGCTGTCCAACTCTTATCTGTACTCTCTACAAACAGCTGCCCCTAAGCCACCCTGAAATCTAGGGGATACATACCCTTGGGAGGACACACTTGGGAAGAGGCCTGCACGGGTCCTGCAAACAGGCTCAGGGCCATTGGCACAGGGAACTCTGGTGTCTCAGTACCTGGAGCACGGTCTACAGAGGGAGATACAGGCTCTGGTGGGCAAGTTCCTTTGACCTGGTGGACTCTCGCCTCCACAGGGTGAAGCATGCCATGAGGAGGGCCACAGTGGGGCCCTCTAGACCTCATAGCCCAGGGCAGATGCCCCTCTGATGGGGGTCTGAGAGAAGCACTAGTAATAGTACCAGGGCTTTAAACCTGTCTGCTTGACTCCAATGTCCTTGCCCTACTGAAGCACCATGAATGTTATTCCTCTGCTTCTGACTCCAGTTTTCATGTCACTGGCGCTTGAAGTGGTAGAGGAACACCATGCGAAGGAGGGAACCCTAAGAGCGGGGGGTGCAGTGAGTGAAGGGAGGGAGCCTGAGAGACCCCCCCCTCACCCGCTCTCACATTCCCCTTTTCCGCAGGGGTGGCCTCTGGCAGCCAGCAAGGGCTGCGTAAACACTGCCCAGAGCAAATCCAAGGCCTGACCACACCCTTTCCTTGTTTACGGACACAAAGCAGGGAGAGAATAGCAACAGCTTTGAAAATGATTCTTTCAAAAACTGTTAATTCTCTCTTAACCTGGAGGATAAGACTTCTGAAAAATTAACTAGCTTTAGAGAAAAGCCCTTTTTCTTCCTTCAGATTTTTGAGGACAGCCAAGGGGGCTGCCGGCCTAGCCGGTCCTGCTCCTGCAGTTACTTCCTGGCACCTGGCATGGGCTATTTACATGGATTTAGGAAGGATCCTGTCAATCTGTCCAGGCTTCTAAATTTAGTTTCCATACATAAATGCAATTTCCTGTGTTAGCTATCATAATTGACATTTTCCACAGGCTTAATTTTGTATTGTTGACGCTCAGATGTCATCATTCGCGGTGTCCTGCTTCCCTTTTTAAAAAGAACTACATTAACACCCCCACTAACCAACAGCTCACAAGCTCCGGCTGTACTCAGAGCTAAAACTCCAACCACCAAGGGCAAGGGCAAGGGCCGGGGACTCCTCCCCGCCCCGCGACTGCTGCAGTGCAATCCCCCTCACCAGAGCGGGGCCTCAGTTGCACCCTCTGTCCTTCTCCAAAGGAACTAAGGGAGTGCAGCCAGACTTCATGCTGGAATATCAGAGCGCAAGTATCCTAGTCCTGTGACCTCGGAAACCAGCATGAGCAGAAGAAACACGTTCTTCTCTCATAAAAGCAGGCCAGACTCGGCCAGAGACTGTATCCAGATCCCTCCAGAGGATTGAAAACAGGAACAGGAAAGCTGTCAGGGACTGATCTCTCTTCTCGTCAACCCCCATCCTGCCTCGATAGTTTACTGCATCTCTTCTCTCTCCCTACGGTCCTCTTTTCTCCGCTTCCCTACTCCTTTGCACCCCAAATGGCTGGGCAGGCAACCCCACAGGTCCTCATTGAGAGCACTAGCTTACCTGCTGCCCAATTCCAAACCGAGAGCATTTGATTGGCCCTGCTTGAGTCAGGTGCCTATGTCTGGTCCAATCAGCTGTGGCTCAAGAAGATGGGTGGAGTCAGGTCTGGGCATAGTGGAGTGGGTAAGAAGTCCTCATTGAAGTCGGGGTGGACAAATGCCCTCACCGTAGCCTCCCTTCACTACCCAGAGTGTACGTGCTTGAGTGAATACTTCTTTACCTTTGCCCTAACTCTTGCTGAGGTCGGGTTTCACATTTATGCGTGTTCCGTTACACATTGTGCATGCTTACTTACCAGGAATCGTCATCATGGCAATATCCTCATCGTCCTACCTCTCATCATTAATACGTTTTATGGCTTTCTGTTATGGAGCCATGCCTGAAGGCCAAATTCAGAAGTAGGAAGAAACATTGTTGAGAACCCAATATGATCACCACTTAGCATTTTGCCTGGTTTAAGCCTGCTTGGAACTTGCATAGAAAAATGACTGCTGTCAATTTGATTCACTTTTTAGGCCCGGAGCCCAATCACAGCTTTCATTGTATTTACTTGACTTGTCTAATCTGTAAAACAATAGTCCATTCTACACTCCGAAATATCATAAACCTCTCAGTCCATAAATCCCAGACCAGGATATCTGAGGAATTTTTGGCAGATCCACCCAAGGAACATGGCCAATCTTGATGTTAGAGGAATTTCTTGAGTTTCAAGCCAACCAAGAACATTAACACTTCACCCATATTTCAGAGGAATGCAATCGTTTTGTACAGTTGGGCAGTCTTTAGGGAATGGGCAATAGTACTATTATATGTTTTAAGAAATGTGTATTTGGTTTCCCTGATACTAATGTTCATGGGGAACAAAGCACTCATTGCAGACTAAATTTTGGGCATGGTATAGTCCGTGCTACCAGATTATTATTTTCTTTTCTCTTTTCTTCTTCCTCCTCTCCTCCTCCTCCTTTTCCTTCTTCTTCTTCTCTTCCTCCTCCTCCTTCTTCTTCAACTGCTCTTGCTGGAATGACTGAAGAAATGTTCTGCACCAAAATCAAGATGTAAGCTAAATTTCATTAATCTCTTCATTAATTTATTTGCTGTTCATTGGGCATTTGCTATATGCTGGTCCCTGAACTAGATGCTGTGTATGCTGAGATAAAGGATCCAATCCTCGCTCTCATCACACTCACAGTTCATCAGATTTAGAAACTGAAAATGACAGTGTGATGGACTAGGGGTAATAAGTCCATAGAATGATAAAGGAGGACAGAGCAGGCACTCCTAACTCAGTCTGGGTTGGGGGTGGTGGGGTCAGGAAAAACTTCTTGGTGGAAAATGAAGTCTGATCCAAGTTTTAAAAGGAGTTAACTAGCTCGATGAAATGGGAATGGTATTCAGGCAGGGGGTGAGCTGGAAAGAGCACGATGCGTTGTAGGTATTTGGTGATGGCTTATGTTGGCTGGCGTGTAAGCTAGGACTTGTACAGAGAGGGCTGGAAATGTTGCCCCGGGACCAAGTCGCAAAGGGCGTTAGGCCAGGATGAAGTATTGGGACTTTATTCTCGGGTGATATGGAATCTTCACAATATTTCTTTTTTAAGAAAAACATCTTATTGAAATGTAAAATATATGCAGAAACATGCACATATGATAAGTGTTCAGCTTGACGAATTTTCATGAACTGAACACAGCTGGGCAACCAGAAACTTGATCATAATGTAACAAGAACCCCTGAAGGCCCATCTTGCTCCCTTCTAGTTGCTACTTCCCTCTCCAAGGGGGACCGCCTGCTTAACTTCTAACACAATAGATTTGTTTTGCCTTTTTTGAACATTATTTAAGTGGAATTTAAAAATGTGTACTCTTCTATCTGGCTTCTGGCAGCCAGCATTATGTTTCTGAACATCATCCACTCTGTCACGTGGAGATGTAGTTCATTCAATATCATGGTTGTATCATATTCCATTATATGCACTTGCCATCATTTATTTATGCTTTCTACTACTTATCAACATTTGAGTTATTTCCAGTGTGAGGTTATTAGGAATAGTGCAGCTGTGAAGGTTCTTGCATATGTCTTTTGGTGAGTATATGTATGCATTTCCACTGGATAAAACACCTAGAAGTGGAATATGTGGGTCATAAGCTTAGTATATATTCAGCTTTACTGGATTCTGCCAGTTTTACAAAGTGATTGGACTAATTTAAAGTCCTAGCAGCGCTGTATGAGAACTTCAGTTGTTCCAGTTTCCAACGACTGATATTGTTTATCCTTTTCATTTTAGCTATTCTGGTGTGTGTGTGTGTGTGTGTGTGTGTGGTTGTTATGGACTGAGTTGTGCCCCCCAGCCCCAGCCTGCCAAATTCATGTGTTGAAGCCCTAACCTTCAATGTGACTATATTTGGAGTTATAACATTTACAGAGGTAATTAAAGTTTAATGAGGTCATAAAAGGGGGACCCTAATCTGATAGGATTGGTGTCCATATAAAAAGGGGAAGAGACACCAGAGAGCTCTCTCTCTATCTGAGAGTAAAGGCCATGTGAAGACACAGTCAGAAGGGCAGCTATCTGCAAGCCAGGAAGAGAGTCCTCATCAGAAATAAACCCTCTGGCACCGTGATCTTGAACTTCCAGACTCCAGAACTGTGGGAAAATAAATATCTGTTGTTTAAGCCACGTCGTCTGTGGTATCTTGTTATGGCAGCCCAAGCTGGCTAATGGAGTGAGGAATCTCACCGTAGTTTTAGTTTGTATGTCACTCCTCAAAGTGTTTTAAATAACAGAGGGAAGTTACTAGGTTTGTACTGTAGCTGCAGGACTAGAAATAAGGACATAAAAAAAAAAAAAGCTAAAAGAATAATCTAGGCAAGAATTTATGAGCTCTTGAACAAAGTCAGGGCCAGTGGCATTGGATGGAAGGAGCTAGGTCAGTAAGTGGAAAAGAGGTAGAATTGGTGAATCATTTAGATGTGGAAAATAAAGGAGAGAGAGGTGCCAATGCAGCGTTTTGTCCAAGAGTGACCCCGGAGTCAAGTTGTATGAATTTAAAACCTGGCCCTATCACTTAGTAGCTGTGTGGCCTTGAGCTATATATTTTACCATACCAAACTTTCATGACCTCAACTGTAAATTAAGGAATTAATAAAAATAACAACTTCCTTCTAGAGTTACTATGAAAACTAAATGAAATAACATAAAGTACCTATTAGGAAAAAAAGCTAATATATAAAATAACTATATTAACATAATTAATATGTAATTAACATATATTTATATAAATTTAATATATAAATAATATAATATAATATAATCAATATATACTATTAATACATTAATATATTAATATTTATGATCAATATAATTAATTTTTAATTCATGATTAATATCACTATATTGATTATATATACTAGAATTAATATATAATTTATAATATGCTTTGATATTAATTATAAAATTAATACTATATAATAATCTAAATTAATTATATAAATTAATAATTTTATAAAGTTAAAACCAGAGGCTACAATTTATTTATTATGAAAATTATTTATTATTGTAAAACTTGCAAGAATGAGAAAATTCTTTTTTTTTTTTTAAGATTTTATTTATTTAACAGAGAGAACAGCAAGAGAGGGAACACAAGCAGGGAGAGTGGGAGAGGGAGAAGCAGGCTTCCCGCCGAGCAGGGAGCCCGATGCGGGCCTCGATCCCAGGACCCTGGGATCATGACCTGAGCCGAAGGCAGACGCTTAATGACTGAGCCACCCAGGTGCCCCAAGAATGAGAAAATTCTTTTAAACTCTGATGAGCACTTGTTTTCTATTATTTTCTTTGTGAATATTTATAATTGTGGAATACATATAAATTTTGTATATTTTGTATCTTATTCTAGATGGAATATCTTGACAAGATTGTATCTTTTGGTTTTCTTTGCCCATATTTAGCTGATGAAAAGTAGAGGAGAAAATATCCAGAAAGTCCTGAAAGCCATAATTAGTCCAGTCCAGGGCAGGGGATTAATAAATCAAAGGTGCATTAAATGACAAATGTTTTGTTTTGATTTAATCCTTGTGAAATAAATTGACTAAACTATGCGACTGTGTTTTCAAAACATTCTTGCTCAAAGCAGCTTTCTCATTATTAGGACAAGGACATAATAATGAATGAGGAATTTTGACACCATTTAGTTGTTTGTATGAATGAGAAGTTATTGACCCAAGTTCTTTTGAGAATTCAAAGCATTAGATTAGTAACCATGTTTGTTTTACTGTTAAATACAAAAATTAGTAATTACTGTATTTCCATATTGATTACCATAAAATTTAGGTTAAGTTTACACATATTCTGTATCATCTCATAATAAAGTTGAAACTCCCATGTAAATGACATAAAAGGTGATTTTAATGAATAACTTTAAACACAATGCAAGATTCGTCTTTTCCTTGAGGTTAGCTCAGAGCCGGGTATGTGCTAGGCGTCAGTAAACATAAGCTAGCTCCCTTCACTACCACCCACCACCACATGATCAATATGGTGGTATTTAGGATTACTTCTATGCAGATTGCAAAAATCCTGCACTCCTGCACCACTCTGTGTATCCACACCACTTGCAATTTGACTTTGCAGCTTTTTTCCATTAAAAGGTGTTGTGTATTTCTGCTTTCCTTGACCCTGGGCTGGCTTTGTGACTTCTTGCCAATAGAAGGCTTTGGGAGTGGTAGTGTGTTAGTTCCCATCTTAGGCCTCTGGAAGCCTTGAATGGTTTCTGCTTTCTGTCTTGGAACTCTGCACCTCTGCCTCATGAATAAACCTAAGCTAACCTGTTGGGGGATAGACCATATGGGCCAGTTGGTGCAGCTGTCCCAGCTGAGGCTCCAGGCGTGTGCGAGAGCCCAGCCAGGATCAGCGGAGTCTGGGTCAGGGCAGCAGAAATGCCAGCTAACCCGTAGACTTGTTAGCCAATAATAAATGGCTGTTGTATTAAGTCAGTGTGTGGGGGTGATCTGTTAGGCAGCTGTAAATAGCAGATATAAGTTCCCAACAGAGACATAAACTAAGGTAGAGAATACAGGAGGGAGCACCCATCTGAAGGTGGGAGAGCTCTATTTCAGAAATGTGGAGTTTAAGGTAGCTGGGAAACATTCTGCAGAGGTGTTGAGAAGTCCAGTCTGATCGGGAGGCAGAGATTTAAGAGGATCCAGCGTTAGGTGGAAGCAGAGACCCCAGGAATGAGTTACATTTTCCAGGAAGACAGAAAAGAGAGCTGAGCTAAGTACCTCCAGGAAATCAACATTTAAGGAATGAATAGAGAAAGAAGAAGGTGAGAAAGAACAACCAGGAGGAGTATAATGGAAGAAAAGCATGACCGTTTAAGACTACATTATCACGATAAGAAGGTCAGGAAAAGATCCAGAGCACCCTCCCATAATCTAGATGACTCTACGTATTGGAGGTACAAGGGAAGCATGGGATGAACCTGAAAGATCACGACAGAGCTCATATGCCATTCCAAGGGGTCTGGATTTTATCCTGAAAAATTTTTAGAAAGGAGTGACTTGAACAGATTTTTTGTTTGGTTGAGGTTTTGTTTTGGTTTTTGTTTTTGAACATCACTCTGCAGCAACATGATGGGAGCGAGCAAGACAGAAGTTAGGGAGGCTAGGTCGTGGTGGTGGTGGTGGAGGCTGTCAGAGACAGGCCTGAGCTTGAAGGAATGACTGTGAGCATGAAGAGCAAAGATGGATTCAAGCCAATGTTGGGCGACAGAACTGACCCGACTTTGTGACTGAGTACGCACGCAGTAGGGCAGAGAATACCAAACGACTCCTCATTTTCTGGCTTAGGCACTGCAGTAACTGGTCTAATTCGATGGAAATAAATGTCATCCAGGGGAATACCCTGGCCCCACTGGCCTGTGACAATGACAGAAAATTCTTCTTCTTCCTTCATATGCCTAAATTCTTATAGCCTAGAGCCTGCACCAGCGCTGCTTGCTGGAAACCAGCTCCCGTCAGAGTGTCCTATCTGTTACGGCTCAGTGTCTCGGAGCGCCGTGCAGCTGAGCTACAGAACAAGTCCCTGGGTCTTCCCCCTCTAACCTTCTAATCTTACTGCTTTGCTGCTGCTACTGTTCGTGCCCTTCTGAGATCCCTGCTCTGCGGGGTCAGCTGACGTCCATGTGACCGCTCCCTGTGGGCCCCATTCCAGCCTTGAAAACGGGATGTGCCCTCTCAAGACTAACCAGATCCACATCGGCTGCTTCAGTCTGGCATCTTCAGAAACTGGCCCCCTTTTGGCCTCGCCTTGTCAGCCTTCACGTTGTGGCTAGATCAGAAATCCGGTGTCATCATTGACTGCCTCCACGTGACAACAGCAATTCCTCTTCTTGTAGAACAACTCGAGGCTTCTCCATATCTCAGATTCAGACTCAGCTGGTCTTAGGCACTAGGTCTTTCTCTACTCTGGTTCAAAGCATTCCCCACCTTTTATTTCTTGTCCCCAGAGAGAGTACTTCACAGGATGGTTGAACAAGAACACCCATTCTCTGATGGGAAAAACCTCCCTCCCCACGCACCTGCATGTGGTTTTTATTCCATTGCTCAAAAGAATGCAACCACACAAGAGTTCAAGGTTAGCATATTTTCCCTAGCCTGGGTCATTCACTCCTATCCAGGGTTACCTTGATAAACAGAGAATCCAGAAAAGGTTTATAGGAAGACTGTGTGTCCGTTTTGCTCCTGATGATGTTGAGAAGATGTGACATTCAAGTAGATTTGAATGTGAAATAAACTCAGAAGTGGGAGAGGCACACACAAAGAGAGGGAGATTTCAGATGTAGGCGGTAGTGGAAGTGATGGGGGTGGTGGGCACTGGAGGCTGGTTCTCACAGCCGAAGGTCCAATTTTGTGCATCAGTTCCCAACTCCACAATGATTGGTAGCTTGAAATCAGCAGTGATGAGAGTATTTACACTGCAGAAATCAGCAAACAGCACAAACCCGAATGCTTATTGCACACTGTCGTGGGTGGAGGGTGAGATCATCCAAGGAGAGCGAATAAAATGAGAGAGGAAAAGGCCTGAGAAGGAGTGCTAAGGAAGTAACATTTAGGGAGTGGACAGAGAAAGGGGAGTTGTAAAATAGAGCAAGCATCATCTAGGATGCAGCAAAACGTTGGGCTGTAGACATTGAGGAGAGATTACAAAATAACCCTGTGGGCAGTGTGTCTCAAGAAGTCCCCACACAAGGTCAGATGATGTGGTGGAGACCAATTGATCAAAGGTGGTTATTCTTATTTTCTAAAAAGTTATTGTGACTCTTTCAAACGCTGTTTTAGGCAAAGCATGGTCAAGCCAGTAAGTGGTTAGAGTTGCTGAAATGGCCAGCCGAGGATTTTTTTTTTTTTTTCAGCCAAGGATTTTTAAATCCAGTTATCTTGGTCATTGCAACAACGGAATGAGGTAACCAGTTTATTCTTGGGCAATAGATCTATTCAAAACTTCTGTCCAATCGCACCGAGTTATAAAAATCAAATGATATTATTCTGGAACTCGAAAAGACCTTAAAGATTATCAATACTCTCTGATCATCCAGCTAAGAAAACAACAGTTCAGAGAAGGGTGACACGGCATGTCGGATGGACACATGGCCGTCTGCTGGTACAGACAGCCTAGATCCCATCGGCCAACTCCTCTAGCCTGTTGGCCCCACCTCTTCACAGAGACTCTCACCAGGAGGGAAAGATTAACCTAAGTCCAGCTGAGATGAATCTTGAAGCCAAAATGTCAGCACTCTTTGCAAACTTTCTATTAAAATTCAAATAAACCAGGGTCACTGGACCTATTTTCTTCTGCTTGTAGATACATCTCCAGGAGTATGCAGGAGTGAAGCCCACAGTGGGCTCTGACTGCAGGAACCGAGGGAAGCGGCAGGGTCTGGGAGCCACTTTGTTTTCAAGATGTTTCCAGGAGGACCGTGCTGGGCAGCAATTCTCAGGTCTGGGAAGTTGGTACCCATTACCTTTGCTATTCCTGAGTATCAGGAAAAGGCCTGCTGACTGCTTGCTGAATCAAAAGATAAGATTTTGAATCTGATTTGAAATCACACAATTATGCAGTGTTTCTTTAAAATATGACAATTTCTACTAGAACTCAGTAGGGAGCATAGCTTTGGTTTTACTGGGAATTCAGATCTATCCACTGGTATCATTTCCCACCGAAGCTCTTCAGGGGAACTGTGGTTCACAGTATCAACCTACTGAACAGCCTCGTTTCCTGATTGCTGTTCAGAAGCTCAAAAAACACCCCCCATGGCTTAGGGAGCGTGTGGGAGAACATTCTACTCCTTCCCCTCATCAGAGGGGGTGGGGCTGGGGGTGGAGAGCTGCTAATTGAGTTTTCTTACTTTTTGACTTGAGTGGATCATGCAGCTGCCACCTGCAGAGCTAGGGTTCCAAATTGGAACTATTATGATTCCTCTTATTACTGTTGTTTATCTAGTGAGCCAGAGAGTGTCCTTGTTTATTGCCCTCCAGAAGCCCGTGGGTCAGTGAAATGCCCAGAACACTTAGTCCTTGTTATTTGCTTCTTATATATGACTATAGTCACCCAAAGCTCCCCCTGAATCCTGAATTAATTTCTTAAAATGGCATCTAATGGACTGTGACACATATCCCATCTGCCCCCACTTCTTTCGGGTTCCAGCTGGCTAATGCCCCCTCAGCACTCAATCCTCCTCCTTCTCCCGTTACAACTACATTTCCACTCACTGTCCTTTGCATTGTGCGTTCTCCGCAGGCAGATATTCCTCTTTTCATATGAAGTAGGTCATCTAAGGTAATTATTCACATTTCCATTTGCAAAATATATTCTCCTTCTCATGTGGGCGTTACTCCTAAATAATTTGGTTCAGCAGTGAATGTAAATAATGCTTGATATCATCTGCCTCCCTTGGTTTTGTTTCTTAGTTTCCTCAGTAGACTAAACACTTCTTTTTTCAGTTGCCTCTCTTATTGGTGCCTTTTCATCTTATTCTTTAAAAAGACATCTATCTTTAAAACCATTTACAGTAAAATGAGAGGGAATTCTCCTTTGTGTTCTATGTACCGTGACTATGATCCTGAATGTTGTGGTTATTAGTTTCAGAAGCTACTACTAATCTTCTTTACATAGGAAAACTCTATCAATCCACTAGAAGACTAGTGTCTTCTTAACGCATCACACACACACATGCACACACACACACACACACACCCGTGTGTACACACGATACATACTCATTTATTTATTTACTTCAGATATCTTACATGGGTTCTTGTTTGTTTGTTTTGGTATGTCTGGCCTTATAATTGGCTAATGTATGGGGAAACTTCTAAGTAACATTTCAGTGCTAGGTTTCTTAGGTCATATGCACATTACAATACCCTAATAGAGAACATTTATTAGAGAGCTTTAACTGGCCAAAGACATGTGAAGAAGTAGATTTAGGAGACTTGCCAATGATTGCTTGTTGATCTTGAACCAGTCACTTGTGTCCATGATTCCCCGTGATGTCAGGGATGACATTTCTGAAAGATGATGGCGCAGGGAGAGAAACGAAGTCAATAAAGGGGACAAATGAAGAAATGAAGTCAATATGTAGTTTTCATAAAACAAAGTTTATTCAATTTAAAAAACAGTGAAAGTGAAGTGAAGACAGTGAAAAAACAGTGAAGATTGGGGTACCTAGGTGGCTCAGTAGGTAAAGCGTCTGCATCCAGCTCAGGTCCTGATCCCAGGCTCCTAGGAAGGAGCCTTGAGTCTTCGTCCAGCTCCCTGCTCAGCAGGGAGTTTGCTTCTCCCTCTCCCTCTGCAACACCCCCCACCATGCTCTCTCTCTCTCTCTTTCAAATAAATAAATAAAATCTTAAAAAAAAACCCAGTGAAGTTTATTTATGTCTTTTCTCCTTTTTGGAAGTTAAATGGACTTTATTTTATGGCATGATGGTGATAATAACAATAGATGATAGTTTTCCCCCTAGTATCTTTACTCAGCAAAATAATAATAAAATGATTATGTTTGTCTCTCAAAGGTTTTCTGAACACTTAGGGATTATTGTAATCAATCCCAAAGTCTAGAAAGTGAGCAATTTAATTCCTTGTGTTTTTCTATTTGCTTACTATACCCCCACCATCCTCTGCCCTCCTTACTCTCCCTATGACATTTACTATCCCTGAATCAATTTAGAAATTCAATGTCATGCCTGAACTGGTATCTTCATCCTTCCCAGTTATCATGCAGACTTCCTGTGATATTATCCTCTGGTTTTATGGGAAAACAGATCCCCAGGGATGCATTCGTTCATGCATATATGCATTCAGTAACAATTTGTTAAGGGCCTGGGTGTTAGTGGAATAGCAGTGACTAAGACAGATGAGTCCCAGCTCACTAGAGGCTCATTTTCTGTGGAGGGCAGAGCTATTGGGTGTGTGTGTGGGGGGGCAGTAATACGAAACAAGCAAACACTTAGGTAACAGAATTCCGTGTAGTGATAAACGTGAGTCTATGGAGCCATTGCAGGTTATCTTCCTGACCATGAGAATGACTGTTGGTGGTGCTAGGGAAAGTGGGGGGCTACTTTAGAGGGGTGGGGGTGGGGACAACTCCACGGGGGTGATGTTTGAGTTGAGATCTGAGTGACAACAAGAAGCTCTCCAGGAAATGACTGGCAGAAGAGTGTTCTAGACCCAGAGAACAGCATGTACAAAGGCCCTGACCCAGAGTTTGTTCTTTGGGGGTAAAAGGTGTAAAGTGTACAGAATAGAATAAAAAACTCTGTTCTAAACATATTAAATTTAAGTTGATCATTGGCATCCAAGTGAAGATTTTACATATGCAGCTGAATAAATTAGTTCCGAGTTCAGGCAAGAGGTTGAGGCTGTAGATAAAATTTGGGAAGCATCAGCATATGGCTGACATTTATCCAGGTAATGGGGAAAAAGATAGGGCCAAGGAATGAATGACCCTTGTGTGGAGTGACATTGAGGAATCAAGGACCAACTGTCAGCAAAGGAAACTGAGAAGGGGCAGCTAGCGAGTTAGGAGGAAATCCAGGGAAATTTAGAGATGAAAGTATTGCACAAATGAGGGCCAACTGTGCCAAACTATAATGTTGATAGAATTTTTTTTTTAAATACAAAAGGCACTTTTCATTTATGTTGTTTTAATATACCTGCAGTTACAATACATGTAAAGGCAGCTCCTTCCACTTGATACAGGCACCGCTTGATTTAAATTAACCCCGGTTCCACGTTCACCTACCCACTGCTCGGCTCTGCTTGCTGCTTCTGCTTCCAGAACAGCTGGGGCCCCTGGATGCTGAGCAGCATGCTAGGCTGAGGTACGTTCCCCATCCAGAGCCCAGCAGAGAGTGCAGCTCACTCACACAGGTTTCACTCTTAATCACCCTTCTGATTTTGAAGGCTTACATTTCTCTCATGCTGAGAAAAGGGAATATAAATTCTTCTGAGACGCCGAATCGGCTCCAATTCCAAGATAGATTCAACCCTGTCTCCTCTACCTCATCAATATAGATTAAATTTATTTTGCATAGAATAGTTTTGGTTTCCCTTTAACTAGGTTAGTGAATGATCAGATTCCCCTCCTCATTCCTTTTTTTAGACTGTTGCTGGCTTTAAAGACTGTCCCTTTTTCCTCTTTGGGTTTGAAAAACAGGCAGAGAAGCAGAACATTCAGAAAGCAGCTTCACACGGAGCTTCTCACATCCCTCTTTGATGGAGAGATGCCTGTGAAGATAGCCGCGAAACTGCTGAAACCTTAGATTCTTTCATATTATATTCTTTATTGTTATTATTCTCTTTTTGTATATCATTTGGGCAAAGGCATATGTTGGAGCCAAAAAGTCCTGGGACTGGAATTTGAGAAAACCAAATTCTGTTCCTAACTCTGGGCAAGTCAAAAATCTCTTTGATTTTCAGAGTCTCTCCAGGAAAGGGGGACAGGCTTTCCTGTAGAAGCTGTCTCATAGGTTAAAGCATAATTTTCAAAAGGGTAAAATCCTATCTCTCAGGCAAATATAATAACAATACATGGCCAAGATTTTATTTACCGAGGGGGACATTAAGAGGTTAAAACTGGTCAAAAGAGCACTGGAGATGTGTGTGAGTGTGTGTGTGTGTGTGTACATAATTTAATACAAAAAGTAAAAGATTGTCAAGTTAGATACAAAACTGGTAAATGTCCAACAGGACGATAAACTGTGATCTTTGTGCTTATCTACTCTATTGGACAGAAATTACTTGCATCTTGACGAGACAAAAATTTTCACATTAGCCCCTATAACTTCAGAGTTGTAAAGTCAATAGGAAATTAATCTCAGGACTGCACTGACAGAAGGCCTAGTAATCTTTTCTGCCTATTTTCAAATGTCATATAATTTTTGAGACAAATAAATATATAATGCTGGTTAGCATTTCTTCAGCACTTAGTACATGCTGGGCAATGCTGACATATATTATCCCTTTGGGTGCTTACCACAACCCTGTGAGGCAGGCACTTTTATTATCCCCATCTTGTAAGAGAGAGAAGATTGAAGCTCAGAGTGGTTAAATAATCAGCCCAAGGTCACACAGCTCACAAGACAGGGGTGGCAATCAAGCTGAGGTCTTATGCCAAAATCTTTGTTTGAACTCTTGTTTTATTATATGAAAGGTCAAAAGGAATAATGAATGCTAAAGTGCTTTAAAGATTGTGAATGTGCTAGAGAATGAAAAGTGTTATTGTTAAATCTAGATCCCTATTAAAGAATAAGGCAGTAAGAGTTATTGCCAGCCCAGAGGGAGATGTGTTAATTATGGAAAAGGTCTCTTGCCCTGGGAACGCCTCTGAGACTTTATCTTAAATCTGTTCCCTTGAATTGAATAGGTTTTACTTAACCCAGCCTACGTTTTCCTTCCGCCCCCCCCCCCCCCCCCCCCCCCCGCCTTTTTTTGGAGTGGATTTCACTGAGACTGTTTCATAGCCCATTTTTTATTACATGCACTGAAATCTTTCCTCACGTCTCTTTGTGTTTCTTTTCTGGAAAGAACACAGGTCTCAGAACTGGATAGGCCCGAGTCTGAACTTCAGCACCGTGACTAACTCAGTTAAGATTGGGGGCAAAGTACTTAACCCAGCGTGTTGTGAAGTCTCCCTAACTGCACCAGAATCCCTTGGGGCAGAGGGGTCTCGCTCACTCAGCACGCAGGAGAGGGGCCTGAATCTGAAGTTTCAGGTCCTCACTGGTGAGAGGGCAGTATTTGTCCTGACCTTGAAGATGGTTTTGAGAACTGATATTTAGTAGGGCAACGGAAATGTTAGCTCCCTTCTTCCCATCTTCTTTCCAGTCAAATCCGTTAATTTGCCATTCTTCTCTCCCCTGGTCCCCTGTGTTCCTGCCCCTTCATTCCATCCTCTTTCCTCCAGTCCATCCATTCCTTCATCTCCTGTCCCCTCCCTCCTTCCCTCTCTTCTCTCATCCCCTCCGCCCCCTTCCCTCCCTCCTTTTGTCCTCACCTCTCCCTTCTTCTTTTCCTTTGTCCTCTCCCATCTCCTTTTGTCCCCTTCCTTCACATCGTCTCCTGAACCTCCCCTTCCCTTCCCCTAAATTCCTTCCTTTCTTGTCCCCCCACTTTCCTCTTCTCTCCTCTCTCACAAGGTCCCTGAGACCAGATGGGTCCTAAATAATGAGGTTGGTCCTCATCTTACTAGTTTACAGAAACTTTGGAATTTTAATCTAGCGAAACTGCTGGAGCCTCATTCTACTCCAGCTCTCACTTTATTGATGAAGGAACTGAGAACAGAGAGAGTAAACCCAAACCCACGTATCCAGACTCCCGTCAGTGCTCCCCCTAACACATCGCTGAACTGCCTGTGTGTCTGCGCTTTTGACAGTGTTGTGGTTCATCCCCATCTTTGCCTCATGCTGTATTGGGGGGACTGGGAGAAATGGGACAATCAATTATTGCTGTAGTTTGCTCATCAAGAGTGAGATAAGGTCTTCTAACCCCTGAGACCACCAAAGAGAGTATGTCATAGTGCATAAAACAGAAAGGTCAAGCTTTACCACCACGTGTACAGAATCCTCCTTAACTAGTCAGGAAAACACAGCAAACACAAATTGCAAACTAATGCATCTGTGGTCACTTCCACAGAGAACCACAGTTTTTGCATTCAGTGTCCCTGGGAAAGGAACAAAATGGCGTCTGGCAGGAGAGAGGCTGGCGAGGAAGAGAGGTAATGAATTTGGGGAAGGCGGCCAGAGACCAAGCTACCACACTCACCATGTCTCCTACAAGTTTCTTAGTGGAAAAATGAAAATGCTCTACCAGAACGTGGGCTTCCTGCCCAGCCGTCATGCGCTCCTCACCCTGAGGGAGGGAGCTGAGGGGGTGCTCACTTCAGGGAGGGGCTCAAGTTAGGATGATGGGTCTTGAGAGCCCCACAGAGCAAGCTATGCAGTCTGTGAGACAGATTCTCTAGGTTTACATGAATCTGCATTTAATTCCCTTGCGTTATGTCTGAACCTTTAATCGGTGGTGTTTACTGGCTTTCATGCAGCTGCACTGGGGCGGGGCGGGGGTGGGGGGCAGTATCCGCACTGGGGCCAGAGCACTGAATAGCTGTTGCCCCTCTTTACCCAGACCTGGGGAGGGCAGCAGGAATTGGGGAGGCTTCTTGCAGGGCAAGGCGAAGAATAGGCAAGTCTGCAGACACAGAAGGTAGATTTTTGGTCGGTGAAGGCCAGGAGGAATGCAGAGTTTCTTTTTCAGGTGATGAAAGTGTTCTGGAACTAGATAGTGGTGATTATTGTGCAACTTTGTAAATATGTTAGAAGCATTGGATTGTACACTTCAAATGGGTGAATTTCACAGCATGTGAATTATATTTTGATTTTTTTTAATTTGAGGGGGAAAAAGGGGCAAAGGTGAATTTTGGACCAATGCTCAGGGTTGTGGAGGCCAACAGCTGCTCTCCCCCCAGGTATCCCGCCTGCATATTGTAAATGTTTTTAAGTGTCTTATATACTTTTTCATAATTTTCATGCTTATGGTGGGATGATGGTCTGCTATGTATCATAATTCATGAAGAGATATTTCCAATGCTGGTGATTTAAGAATGTTCCACATTATACTATTATAGATGTCAAACAAGGTCAATAAAGCTCTCTGCACTCTGCCACAAATCTTGGTTTTCCACAAACTTACTCTTGGAATCTCTATTCTCATAGTGCTGGATGACTCATTGTCCCTGTTTTAACTCTCTGTACCTTTTTGCCTATAGTTTCACCTTGTCCCCTTAGGTAAGCCTCACCATAAAAATCTAGCTCATCTGACTTCATCTGTGTTTTTTTTGCTGGACTCACTGCATTATTTTGTCATGTTATTTATTTACCTATCTGACTGCTCTGCCAGACTGTGAGCCCCCAGAGGTCAGACACAGGGTCTTATTAATTTCTAATTCCCTGTTGCCTCTGCTTGGCAGGTGGAATGTGTAAAATATATGTTAATTGAATTGAATTGAATTGAATTGCAAAGATTCTGAAGAACAGTGCTGAGGGTGTCTCTCTGCTTCTGTTCATTATCCTCCTTAGGGCTAATTGCAAAAACTGGAATCACTAGGTTAAAAGGCACGAGTGTCTCTCCTTACTAGCCACGGTACCTTCTCAAAGCTGGGACCGATCCGTAGCACCACCTGAAATGAACACCCACATCACTGGCACCTTGCCAGCCCATCAATTTAAAAAACATTAATTTAGTAGGGGTCAAACATTTCAAGATTGCTTTAATTTGTATTTCTTTGATTACTACCAAGGCTGAGCATTTTCTCAGGTGTTTATTTACTATTTCTATTTCTCCTTGGGGGAATTGCTTGTTCATATTCTTTGTCCATTTATCTATCAGAGTAAAGAAATATAATAAATTTGAATAAGCTCCTTTTATATTTTATATATGACCCTATATGCTATCACATATATATATTTTTCATATTCTGTATTTTGTTTTCTTACATTTTTGCTATTTTTCATTGTACAGAAGTTTAAAATTTATATACATACCTACCTATCACTTCCTTTATGATTCCTTATAGAATTCCAGGGGGAAAAAATAGTTCTTTTTCACAGATCTGCTAAGTCTTTAATTGAATGTTCTGTTCTTTTCTCATAATAAAAAAATTAATTCATTAATCTAGCTGAATTATATCCTATTTTAAATATTTTTATCACTAATTTCTATACCTCTTAGTAAATATTCCTTGGGTCGGTTATGATTATGTGACTGCAAGTAACAAAAATCCAAATAACAATGGTTTAAACAAATAGGGGTTTAGTTTTCTCACTCTACAAGAAGTCTAGATGTTGGTAGCTTTCCTGAAATGTACCTGTGGGATTTTACTTTACAGAGGTGACTGAGTAATGACATTGAGAGACCTGTGCCATTGAAAAAACGAATTTACCCCTTACATTTCCGGATTGAAGAGGGCACGCCATGCCACGCAGGACCACAGGAGAAGCATCAGGTTTTGGTCAGAAGCAGTAGCTAGAGAAGGCCTAGGCCAGAGCCTTTACTGGGGTTTCTGCAGGCAAGACAAGGCAAGTCAGAGTAAACAGCTTAGGAACGACTAGTTTGAATAATTCTGGTGGGTTTTGGGCTATTAAGGTGGTCTCTCTAGTTGCGGTGGGTTTTGGGCTATTAGGGTGGTCTCTCTAGTTGTGGGGTACCTGGCCCTGGGATGATTTTGGACTGGAGAAATATTGGCTTGGTGTGTCAGAGTTAAATAAAGAGGGTAGTTGGTATGTATGAGAGAAGTACAAGTAAGTTGTTTACTGTCTTGAGATATTAGCTAGCACTGGAAGGTCATTCTCCCTGGCCAGTAAGATTTTTAAGATGCCAGGACATTATCAGATACAAAAAAGTTTTAAAAAACAAAACAAAACAAACCATGACTGATATGGTACCTTTTGCCATCATTTCAGCATCTCAGTGATTTGGGGCTGGAGACTCTAAAATTCTCTTTGCCTTTCCCTAATGCATACCACCTCCTGGTTCCAAGATGGCTGCTGAACCTTGAGCTATCTCATCTATATTTAAAGCAGGAAGAATGTTGCATTCAAAGCAACAGGAAGGAAGGGCAATGGGAACCACATCAGTTTCTTTTATCAGGAAAACAAAAACCTACCAGCAAACTTTCACTTATGTTTCATTAGTCAGAACTGCATCATACGGTCACATCTAGCTGAATTTAATTCTTCCTGCTTTAATAGTAGAAGACAACAAAAAGAGAAGAAGGTTGAGAAAGACCATTGACTCAGCCAAATAGAAGTGTCTGCCACACATCTTCCTTCTCTCCTTATATTTAAAAAAAACTATTTTATAATACATTAAAATATTTTAAATGTGTATATATATATATATATACACACATGTATATATAGTTTTGCTTCCATTTATTCTACACAAATGTTTCTATAAATTGTTAGGCCTTTTAAGTGTCTTTATTTGGTTCCATTAATCTGTGATCTATCTAGCACATTACTTTAATCCTTATTCTATTATAGAGGAGTTTTGGTTTTGTTTTTTTTTTAAAGATTTATTTATTTATTTGAGAGAGCAAGAATGAGAGAGAGTACATGAGAGGGGGGAGGGTCAGAGGCAGAAGCAGGCTCCCTGCCGAGCAGGGAGCCCGATGCGGGACTCGATCCAGGGACTCCAGGATCATGACCTGAGCCGAAGGCAGTCGCCCAACCAACTGAGCCACCCAGGCGCCCTATAGAGGAGTTTTTAATGGCTGATATTGGCAGAACTCCCACTGCCTTTCTTTTCTATATTCCCTGTTCATGGTATTATTATTTTTATGCATACATTTTAGAATAATTTTACGGATTGAACATAATTATTGGGCCTTCAATCAGAATAGTGTTAAATCTATAAATTTTTTTTAAGATTTTATTTATTTATTTGACAGAGAGAGACATAGCCAGAGAGGGAACACAAGCAGGGGGAGTTGGAGAAGGAGAAGCAGGCTTCCCGCTGAGCAGGGAGCCCGATGAAGGCTCGATCCCAGGACCCTGGGATCATGACCTGAGCCGAAGGCAGACACTTAACGACTGAGCCACCCAGGTGTCCCTAAATCTGTAAATTTAATTAAACTTAAATCCAGTTCTATTGATTGGTTCAGACATTTTACGGTTATTGTCTTTTTACCTTGGAATTGTCTCTATTTCTTACTTGAATCATCTTATCATCTTATTTATTTATTTATTTATTTATTAATTAATTAATTAGAGAGAGAGCAAAAGTGGAGGGGAGGGGCAGAGGGAGAGGGAGAAGCAGACTCCCAGCTGAGAAGGGAGTCCAACTCGGGGCTGGATCCCAGGACCCTGGGATCATGACCGAGCCGAAGGCAGTTACTTAACCAATTGAGCCACCCAGGCGTCCCCATCTTATCATCTTTTAAATGTTCTAACAAAGTTTTTGAAGTTTTCTTTTTAAATGTCACATTAGGTAGTTCCTAATCATTTTAGGTTTGGAAATTTGTGAGTGTGATATGTGTGTGTGTGTGCGTGCTAATAGATCTTTTTTTAAAATTTTTTATCAGACTGGTAATTAAGTGTATGTAGGAGTTGTCTTATATTTTATGTTTTTCTTGAAAATCAAACTGCCTCATTTAAATGAACTTGTAACTTATAGATAAGGGATTTGACTACTTGTTGATCAAATCTCACCTTCTGTATCTGTTAGTTTGGGTTTGATTGTAAGTAACAGAAAACTCAAGCCAAGCTTTCCTGGACAAGAGAGGCTCATATCACTGAGGTTAGTTCAGCAGCTCTACCAGATAACGAAGGTTTTAATTTCTGTTTAGCTCTTCACTCTGCTGGCTAACATAACCTTCCTGCTGAGGCTGCTGGTCCTTGTGGTGATCAGATAGCCAACAGTAATGACTAAGTCTGTACAATTCCTAGGGCGCCTGGCTGGTTCAGTCAGTAGAGCATGTGATTCTTGAACTTGGGGTCATGAGTTCAGAGATTACTTAAAAATAAAATCTTTAAAAAAAGTTTGTGCACTTCCTTATTCATGTCCATTAAAGAAAAGACAGCATTTCTTTTCCAGACTTTCTTCCCACCCAAACTTCCCTCTTTTTCACATCTTTTTCAGTCTTATTGCAGCTTAGTCCTTGCTTACTCCTGAGCCAATAACTGGCTAGAGGGATGAACTTATGCTATTAGACTTGAGTTGAGGGTGGTGAAACTGTTCCCCCCAAGGCATGTGGGGTTCATTTGGAAGGTATGACTATCCCCCCCCAACCAACTCCAATCTCTACCACCACATTAGTGTAGTTACCAAGAGTTGAATAATAGACATCAAGGAGGCCACCATAACATCCACCACACTTTAGATACCGCTTTTTCTAGGACACCTGCCTTGATGCCCTAAATCCAAGTTCCAAGTCTCTCTAATGTGCTCTTTTAACACAGGGGATCATACCACAGTAGACCTCCCTGTTTACTTATGGGACCAGAAAAATAATAATGTACTTATAATCCCCAGCTATCTTATAAGGAAAATATATCTTGCTAATGGGAAAACTTCGTTGGACATTTGAGATGTAAGACTTAAGTAGTCTGCATAAAGAAAGATCCATAGAGCAGCTTTCAGGGCAGACCCTGGGCCAGGGGCCTATTCCTAGACTGGGAGATTGGGGTGGAATAGGTGGGTGAGGAGGTTAAGGATTGATGTAGTATGAGGACAAAGATGCTTATGGGGGCTTTCGGAGAGAAATTTTGTGCATTGTGTAGTGTAAACTACTTCTCCTATGCATTCCTCAGTAAAATATCCTTCATCTTAGCCTAATAGAGTGAATTTATTTTAGGAACATGAAGAGAAGGACAGGGGTTTGCATTCAAAATGGTAGGGCAAGAATGGGAACGAGCCTTGGGACATCGTGACATTGGGTTTCACTTGCCTGTATTCCTCCCTAGACTCCAAGTTCTGTGAGGGCAGAGACCAGGGATTTAACAACTCGTGGAACTTCCCTTACCAGCCAACTGGTCTTTACCTGCATAAAGACAGATCTAAAGCCTGTCAACGCCACCCTGGAGTAGTGCGGGGAGAGACGGTTGCTGGGATTGCTTTATGTGGTTTTTATCCCCCGTTGGCATTTGTTTAGGTGTTCACCAAGCCCCAGAGCAGATCAATTCTTTGTCTTCATCTTCTGAGACATTTTGGTAGCATTTGATGTGGTTGATTGAAACAATTCTTAAAACAATTGCCTCGTGCGGCTTCCACAACCCTGAACCCGCCTGGTTCTCTCGGCACCTCTCCGGCCACTCTTCCTTGGTGACCTTTGTTGGATCCTCCTCATCTTCCCAGTCTCCACTTGTTGAAGGGCCTCTTCTCTTCTCCACTTGCACTCACTCTTTGGTGATCTCATCCAGCCTTGTGGGTTCAAATAGGACCTATACGCCGATGATTCTAAAATTAAATCTCCATCCGGAACTCTGCTCTGAACTCCAAACAAATATATTCAACCGCCAACTCATTTTCACTTCGATACCTGATCTCAAACTTAAGAGATCTCAACTTTCAATTTTCTCCTCCAAACCTGCTCCCCACCCCATGTTCCAAAATGCAGTCCAAGGCACTAGGATGCCCCTAGCCAAGAAACTAGGAGTCATCCTGGATTCCTCCTTTTCTCTTACATGGCACCTTTTACCCATCGGCAAATTCCATCAGCTCAAGCCTGGAAAGTTATCCAGACTCTGAAGGTTGTTCACTGGCTCCATCACCTCTCCCTTAGCCCACACGCCTAACACCTTTGCCCGAGACTATTGCAATAACCTCTGATGGGTATCTTAGCTTTCACTCTGGCCTCCAATCTATTCTCCAAACAACAACCAACCAGTGATTCCTTTAAAATGCCCGTCACTGCAAACTCAGGGACCTCCCTTATATTGGCAACACAGTCCCAAATTCGTAGCTTGGTCTGTGAGAGCCTGTGGGATCCGGCTTCCAGGTTTCTCTGCATCCCCATCTCTTGCCATTGCTCCCTCACTTATTGTTCTTTTCTGTCAACACATCCAGTAGGCTCAGGTCTTAGGACCTCTTTACTTTCTCTTCTCAATCAGGCAAAGCTTTCCCCAGATATTTGCATGTTTCAGTTTCTAACCTCATCCAGGTCCCGTTCAAATGGCACTTAACAGAGAAGTCTCCTCCGACCTGCTCTATGAGAAAGAGGTTCGCTCTTTTCCTAGACGTGTTCTGTGCCCTTCCCCTCCTTTTCCTTCTTTGTAACTGTTCACCTTCTTCTCTGGTTGGGGCTTTGTCTATTGTGTTTAATGCTCCATCCCTGAGGTTACAATGTTTGGTACATAGCAGGTGCTCAGTAAGTATTTGTGGAATGAGTGAGTCCATTGACATTATAATTACAAAGGCAAGTTTTATGACGTGAATAGATAATTCAGTGAAGGAGAAACAATAACAGTAGGAAAAGACCTCGGCAGCAATCAAAGACACATCTGTTCCTCTGACTTTGAAAGGTCTGGACTTTCTCCTGTCCTGCTTCAGTTGCTCATGAGAAGTCCTCATGTCCTTGTTTTTAACTTCCCGTCTGCTCCACTGTCATGCCGTCCCTTGCTCCCGTCTCAGTGGCTTCCCCAGGCCTTGGCTATGTGTCCTTCTCTCCACCTCTGTCTTCCCATTTTAGGTTTTCCATGTTCTGATGACCTGTGTGGACCCTTTTCTTTACTTGCACATCTATGCAGCACTATCAAAGCTCAACTCATTAATAAAATAATATATTGTCATTTTTTATAGTCATTATCAAAGCAATACATTCCAATTTATAATTAGAAAAAAACAAGGCAGAAAATAAATTAGACAAAACTCTTGCACATACTTTTCAGAGGTACTCTTCAAAAGACTACTAGCATTTTGGTTTAACTTAGCTCTGGGTAAGAAGCTACCTTGCCCCAGCTATGGTCATATCAGGTCCTCCCTGGCTGGTTTAGTCCTTGCCAGGAAAAAGGAAAATAATGGAAGTGAAATATAATGTAGCATTTTATTAGTTGTGATTCAGCAAAAAAACAGAACAAAACAAAAAACACATCTAAATAATGAGAGTTACCATTCTGGTGATGTTGTGGTTAAATTTACAAATGTATACATACACATATAGTATATAATTTCATATATATAATTTCAAGAATTTTTTTTGAAGTTTTATTTATTTGACATAGAGAGACAGTGAGAGAGGGAACACAAGCAGGGGGAGTGGGAGAGGGAGAAACAGACTTCCCGCTGAGCAGGGAGCCTGATGTGGGGCTCAATCCCAGGACCCTGTGATCATGACCTGAGCCAAAGGCAGACGCTTAATGACTGAGCCATCCAGGTGCCCCTAATTTCAAGAATTTTAAACTGCAACAGTCATTCTGACTATATGAAATATTGACGATATAATTTATAAAAAATATTCATAGCTTTTTTTTAGATATATTTGACATACTATATTCATTTCAGGTATATAGCATAATGATTTGATATTTGTATATATTGTAAAATGACCACCACAGGAAGCCTAGTTAACATCTGTCACCATACATAGTTTAAACATATTTTTTCTTGTGATAAGAACTTTTAAGATTTACTCTCAGCAATTTTCAAATGCGCAATACGGTATTAACTAAGTCACCATGCTGTACATTACATCCCTATGACTTCAGGGGTTATTTTAAACTTAAAATAATCTAATAGCAGAAAAACTTATACAGGAAGATGTTATTAGTATATCTATTTTAGCCAAAATATAATAGTATAATCTATTTTAGCCAAAAAATGGAAAATCATCTGAGTAAAATAATAAGGAAATGGTTAAGTTGTGATATATCTTAAAGAAAAAACTTTCCATTCACAATTATAATTATAAACAATAAATAAGGAAAATGATTACAGTATAATATTAAATGAAAAAAATACAAGATTGTAAATAGGTAAAAATATTTAAGAATGTGGACTATGGACAAGGAGTGGAGGACAATACACAAGAAAGAAATCTTTGTAATAAGGGGATGGGATTATGAGTGTTTTTTTCTTTTTTCAAAGTACTATTTTAATATATTTACTGCTATTATTTTGATATATTTTTTGTTTTATTATAAAAATATGCAACTGCTGATCTCTAAGAGTTTATACTCTGTGTCAGATGTTTGTGACCGCCTCAGCAGCTGTTCTCAGCCCCCTTCCTCCTTGCCCGTCTCCTACATAAAAAGGTTGAAAATGCCATACTGGACTTCCCAGCCCCCTTCAGAGCCAGTGCTTGTCATGACCTGCTCCTGGCCAATGAAATCCAAAGGGAAGCCTATTGGACTACAGCTGCAAAAAAGTTTCCTCGCTGACAAAGTCAGGCCCGTTAAGAGGACGCTTTTTGCCTTTGTCTTTTAGCTCTGCCTTTTCGCTTATGAAGACTGATTCTGGAAGCTGTGGCAGCCATCTTGAAACATCACCAACTCTTTGAGGAGGGCCAGGTAGAATGACAGAAAGACCCTTAGTACTAGACAATACCACCGAGTTACTGAACAAACTCAAGGACAGATTGCCTCAAGACTTTTTGATAACTAAACAATAAGCGTCCTCGTAGTTTGAACCACTATTAGGTTTTCTATTCCTTGAAGCTCAATGCATTCTAACCAATACAGCCAGATAAAAATAAGACTCACTTGCACACAGAGCTATCTAAATATATGGAAACCACAAAGTGACAGGAAATATCACAATAAATATATAGATTAATTTAAAAGAATGTTACACTCTTATAGAAGGAAGCAAAAAGAAAAAAACAACAAAAAAACCCCCCCAATAACCCAATACGTACTTATTTGTTGCAAGTTTCCCTGGATCTGTTAATGTTTCTTGGTAGAAAAAATATTACGTTATATTTCTGATTAAAATAAAACAAGCATCCAGATACCTTTTTTGGCTTGTAATCTTTTTCAAGTGTGTATATCTCAGGAAGCAGCATTTTAAGGAATGATATGGTAGTGGTTTTTCTCCCTCTCTACATCCTCGGACCTCTTTTATTATTATAGAATACTACTAAATTGTGTAAGATGGAGCTCCCTGGGATTTGAGGATGCACTGCCTGGTGGGGGTGGGGTAAGAATGTGATTTCTTTATTGATCTAGTATTGGGAGTCTCTTCAACTCAGGCTCTGTGTCTACTCAATACAAATCTGTTTTTGAAGATGATAACAAATAATTGAGTTTGCTGAAAACGAAATTGATTGCCTGAAGCTGGAGAAGTTAGTGATCAAATAGCTTTTTATAAATAGACTTTAAAAGTAGAATTCTGATGTATCCTATTTTTTCTAAATGGTAGATGACCCTTAGGTTAAACAAAAAGCCAGGAGAATGGACTCTGTGATTATTGTCAGCGAGGTGGTGAATCCTTGGCTTGGTATAGACGGTGAAAGTGGAGTTTAAGTAACACATAAGTGATAAAAATGAAGACGCAGGCTCTGCCCCTCAGTGCTCTTAAATGATGATGGGGTGGGGGTGAAGTGATCACAACATGTTTTATCCCTGTGGTCATTGGTGTTGGTTTGGATGCTCTGGCTGGCTGCGAGTAGTGGGAGAGAGGAAAGGAGGTTCCTTCATCCTTTACTTCTTCATGATGTTTAGATGAAAGCTATCTGCAAGTAACCGAAAACCCATCTTTAAGTGTCTTATACAGAAGTCTATTTTATTTTTGGTTTTCCACATAACAAGAAACCCAGAAGTAGGCTGATGCTCATTTAACTCAGCTGATCAACAGTAGCACCGGACACCTAGTCTCTTTCTATACATCAGCTGTGGCATCTTTAATGTGCTGGTCTTCACCTTCATCGTTGACTCCTGATGATGGCAAGATGGCTATACTCCGTCATTTGAATCCAAGACAGAAAGGATGGAATAGGATAGGAAGATACTACTAGAAATATATATATATATATTTAATATATATTAAATATATATATTTATATATATTTAATATAGTATATATTACTATAATATATACTAATATATATAACATATATATTAGTATATATATTATTAGTATAGTAATATATATAATATATATATTACTATAATATATATATTAAATATAGTAGGAAGATACTACTAGAAATATATATATATATATTTAAAGTCTGGAAAGCAAAATATTTCACAGAAAAATTCAGGAGACTTCTGTTTATGTGTCATTGGTCCAAATTGTGTCACATGGCCATCCCTTGATGCAAGGGGGCTGGGGAAAAAATAGCTTGTCAGATTGCCTGCCTGAGCAAAATTGGGATTCTTTTTTTTTTTTTTTTTTTTAAAGATTTTATTTATTTATTTGACAGAGAGAGACACAGCGAGAGAGGGAACACAAGCAGGGGGAGTGGGAGAGGGAGAAGCAGGCTTCCCGCTGAGCAGGGAGCCCGACGCAGGGCTTGATCCCAGGACCCTGGGATCATGACCTGAGCCGAAGGCAGACGCTTAACGACTGAGCCACCCAGGCGCCCCCAAATTGGGATTCTTTTAGTAAGATGCTGCTACAAAACTATAGAAAGAATAGAAACATTCTCTCCTAATCTGCTAAAGATCATTAGTCCACTTGGGGTTCTTCAAGGGCTCCAGAAGCCATGATTGAACCTAGTAGGAGACAGCAGCAGAGCCCAGAAAAGGCAGCAGTGTTCATGGGGAGGGCACCCCCAGAAAAACAACCTGGCCTCTCTCCTCATCCTTTACTCTCTTCTCCCCATGAAGGGAATAATGACTTCTCTGATGAGGGATTTTAGAGGAAGGAACCGGGCATACTCTGATCATTCCTTTCCTCCCTCCTCTCCTTTGGGATTTCCTGACTCATCTGTTCCTGATCATGCAGGAAGCTTAGTGGACAGTCCTTGACCCTATGGGTGAGGACTGAGATGGTCCAGCTGTGCCTGTGACTGGGGGCAATGTGGAATAAGCCTATTGTTGCACAATTAGCTATGTCCTTTAATTTAGCATTTCTCAGTAAGAATGCCGATAATTTTCATTTTCACTTATCTGACACCTGTGTCTAGCTCTTAATTATTATTGAACTCAGATGGGTGAAAGAGAGGTCATATGTATGTACACCCTAATACCCCTCCGTGCATGAGCCTCTGTGTATCCTCAGACTAGTATGGCCCTGGGACACTCAAAGCTCTCATGATGCACACTGATAAACCTAAATATGGAAGATACCATCAAAAGATGCAGTCTCCTTTATGTGAGTAATGTTTGGCTTCCATTTTTATGACCTTTTTTTCTTGCAAGGATCATGTAGTTGAACGCTTTTAGGCTCAGCTGGACTGATACTAGTCTATTTGCTTGAACTTACACAAAGTGAATCCAACATAAGTTAGCTAAGGTTTAACGATGTTGAAGGCAGTAAGGCCACCCCCCAAATTACTTCAAGGATAGATATTTAGTTGACAAAAAAATAAGTTTTCATTCTTGGATTGAGTGAAAAACAAACTCCAGAGACAAGAAAACAGATTTCTGAAAATTTCCTTTTCTTCCCCTCATAAAAACAACATTGGCAATTCTTCATTGTTAAGCAGCTGTGTTTGGAAACTGTTCTTATTCATCTAGGTTTGGGGTTACTTAAGATCCTGTACAAGTCATGACCCGTATACCTAAGTCTGATCCAAAAGAAACTCTCATGTAAAAAAAAAAAAAAAAAAAGCATTATATTCAGAAAGTTCAGCTATGAGAACAATACTGAGAATTTCCTAAAGTGTTTTCCAGATCTTACCAGCTCTCTTTGCATAAATATGCATGTGACCAAAATGTAGTTTGTGGCTTCTGGGCAACTCTCATAATTTAAATCATATCTTTAAAAATCAACAGACCCACCCATGTAGAAAAGCTAAATAAATTCTCAGTGCTTGGCTGCACAGCAGGATTATGATTTTCCCTGAAAAGACCTCTTTACAGGATGTGTGAGTCCTGTAATGCGGTAGGGAGGATGACTGGGCAGATCAGAGGGTGGCAGTGTGCCCCGAACAGCCCAGCTCCGATAGAAGACTGGCAGCAGGGCATTCCCAAAGGTGCTGTTTGTACCCTGGCCACTCAGTGCTCCATGAACCTATCCTGGTGTTGTTCCCGTAAGAGAACCAACAGCAAAATTGCTGAAAAAAACCCTAAACTGCTCTGAGCATTAGGATGGAAGCTGACTGCATGGAACATTATTGGTTTGAATTCCAGAGGTTTGACCCAAATAGAAACGTTTAAATGTAATTGCAGATTTCCCACCCAGGTGAGACTAATGGACAGGTAACCTTGACCTTAACAATTGTATCCTAAATCCCTTTTACCCTTACTCGCCAAAATGCACCCCACCAAGTAAAATGAGTGTATCCACAAAGGTTTTCTCAGAGAAGCACCATCGCTAGGGGTGACATAATAACAACGGATTGATTTTAGGGATTTGACCTTATGCAGTGTGGGACTGGTTGAAGAGTCTCTGTGAAGCTTTGCTTCTGCCTCTGGTACTGGAACTCAAAGTTAGCAGGCAGGCAGCTGGGGAGAAAAGATGGGTGGGAAGTAGGGGAAGCACAGAGAACCTGGGCCGTGTGAGGAGGACGCAGCATCTGCAAGGAAGCCTGGACCTCAACAGGCACTCTCAACTACCTTCAAGTCGCCAAGTCTATAGCGCAGGCAACCTGCGGAAGAAGCCGGCAGCCCCTCTGTCCTGGAGGACAGTGCACCTGGCCCGGGAAGCAGAGGAGCTGATGCAGGACACCCCGAGGAAGCTGGGAGCACTGTGGTCCGGCTGCTGCCCCAGTGCCATCCGGTGGAACCTCTGAATCTCTAAGGACAGGTGTGAGTGGCCCCAGCGCCCCGGGCTGGCACCAACCTTCTGAGCACAAAAAGAAAATGGCTACTTCACTTTTGCCTTCTGAATCTCAAACAAAATTTCTCTTCTGACCCAAGCCAACTGTGCAAGGAGGAGGTCTCTGGGAAACATAGTCCCAACTTAGCTAAACTGACAGAATACCCAACCACCCCAGAGAGGAAGAAGGCAGCTGGGTTGACTGTAGAAATACTAGCATCTTGATTGTTTCTGGATGGGAAGCTGAACGTGCTTTACAATCAAGTAGCCAAGTCAACCGAGGGCAGGAAAAGGGGACATTCTCACTTTACATGACCAAAGGAATCTGAGATGGGGCATAGAAAAGCTAAAAGCCCAGCATAAATTATTCAAAATAATTTAAAATATAAAAAGAAACGGAGAAAATGAATAGACACCTTGAATAGAATGAAGTGTTAAAGGCATACAAACTGCCCTAGGGAAAGAAGATGCCTTGAAAGGCCCTAGTAGCAAGCAGCAGTAAGGGCACCAGCGGAAAGGACATTTAGGTCTTCACCCACATCCATTTGAATGAGCAGGAATGTACCAGAGAGTAAATCAGGGGATTTCTGTGCTTATAAAAATCCCTATGGAGGAAAGAGATCCAGCTCTCCCTGCCAATTCTCAGCATCTCCAGATAAGGCGCCTCTGCTAAACCATCCAGAGGATAAAGTCAGGTAATGTACCATAATCCGTGGCCTGCCAGTATGGTCACATCCTTCGTCATTTGGGGGTCCCACAGGTGGATTTCTGATTGCGTTCCTGGAACTCTTAACACACACATGCTCGCACGCTCATACTCTCTCCTCTCTTTCACATTTTTCAACCCCCATAATTTTCTCTAATGGGAAACCAGAGCCTTGAGTCGTAACCAGATGGGTAGAACGAACCAGCCACTTACCTCTGCAAAGGCACATGGCAGCCTTTAAAACCATCACTGTGATAACTGCTAATGACAGGCATTCTGAAGTGTTTCAGAGACATTTGGGAGATGTGCTTTAACTGGAGAGGCTCCTGTTATTTAGAACTGTCACTTTTTCTATATATCATTAGGCTCTGCATCCTGCTAATTGCATACATAAAATTACCCTCAAGTGCACTTACCCTTGACCTGCCCACATTATAAATATTTTAGATCTATGCGCTTCTAGTCTGAGAAGATGACTGGGATTCATCCTTTCCTCTCTGGATTGCAAACCAGGTTGCTCTTTACAACTGGAATAGAAAGCCAGGCTTATTATATCTTGGTTTTTATGATAATATTTTAAGGGGAGAAGAATTTTAACCAATATGAATGACATAAAATGTAAATAATGACTATATATTTTTTTAAGATTTTTTAAAAAAGATTTTATTTATTTATTTGATACAGAGAGAGAGACAGCTAGAAAGGGATCATAAGCAGGGGGAGCGGCAGAGAGAGAAGCAGGCTCCCGGCTGAGCAGGGAGCCCGAAGCGGGGCTTGATCCCAGGACCCTGGGATCATGACCTGAGCCAAAGGCAGACGCTTAACGACTGAGCCACCCAGGTGCCCCTAAGATTTTATTTTATTTTTTTTTTAAAGATTTTATTTATTTATTTGAGACAGAGAGAATGAGAGACAGAGAGCATGAGAGGGAGGAGGGTCAGAGGGAGAAGCAGACTCCCTGCCGAGCAGGGAGCCCGATGCAGGACTCGATCCCGGGACTCCAGGATCATGACCTGAGCCGAAGGCAGTCGCTTAAACAACTGAGCCACCCAGGCGCCCCTAAGATTTTATTTTTAAGCGATCTCTACACCCAACGTGGGGCTTGAACTCACAACCCCAAGATCAAGAGTTGCATGTTTCACCAACTGAGCCAGCCAGAAACCCCACAACTATATATATGAAGATTTTATTTATTTATTTGAGAGATAGAGAGCACACAGGCATTCACTCAGGGGTATGGGCAGAGGGAGAGAATCTCCAGCAGACACCGCGCTGAGCATGGAGCCCCACACGGGGCCGGATCTCATGACCCTGAGATCATGACCTGAGCCAAAACCAAGAGCCAGTTGCTTAATCAACTGACTCGCTCAGGCACCCCGACTATATAGTATATTTGAAAGGGAAATTAATGCCATGCAAATTTAAACTAAGAGGGGGGAAAATAAAATAAATACATTATTTAATTGGTAAAAAGATAGGCAGGCATCTTGTTGACCCTCTAAAGAAACAAAATCCCTGGACATCCCACATTAGCCTCAGAATGTTGTTTCTGATGTTTGACAGAAATTGGTCCTCTACATTTACAAGGTGTGAGTGCAATGTATATTGACTATTTCAGTTCTTTAACTTTTTTTTTTTAAGATTTTATTTATTTATTTGACAGAGACACAGCGGAGAGAGGGAACACAAGCAGGGGGAGTGGGAGAGGGAGAAGCAGGCTTCCCACGGAGCACAGAGCACGGAGCCCGATGCGGGTCTCAATCCCAGGACCCTGGGATCATGACCTGAGCTGAAGGCAGACGCTTAACAACTGGGCCACCCAGGCGCCCAGTTCTTTAACTTCTGACCGGACCTGGAAACATCGAGCACAGAACACATAACAACAACTGAACATCTCAGCAACATAAAAAAAATACTGAAATAACATTAATACATGATTTCTCGTACTTACCCAAATTATTCCATGGATTATTTCAAGATCTATATAGTTCAAATCAATTTCTATCCAGAGATCTACCTTCAAAGGTTTGACAGTTTTAACACTAAAGACAGAATTTTAAATAAGAGCCCATAAGGAATGAAGCCTTAGCAGCTTAAGGCTCTAAACTGACAGGGATTAAGATATGTCCAAGTTCCATCCAAAATGCGTGGTCCCTGACAAGCTCCAAAGAGCCAAACAGACCTGCCATTTGGTATAAATGATGCTGTCTTTGAAGACAGCTTTCTTTCAGGGGTAGATTGTTCACTGCTTTCTTGGTGTGGAGGAGCCTCAGACACAGGACGGCCTCAGAATCACTCCCCAGAGCCTTCCTAAGAATAAGGCAGGACAGCTAACGTTAGGCTGTAGGCAGTGGATGTGGTCAGATGAGGGGACCACCCTGTCTCCAAAAGTAACTTCCTAGTGACCTTCTTAAAAAGAAAAGAAAAGAAAAGATTTATTAGAACAAGCCTGTCTTTCTTCCCCTCTGCTCTCTTCCTTCCTCCCTACAACCAAACAGGACAAAATGGCCATTTGAATGAATGCTTTGAATGCTTCCTCTCTCACCTTTGACATTACCACCTGGCTACGTGAGGCCTATTGTGTTTTTCTTCCTCCTTCCCCCACTTGGTTTTGAATGCAATTCAAATTGCAGTGGATGCAATTACTGATAAATTATTCACTGGGACTCAAGGACCAGTCCTTAGTTTAATGGAGTAAAACAGATTCCTCTCAGGGTAAAAGCAAGGCCTTACCCACGTCTGTGAGGGATTCAACCTCTTTCTGGCAGCTACACTGGATCAGAGGAGGCCTGCTGGGAAAGCGTCAGAGCCTGGAAAACCACACGTGTGTAGTGCATGTTCTCCAACAGCCTGCTCTCTGCAGTACCCTTGGCTTTGAAAGGCCTGACTGATGAGCCCCTACTATTCCTATGGATGCCTTAGGGGAAAGTAGGGCAAGGTAGAAAGCATGTACAGCACCCAGAATGTTCCCTGGGGGCACCGGTTTTTAATTGGCCCTGGCACCATAATGGGCTCTTGGTTAATAGAGGCCTCCAGTTTCAGAGAAAACCACTACAAACCCGTGTGACACCAGTGACCTCCCCATCCCCAACAGAGAACCTCTAGCCACAGAAGCAGACTCCTTAAGTGTCTCCATCTCGAAGCCCCCAGTAAGAGAGCTAGCGCCTCCACCCCATAAAGAGAGAGCGAGCCCCTGAGAAGAAAGGGGGTGGTGGTGTCACAGTAGGTCCCACCCGTACCCCAAATACACACACCCATTCCAAGCCTGCTCTGGAGAAGGGGCGTCGAGCTTTGAATCGCTTATGAGGTTAATATGGACAAATTTTAGTAACTGAAAGTGACCTGAGAGATGTCAAAACTGCCTAAAATAACACTAGGGGATGAAACGGGTGATATGAAAGGACATGGTTGAAAGCAGTAATTAACAAAATATAAAGCCAGGGGCGCCTGGGCGGCTCAATCGGTTCAGTGTCTGCCTTCGGATGGGGTCGTGATCCCAGGGTCCTGGGATCCAGCCCCCGTCAGGCTCCCTGCTCGTCGTCGGGGAGTCTGCTGTTCCTTCTCCCTCTGCTCCTCCCCCACCCCCGCCCCTGCTTGTGCTCTTTAACGCGTGCTCTCAAATAAATAAATAAAATCTTGGGCGCCTGGGTGGCTCAGTTGGTTAAGCGACTGCCTTCGGCTCAGGTCATGATCCTGGAGTCCCGGGATCCAGTCCCGCATCGGGCTCCCTGCTCGGCAGGGGGTCTGCTTCTCCCTCTGACCCTCCTCCCTCTCATGCTCTCTGTCTCT